>NC_091326.1:10409572-10672072 GCF_038502225.1 Cherax quadricarinatus | reverse complement strand
CATTTTTAGGCTTGCTAGGTCATTTTTAGGCTTGCTAGGTCATTTTTAGGCTTGCTAGGTCATTTTTAGGCTTGCTAGGTCATTTTTAGGCTTGCTAGGTCATTTTTAGGCTTGCTAGGTCATTTTTAGGCTTGGTAGGTCATTTTTAGGCTTGCTAGGTCATTTTTAGGCTTGCTAGGTCATTTTTAGGCTTGCTAGGTCATTTTTAGGCTTGCTAGGTCATTTTTAGGCTTGCTAGGTCATTTTTAGGCTTGCTAGGTCATTTTTAGGCTTGCTAGGTCATTTTTAGGCTTGCTAGGTCATTTTTAGGCTTGCTAGGTCATTTTTAGGCTTGCTAGGTCATTTTTAGGCTTGCTAGGTCATTTTTAGGCTTGCTAGGTCAATTTTGTTTTTTAGATTTCTTTGAGTTGATTCCGATTTTCTGCACGCCAGAATCTTGTGATTTTTCTTGTCAGATTTTATGTAGGGTGTGTTAGTTGTGTTCACTTCCTGTGTTAGTTGTGTTCACTTCCTGTGTTAGTTGTGTTCACTTCCTGTGTTAGTTGTGTTCACTTCCTGTGTTAGTTGTGTTCACTTCCTGTGTTAGTTGTGTTCACTTACTGTGTTAGTTGTGTTCACTTACTGTGTTAGTTGTGTTCACTTACTGTGTTAGTTGTGTTCACTTACTGTGTTAGTTGTGTTCACTTACTGTGTTAGTTGTGTTCACTTACTGTGTTAGTTGTGTTCACTTCCTGTGTTAGTTGTGTTCACTTCCTGTGTTAGTTGTGTTCACTTCCTGTGTTAGTTGTGTTCACTTCCTGTGTTAGTTGTGTTCACTTCCTGTGCTAGTTGTGTTCACTTCCTGTGTTAGTTGTGTTCACTTCCTGTGTTAGTTGTGTTCACTTCCTGTGTTAGTTGTGTTCACTTCCTGTGTTAGTTGTGTTCACTTCCTGTGTTAGTTGTGTTCACTTACTGTGTTAGTTGTGTTCACTTCCTGTGTTAGTTGTGTTCACTTCCTGTGTTAGTTGTGTTCACTTCCTGTGTTAGTTGTGTTCACTTCCTGTGTTAGTTGTGTTCACTTCCTGTGTTAGTTGTGTTCACTTCCTGTGTTAGTTGTGTTCACTTCCTGTGTTAGTTGTGTTCACTTCCTGTGTTAGTTGTGTTCACTTCCTGTGTTAGTTGTGTTCACTTCCTGTGTTAGTTGTGTTCACTTCCTGTGTTAGTTGTGTTCACTTCCTGTGTTAGTTGTGTTCACTTCCTGTGTTAGTTGTGTTCACTTCCTGTGTTAGTTGTGTTCACTTCCTGTGCTAGTTGTGTTCACTTCCTGTGTTAGTTGTGTTCACTTACTGTGTTAGTTGTGTTCACTTACTGTGTTAGTTGTGTTCACTTACTGTGTTAGTTGTGTTCACTTACTGTGTTAGTTGTGTTCACTTACTGTGTTAGTTGTGTTCACTTCCTGCGTTAGTTGTGTTCACATCCTGTGTTAGTTGTGTTCATTTCCTGTGTTAGTTGTGTTCAATTCCTGTGTTAGTAGTGTTCACTTACTGTGTTAGTTGTGTTCACTTCCTGTGTTAGTTGTGTTCACTTACTCTGTTAGTTGTGTTCACTTCCTGTGTTAGTTGTGTTCACTTCCTGTGTTAGTTGTGTTCACTTCCTGTGTTAGTTGTGTTCACTTCATGTGTTAGTTGTGTTCACTTACTGTGTTAGTTGTGTTCACCTCCTGTGTTAGTTGTGTTCATTTCCTGTGTTAGTTGTGTTCATTTCCTCTGTTAGTTGTGCTCATTTCCTGTGCTGTATTCACATCCTGTGTTAGTTGTGTTCATTTCCTGTGTTAGTTTTGTTCACTTCCTGTGCTGTGTTCACTTGTTGTGTTAGTTGTGTTTAGTCCCTGTATTAGTTGTGTTCACTTCCTGTGTTAGTTGTGTTCACTTCCTGTGTTATTTGTGTTCACTTCCTGTGTTAGTTGTGTTCACTTCCTGTGTCAGTTATGTTCACTTCCTGTGTCAGTTATGTTCACTTCCTGTGTCAGTTATGTCCACTTCCTGTGTCAGTTGTGTTCACTTCCTGTGTCAGTTATGTTCACTTCCTGTGTCAGTTATGTTCACTTCCTGTGTCAGTTATGTTCACTTCCTGTGTCAGTTATGTTCACTTCCTGTGTCAGTTATGTTCACTTCCTGTGTCAGTTATGTTCACTTCCTGTGTCTAGTATGTCCATTTACTTTGGTAATTGGCCGAATGACGTGTGTACTCACCTATTTATGGTTGAGGGAGTCGAGTCTCAGCTCCTGCCAGAGTCTACTAACTCCGCACTTCTGGCTTCATCAATTTCTTGCCTCGTCAGCCCTGTCGTATTCATCACTAAAATTATACTTAGTGTTTCTTTCCGCAACTTCCTCTTATAATTTGATCCATTTCTTGACCACCCTGAGGCTGAAGAAGTACTTCCTAGCATCCCTGGGATTTATTAATGTAAATTTCCAGCTGTAACCCCCTGTTTATCCTATCAACTTTTCTAAATATTTCTGTTACTTATTATTCCTTCCCTGGTTTATTTGTTCACTAATGTTCTAAGGTTCAGTTTTTAAGTATCTTTTCGTAGCTCATGAGCTAGTGTCACTGTGAACTTCTGCACTTTCTCTAATTTCTTGACATGATTTATCAGGTGTAGGCTCCTTGATCTTCTTGCGTACTCTAAGATGGGTCTAATATGTGTCGCAGCCTATACAGTCATGGAAGATTTGATGTTGATATTTCTAGAAGCTAATCACAGACTCGCCAGATGCGCATTGGCAGCAGATATCATTAGCAGCAGATGTCATTCAGTTCATCCAGTTGGCGTGTGCCTCTGGCGATGTGCTCCAGTTCGTTCTTCTTGAATGAGGTTTGCTGCCTGTGTAACCCGAGTCTGTACCCAATTTCCGGTCTCCTGTCGTTTCTTGCCCAATCGTGACTCAGTTGTAGCCATTCCCTGTTCTCTCCAATTCCTTTTTTCTCATTAATTTCCCATCATCGGGGAGCAGAAATACATTGAACTCTGTCTTCTAGCATGTGGTTAACATATACCAGAAAGAATGGTAATCCTAGTGTGAAACCCTGTGTGTTATGTTTGTCTGTTTGGATACTTCTTTCAAGACTCTCACTCTGTCTTCACCTCAGGTATTCTTTGATCTATTGTAATGCCCTTCATGTTATTCCTGCCTGTTTCTCTACTTTTGGGCGCAGTCTCTTGAGTAGGTGTGTCAAATACCATCTTTCAATCCGCCGAACCCTCGCTCTCTTGGCTTATATCTGTTTTCCTGTCACGGAACTCTAGCAAGCGTGTGGGGTAAGATTTACCTCCTCTAAACCCATGCTGGTTTTTTATGAGACTGCTTCTTTCCAGGTGCTCCACCATTCTCTTGATTATTTTCTCAATTACCTTATATACTATGGATGCCAAGGACTCTGGCCTGTAGCGTAGGATTATCTGTCTGTCCTCATAAATATTGGGAATACATCCACTGTCTTCCACTGCTCTGGTAACTGTCCTGCTCCCATAGACTTGTAGATTTCATCTGGCTATTCACATAGTCAGGTTCCATTACCTTTGATGTATTTAGCTCACTGAGTAGTTTATTTGTCTGTTATGTGGATGATATCCATTAGCCGTTGGCGTACCTTTTTGTGGCTACAGTGTTATCCTTGATTCCACAGAAAACACTTCCTGAAATCGTTTGCTCGGTTCCTCGCAGACTTCCTTGTAATGACAAAGAAGTCTGTGAGGAATGCCTTATGAGCTATTAGCATATCTTCAGTCTTATTACCCGGTCTTTTACCATCCTCTTCGGTTTAAAAAGACACGCTAACAAACACTAGGACATATTAGAAAACGTTTCGGTCCCACGTGTTAGAAGTGATCAAGGTCCCAGGGCCGAAACGTGTCTTTTTAAATCAATTTGTCAGTATCCATTACCAAGGTTTATACCACCATCATCTTCATTCTGACGTGAGTGTGTAGTGATTCATGTTTAGTATTAGCTGTCATCTCATTCTCAAACTGCTGTTCAATCTCTCTTCTCACTTGTGCACATTCATTTTCAGTTCTTTTTATTTCTCTTGTTTCTGCTATCCTTCGCTCTCTCTAGTTTTCCATTCCCCTTCGTCTTGTGTTTCACTTTACTCTGTATCAGTGGGTGATCCTGGGCGCTCCCCATCTTACTTTTCCTTCCTGGTATGGATGATTTCTTCTCTGCCTTTTGACACTTTCCGGTTTTGTAACCTATCATCTCATTAATGTTTTTTCCTTTTCTTTTTTTTATTGTGCTGAATTCAGGAATTCTCTCACAACTACATAGTCTCCCCTTCCAAAATTTTATTTTTACCCCCACCTCCACTCACTGTGCCTCTTTCCATGTTTATATCCACAAGGTATTTGAAACTCAGTACTGTGTGGCAACACGCACCTGGAAGTCTCCCATAGTCAGTTGTGTTGACCGTGAAGACCGGGTCTAGTCTGACTGATATATTAATTGCACTTTCGTTGTATCTCTGATATATTGCCATATACAATTTTCCATTGCTACCTCCATCACCTTGCCTCTCCAGCCTCCATTTGTCTCCAGTTCTCCATGTGGCTTCCAGTATTTCCAGTCCATATCAGCCTCAAGTTGGAACAGAGAACATAGGGTTATCAATGGTTTCAGCAGCTATGGTGTTCCGTGCTGCCAGTCATAAGCTTCCCATATGTTATTTCCTTAGGTTTACCAAAGTTACCATAAACTAGATTAGCTAAAGTATATTTAGCGTATCTGCTAAACTGTGCAGAAATCAGCACATTGTAATATGTGGAAAAAAGAGGACTGTTTGGACTACAATTTTCCCAGTCTGTTCTTTATGACTGAAAACTTCCATCATTATTAGCTTTGATTTGCTCACGTGGGTTCTTATTCTTGTTTATTTTACAAAGTTACCCATTACTCTGTTGGTATCAAGACACTATAAGCAGTATGGGAACTTTACACAAGACATCGTTGTGCTTAGAGACCAATTTTTTTTCAAGTCCGTAGTGAGTAATAGGGAATACATAAGCAGATATAAGCAGAGTCAAAACACAAGAGAGTTGCAGCGGACACCAGTTATGTCAGGTCACGATTTTTGCTGAGTAACATGTGAGTTAAGGTCCCGCCAGCGGGAAGCTGCCGTGGTTGTTGCCTTCATGTTCCTGTCTTGATCTCCTGATGTTTATTGGTGGATTATAAATCACTGCTACTACTACCCTGTCTTGGCCTCCTGACGTTTAGTAGTGGGATGTTAATTATTGCTTCGACTACAACCCTTAACTTCTAAAATATTGATTGTGTCTACCATGTAATAATGTACCTAACCTCTGTTTAACCATCTCATCACAAAATCCTATTGATTTCTGATTAACAGTGCCACGCCTTTGTATATATATATATATATATATATATATATATATATATATATATATATATATATATATTACCACCTCTATAGCTGGACTGGGGACCCTCATCCTCAGAGAAGACAATAAACGTACTTCAGGGAAAGCTCAAGGTTCTCCCTGGAGCTGTTTGAATATTTTCTTCTCCTACCACCCCCTATATATTTTATATTCTATGTGAACATTTATTAATAAACAGAATACATTTACAGAAAAAACAAACATGAATACAATGGCACAATGTATCAAAGATCATGAATTTCCTCGAGCTCCTCCAAGGCTGGATGCGAGCCAAGTATGCAGCAAGCATTTCCCCTCTGGATGGCTACTCTGAGGCGCTGGAACATGAAAGTGGCTGCCCTTGGGTCCCTGGTGGTGTCGATGAGTCTGGAACCCAATTCTTTAAGGAAACGTGTGGCATTTTTTCCCTATGATCCCAAGGTCTCTGATCTCACTGGGACAAATTGATACTGTTGGCTTATGTCTCTGTACTTTCTGATCTTGCAGCTCCTCCCTGTCACCCCACACTGTGATGGATATAGGTGTCAGCCAGTGTGGACACACAGGTATAGTCCCATGCTAAGAGCTTGTCATTCTTCCAAGGATAGATGGTGATCCCGTCGGGGCGGGTTGCTGAGTTGTGGGTAGTTGACTGCTAGTGATCGGGGCTCCCTCTCGGCTGGGCATCCAGCTGTAACAAGGGTTCTCTTGATGATGTCGTTGACCTCATTGTGTCTTGCATGCCAGCCCTTGGTTTTGGAACAGTTAAGACCATGTAGACCGTATTGGTCTGCTTGTGCTTCGCCGCAAATACACGTATTTTCTGTGTGAATTGGGGCAGCAAGGCGCAGAGCCACTGCAATAAGGAGGGTCTTAGGGTCGAGTTGCGTTCCCATTGCCGATATTGGAACTGTTTGGAGGAAGTCCCCGGAGTGAAGTGCGCTCACAGCCTGGAGACGGGCAATCTCCCTATCTGATGTTGCAGCCCTGAGCATGTTGGCAAGCACCTTTTCAGCGATCGGGCCATCCCAGCTTGAGTGTTTGTGAGCCAGTGCTGCACTAGGGTTTGGTGCTGGAGCAGCAAGAGTCTCCCATTCAGTGATGGCACTGGCATAGCTAGGGTCTTCTATTCCTGCTGAGTCGCTGAGGGTATCAGGAAGAATTTGTCTTATCAACTCGTTTGATGCTATGGAAGAGGATAGGAAAGCTGGTAGAGCAATCTGGGAGGATCTGCATACTCCCAGCCCTCCAAGCCTGACCGGAAGTGAGGCTTGCAACCACTGTCCATCTTCAAGGGAAAAATTCAATACACTCTCTAGCATGGTCTTAAGAAGTGAATCATATTCCTTGAGTTTTGGACTGCTGAAGGCTGGGGAGCATAGCCGAAGAGGCAGAATCTGCGATCTTGGCTTAATTAGCAACGTTCATCTTGCCATATAGGACATGTGAAAATTTGTGTATGCAATAATTTCGCCAAAATCATTCTGAACCTAACGAAAAAAATATATTTAACTGTGTTTAGTATTAAATTACTGTAAACAAATCTAAAATATAATTAGTTGAGTTAGGCTAAAATAAATTGCTCTTGTTATAATAAGGTTAGATAAGTTTTCTAAGATTCTTTTAGTGCAAAATTAAAAAAATTTACATTAATATTAATGAAAAATATATATCTTTAAACGTATAAGAAATTTTTTAGAAAGGGCTTAATTTTAAATGAGTTCTTGCTAACTGACCAGTTTTCCCTATTCGGCACGACATGTATATATATATATATATATATATATATATATATATATATATATATATATATATATATATATATATATATATATATATATATATATATATATATATATATATATATTATTTATTTATTTATTTACAACAAGTACATGTACAAGGTATACAGTCCTAGCTGACATCAATGACATACTACTATATAGAAAGCCCTTCGTTATGCAGAGCATTTCGGGCAAATTAGGTCAGTTTTGTCCCAGGATGCGACCCACATCAGTCAACTAATACCCAGGTACCCATTTTACTGATGGGTGAACATAGACAACGGTGTAAGAAAACACGTCCAATTTTTCCACCCCTTCGCCGGGAATCGAACCCGGAGAGCTTTTGCCACCAGGCCACGGGGCACCTTTCTCTCCCTTATTTCCTTTTTCTTTCTCTAGCACATGATATCCTGTTGGAAAAAAAAATATGTATCTGCTATCATCTCGGTATTGTCTCTGTGAAGGTTATGACGTCTGGGATGTCCTCGGCTATTCGTTCTTTCACGTCACTACTTTGGTTTAATATTTTGTCTGCATTCAAGTACAAAACTCCGAGCTTATTTTCTCTCACTGTTTGATTTATAATGCCCTGACTCCATGTTTCTTGTTCACATGTTACGGGAGGGGGGGGGGAGGTTGGTGAGGTAATGGCGGATGGGTGGGGGAGGTTCTGGAGACTGGGATGGGTTAGGTTATTGGTGCTAGGGTTCGAGATATGGGGAATAGGGATACCTGGAGTCTACCTGGAGGGTATTCCGGGGATCAACGCCCCCTCAGCCCGGTCCACGACCAGGCCTCAGGGTGGATCAGAGCCTGATCAATGAAGCTGTTATTGCTGGCCGTACGTAGTCCAACGTACGAACCACATCCCGGCTGACCCGACACTGACTTTAGGTATCTGTCCAGCTCCCTCTTGAAGACAACCAGAGGTCTATTGGTAATTCCCCTTATGGCTGGTGGGAGGCTGTTGAACAGTCTTGGGCCCCGGACACTTACTGTGTTTTCTCTTAGTGTACTAATGGCGCCCCTACTTTTCACTGGGAGTATGTTGTATCGCCTGCCAAGTCTTTTCGTAGGGAGTGATTTCTGTGTGCAGATTAGGGACCAGTCCCTCCAGGATCGTCCAGGTGTAGATTATGATATACATCTTTCGCCTGCGCTCCACTGAGTACAAGTCAAGTGCTTCCAAGCGTTCCCAGTCGTTAAGGTGTTTGATGGAACTTATATGTGCCGTAAAGGTTCTCTATACATTCTCTAGATCTGCAGTTTCACCTGCCTTGAATGGAGCTGTTAATGTAGAGCAGTATTCCAGCCTAGAGAGAACAAGTGATTTAAAAAGGAGCATCATTGGCTTAGCATCTCTTGTCTTGAATGTTCTCATTATCCACCCTATCAATTTCCTCGCAGATGTGATAGTGGCACTATTGTGATCCTTGAAGGTGAGATCCTCAGACATTACCACTCCCAGGTCCCTCACATTAATTTTCCGCTCTATTGTGCGATTAGAGTTTGTAGTATACTCAGTCCTAGTTATTATTTCCTCCAGTTTTCCATAACGGAGTAGTTGGAATTTGTCTTCATTGAACATCATATTGTTCTCCGTCGCCCAATAGAAAACTTGGTTTATATCTTCTTGGAGATTTTCCGTGTCCTCAATGGATGACACTCTCATGCAGATCCTAGTATCGTCTGCAAAGGATGATACGGTGCTGTGGTTTATATCTCTATGTCTGATGTGAAGATGAGGAACAGGATAGGGGCGAGTACTGTGCCTTGGAGGACAGAGCTCTTCACTATGGCAGCTTCCGATTTAACTCTGTTTACCACTACTCTTTATGTTCGATTGGTTATAAAGTTGAAGATCCGTCTACCTACTTTGCCAGTTATTCCTTTAGCACGCATCTTGTGTGCTATTACACCATGGTCGCACTTGCTCAAGGCTTTTGCAAATTCTGTGTATACTACATCTGCATTCTGTTTGTTTTCCAGAGCATGCAAGACCATATCATAGTGGTCCAGTAGTTGCGAGAGGCAGGAGCGACCTGCTTTGAACCCATGTTACCCTGGTTTGTGCAATTGTTGGGAGTCACGGTTGTTTGCAATCCTGCTTCATAGATTTTAATGATGTGGGACGTTAAAGCTATTGATCTATAGTTCTTAGCTATTGTTTTGCTGCTACCTTTATGGAGTGGGGCTATATCCATTGTTTTTAGTGACTGAAATCTCACCGTGTCTATGTTCCTTCTCCATAGCATACCTAGGGCCCGTGAGAGGAGTTTCTTGCATTTCTTAATGAACACAGAGTTCCACGAGTCTGGGCCTGGGGCTGAGTGCATGGGCATGTTGGAGTTAGGATTATGTCAGAAATTTGACATACATTGACAGAGTTTTGAGGCTCATTCATGAAAAAATTATTTGGGTTGTCTATCTTTAGACTGGTTAGTGGCTCGCTGAACACAGAGTCATATTGAGATTTCAGTATCTCACTCATTTCTTTATTGTCATCTGTGTAGGATCCATCTTGTCTGAGCAAGGGCCCCTTACTAGATGTGGTTTTTGCCTTGTTTTTGGTATATGAAAAGAAATATTTCGAATTTCTTTCAATTTCACTAATCGCTTTTAGCTCCCCTTGTCTCTCCTGGATCCTGTATGATCGTTTAACTTAAGTTCAATATTTTCTACTTCCTTGTGGTGGTGAGGTTATGGGGGCTGAAGTGGGTGGGGTTACAGCACAAGTCTTGTATTTAGTGTGTGCATATACAAGGGAAAATGTAGTATGTAATAGTAGTGGGGGGGGGAACGATGATAGTTTTGAGTTATTATGCTTGTCTGGGAGGGAGGGGAGAGACCTTGAGGTGGTCTAGCCGAGGGGGTAGTCAAGTGGGTGGGGGAGGTGATACAAGGAGAGGGGATTTCTGCTGGCTGGGTTTCCCCTCTTATCGTTCCCCTGTTTCTCCTTCCTGTGTTTGTCGATGATTTATTCGATTCAGTATGTGTGTGCACTCACCTATATGTGATTGCAGGGATAGAGTCACAGCTCCTGGCCCCGCCTCTTCGCTAATCGCTAATAGGTCCACTCTCTCCCTGCTCCAAGAGCTTTATCGTATCTCTTCTTAAAGCTGTGTATGGATCCTGTCTCTAATACTGTGTGTGTGTGTGTGTGTGTGTGTGTGTGTGTGTGTGTGTGTGTGTACTCACCTAATTGTGGTTGCAGGGGTCGATTCAGAGCTCCTGGCCCCGCCTCTTCACTGGTCGCCACAGGTCCACTCTCTCTCTGCTCTGTGTGTGTGTATGTGTGTGTTTGTGTGTGTGTGTGTGTGTGTGTGTGTGTGTGTGTGTGTGTGTGTGTGTGTGTGTGTGTGTTTGTGTGTGTTTGTGTGTGTTTGTGTGTGTGTTTGTGTGTGTTTGTGTGTGTTTGTGTGTGTGTGTATGTGTATGTGTGTGTGTTTGTACTCACCTAGTTGAAGTTGCAGGGGTCGAGTCCGAGCTCCTGTGTGTGTGTGTGTGTGTGTGTGTGTGTGTGTGTGTGTGTGTGTGTGTGTGTGTGTGTGTGTGTGTGTGTGTGTGTGTGTGTGTCTGTGTGTGTGTTTAGTGTTTGAGAAAAGTGAGAGATAAATACATCATAAAAATTTTTATGAACAATCTCACTGACTGACATGATGGTGACGTGATGGTGATGAATGATCACTCGTGACGTGATGGTGATGATCACTGGTGACGTGATGGTGATGATCACTGGTGACGTGATGGTGATGAATGATCACTCGTGACGTGATGGTGATGATCACTGGTGACGTGATGGTGATGAATGATCACTGGTGACGTGATGGTGATGATCACTGGTGACGTGATGGTGATGAATGATCACTGGTGACGTGATGGTGATGATCACTGGTGACGTGATGGTGATGAATGATCACTGGTGACGTGATGGTGATGAATGATCACTGGTGACGTGATGGTGATGAATGATCACTGGTGACGTGATGGTGATGAATGATCACTGGTGACGTGATGGTGATGAATGATCACTGGTGACGTGATGGTGATGAATGATCACTGGTGACGTGATGGTGATGAATGATCACTGGTGACGTAATGGTGATGAATGATCACTGGTGACGTGATGGTGATGATCACTGGTGACGTGATGGTGATGATCACTGGTGACGTGATGGTGATGAATGATCACTGGTGACGTGATGGTGATGAATGATCACTGGTGACGTGATGGTGATGAATGATCACTGGTGACGTGATGGTGATGAATGATCACTGGTGACGTAATGGTGATGAATGATCACTGGTGACGTGATGGTGATGATCACTGGTGACGTGATGGTGATGATCACTGGTGACGTGATGGTGATGAATGATCACTGGTGACGTAATGGTGATGAATGATCACTGGT
This sequence comes from Cherax quadricarinatus, assembly GCF_038502225.1. Classification (NCBI taxonomy): domain Eukaryota; kingdom Metazoa; phylum Arthropoda; class Malacostraca; order Decapoda; family Parastacidae; genus Cherax; species Cherax quadricarinatus. The sequence continues at coordinate 10,660,454 of NC_091326.1, read as the reverse complement.
GACGTGATGGTGATGAATGATCACTGGTGACGTGATGGTGATGAATGATCACTGGTGACGTAATGGTGATGAATGATCACTGGTGACGTGATGGTGATGAATGATCACTGGTGACGTGATGGTGATGAATGATCACTGGTGACGTGATGGTGATGAATGATCACTGGTGACGTGATGGTGATGAATGATCACTGGTGACGTAATGGTGATGAATGATCACTGGTGACGTGATGGTGATGAATGATCACTGGTGACGTGATGGTGATGAATGATCACTGGTGACGTGATGGTGATGAATGATCACTGGTGACGTGATGGTGATGAATGATCACTGGTGACGTGATGGTGATGAATGATCACTGGTGACGTGATGGTGATGAATGATCACTGGTGACGTGATGGTGATGAATGATCACTGGTGACGTGATGGTGATGAATGATCACTGGTGACGTAATGGTGATGAATGATCACTGGTGACGTGATGGTGATGAATGATCACTGGTGACGTGATGGTGATGAATGATCACTGGTGACGTGATGGTGATGAATGATCACTGGTGACGTGATGGTGATGATCACTGGTGACGTGATGGTGATGATCACTGGTGACGTGATGGTGATGATCACTGGTGACGTGATGGTGATGATCACTGGTGACGTGATGGTGATGATCACTGGTGACGTGATGGTGATGATCACTGGTGACGTGATGGTGATGATCACTGGTGACGTGATGGTGATGATCACTGGTGACGTGATGGTGATGATCACTGGTGACGTGATGGTGATGATCACTGGTGACGTGATGGTGATGATCACTGGTGACGTGATGGTGATGATCACTGGTGACGTGATGGTGATGATCACTGGTGACGTGATGGTGATGATCACGTAACAGTGTCGACCTTCCCGTATTTTTTGTATATTAACCCAAAACTCTACTTTGTACACAATAAGAAGAGTTAAAATTGACTCTTCCATCTAACTTACGTGACTTCTATCTTGCCTGACTATGCAGTACAGAAAGATAAAGATTATAAAAACAAAACTGAGAGCCAGAGATGTGTTTTCTCTGTCTCTGGACATGACCACAATACTGTAATATTCTATGTATTTTACTGGGCAGTACTCTTGGGTTTGCATAATAAAATCTTTGCCTCAAAACTTGTATAAACTTGTACCGTGGCCTGAAGGTAATGTATTATTATTATATTAGCATTATTACTATTATTACCGTTATTATTATTATTATATTCGTGGTGAAGCGCCTGAGAGATAATAATTTTTGATCCTAGGAAAGGAAGTGCAGCTCCAATTCCTTGGATCAAGAGCCCTTCACCAGCCTTAATAAAGCGTCCTGCTTGAAAGTCGCGGTGATAGCCCCTGAGATTCAGCAGGGAGTCAGCAGGCTGTCATTATTCCTCCGCTGTCATCACTTTTCACAACCTATCCTCGTTTTTACTTACGTCAATTCTTTGACGTTTAACTCAACATTAATTTCCTACAGATTCCATTTTTACTGTTATCTATATTTTAAGTTGAACTATAAAAAACTTATAAACTAAAAAAAAAAAGGCAATTTAAAAAATAGCCCGTGACAAGTCTGTCAACGAGGCGGCCTAAAATAAGCACTCAAAATTGAGATTCGTACGATTATCACTGGTGGAGAGAGAATGGATGCTTTTGGAGAGGTGATCATTGATGTGTCTCCAGCAGCGGTAACCAAACCTTCATCAGCCTCGGTGTGACCTAACTAGGATAGTGGAAACCCATGATGAACCGTTTAAAGCTAATATATTTAGTATAATTTTGTCTTAAAGCACTCATGATTAACACCCAGATTTATTATTATTATTGTTTTTGTACCGAGAAAAGCGCAAATATCCCCTAGATTAAAGCCCTGTCCTGCCTAGCATGGGCCACCAACCGGACTATGCTAGGCAGGTCCTAGTCACACTCATCACTAAGTTTATTCAGGTATACACAAATACAGTTACATAGATTATCATACATAGCAGCATATGTATAGAGAACCCAGGATAACCCAAAAAAGTAAAAATGACTTATTTCCATTGGGGTCCTTTTAAATTCCATTGAGGTTCTTACTCATGTATTTGTCTACCTTATTTTCAGAGCTACTTTAAGCATTTTGCTCAGTTAGACTACGTAACAACTCGTTCCACTCGTTTCTGTCCTATTATCAAAGCTTCGTTTCACTTTATCCTTTCTATATTCATCAAAAATAAATCCATAGTTCAGCTTTGTCACTGTTTTTTTTCTTTTCAGTACTTTATTTATATCCTCTTTATTTATTATTGCTTTTAATTTGTATTAGTCAATAATATTTTCTCCTTATCCTACGTCCCTCCAGAATCTAAAGAGTATAAATTTAATATTCCTAATCTCTCCTCACAAGAATTTATAATTATGTGTCGCCTGAGTGGCTGGTTCTTGGGCCCTCGCCAGCGGCAATTCATGGGGGAATCTCTAAACTTGTAGGGGCCATACAGGGTCTGGGGAATGAAAGGTAGTTAGGTTTAATCCGAGGAAAGGGAAGGGGGAAATCCATTTCCTTAGAGTATGAACTTTCCACCGCCCCGATCCGTTCCCTTGGAAGGGAACCACGTCACAAAAATAAAATGATTAGGTTAAATGATTTTTTGATCAGCTCGCACAGGTTAGGTTAGGTAAGATTTATCAGGAAACAGGACAAGTGTTTGCTGACGCGGGTCTTAGTTATATGATGACCCGCCACTGGAGCTTTTGGTCATCTGACTGAGACTTTTTGCTGGCTTACCGGTCCACCCCTTTAAAAGTTAAAGTTACAATGTAAAAGATCCAAGGGATATAGTTATAGTCTGAATATTACAATAATTTCATAGTTTTTTGTCCCCTTATATAGTTGCTAATCATCTAATTGTTACATTATGTGGATATTATTATATTCACAAAATAAGGCAGATACAATCTCAAGATTTCTGATATCTTATCACTGACACTGAAGTCATTAGGTAATTTCATAGATAACATAATTGTTGCATAGTAGTTATATCCAATTGATAGAAAAGGTGGATATAATCTCAAGAGTTCAGATAATAATAGTGATTTGCCTTTACGTGTATAAAGTTTTTTCGGATCTTTAGCTGGATGGATTATTGTGGATTATTGTGGATTATTGTGGATTATTGTGGATTATTGGTGGATTATTGGTGGATTATGTGGCTTTCTGTCCACACACTTAACATGAGCAGCAGTGATGAACGTAAGACCTGTAATCTTGACAATAAAAAAAAACACAAAACCATAAGAACATATAAGGTAAAATTAAGTAACAACAATATAAACTGCTAGTGCAAATAATAGCACATAAAAATACCGTCACACGGAGTTAAAATAATCAGTACAATTGTTTTTAATTCTCAATATTAAGAGAGTCTCGTGAACGTTCCCCAAGGTACCTACTGTCATCCCGGTAGTTAAAAACCACGACGTTACCCACAAAAAGGCCAAACCTGTGGACAAATATTTAAAATATGCTCCAGGGCTAGCTGCACGCCACAGGTCACACAGAGAGGAACAGAAACACCTGCAAACTGGTGCGCTTGGCAGTTTTCCTATGAGTATAACTTTTTCAGCCATTGAGGTCATCAGATAACCTGTCTTAAATTAAAGGTAGAGTCAGTAAGATTTTGTATTTTTAATCACAGGAGAGAGCTGAACCGGGAGGGTTGTATAGAGATTGGGAATTGGATTATTATACTTATGGGGAAGCGCTAAACCCGTAGGGGGTTAAGGAAAGTGAATCTTTCTAATTCCTTGGGTCAAGAGTTCTTCACCTGCGAACTTAAGGATGATTAAATTTGATCCAAGGAAGGTGATATGAGCTCTGATTTCTTGGATTAGGGAGATTCTTCACCAGTATCAGGTCGAGAACCTTCACCACCTTGAAGACGTGCTCTTAAGAGGCGCCGAGTTTCCCTGTCTCCTAATATCACGTTGATTTTCCCCTATAATCTATCTTGTCTATAGTTATTATTGCATATGCTTTGTCTGCTCTCGTAAGGTGAAGTCTAGGATCTTTACTTAATTCTACAACACAGTTGTCCTCAAAAATTTGTTATTTTATACCATGAATTAAGGAAAGATCCTAGACTTCACTTTACGAAAGTAGACAAAGCAAATGCGATAGTAATTACAAGGTAGATTATAGTGGAAAAATAACATTAGAAAACAGAGGAACTGACGTGTCCCTTAAGTCGTGTCACAGCTGGTTCTGCGAGGTCGAGATTATTATTATTATAATCAAGGGGGAAGCGCTAAACCCGAAGGATTATACAGCGCCTGGGGGGGGATGTGGAAGGCATTCAGGCTTAATTCGGGGAACTGGAGCACAGATCCAATTCCCTAAATCAAGAGCCCCTCACCAACATCAAGGAACCTTCCTTGAGGGGTGCGAGGTCGAGAGTTCCTTCCCCAATACTACTTTCGTGATTTCTAACTTCATGATACCGTATAAGACAGTATATTTATACCGACAGCAAACGAAAACACTTACACACACTGAGGAGACGTTTATGCCACAATCCGTGACGAAAACATTTGCTCAGTGACTTGAACTGTTCGTGTCTTTGTTTACATGCAGGTTGAGTTAAATTAGATTGGCCTAAAAAGGCAAAATTTAACGAATTATGACGCCAATAAATGCAATAATTGAATATGACAGAAACTTTTAAAGCATTAACAGAAAACGTGGATCTGCCCACAGTACATTACAATAGTCACATAACCACTTTTTAATCCTGTTGTTATAGTCACATCAGACTACCTAAGCCACAATAAAATACTTTGTCTAGGACGATGACCTGCGTATACAGACACATTGTGTTAATTAGACCAACACAGTGTATAAGAGTAACCACTGACTACACAATGTCAAGTTAGCATATGTATTATATCCGTATGGATCATACTGTGCCTAATGAATTATAAGTAATCAAATTTTGATTCGAGGAAGGGGGTTATTATTTTCATATAAGGCGCTAAATCCTTAGGGTTCCAATTATTATTACAGTCACAGTAAGAACGCACAACCCGTAGGGATTATACAGCGCCTGGGGGAATAACAGGCAATCAGGTTCGAACCAGAGGGGGATAGATCCAGTTCCCTGGATCATGAACCTCTCACTGAGGAGGATCTTTTGATCTAGGAGGTTAAATCCACTTTCTTTGATCAAGAGCTTTTTTACATTATTATTATAATCAAGGGGGAAGCGCTAAACCCGGAGGATTATACAGCGCCTGGGGGGGGGGGATGTGGAAGGCATTCAGGCTTAATTCGGGGAACTCGAGCACAGATCCAATTCCCTAAATCAAGAGCCCCTCACCAACATCAAGGAACCTTCCTTGAGGGGAGAGCTTATTTTACAGCATCAAGGCACCCCCCCTAATCCTAGAAGTGGTTCATCTGTACTGTAGTGTGAGGTCACGTCTAGAAAGCATGACCTATGACCCAGCCTTTCTAAAATCAATAGCTAATCTCCCACCAAACTTATTCAAAATTCCGCCAACAACTTACACGATCAGACGCATTCGAGCCATTTTCTATATCTGAAAAGCTGAATTTACAAAAAAAACAAAAAAAGGTGCTTAAGGCGCCTGAGTTTCCCTCTCCTAATATCATATTTATTTTCCCCCTATAATCTACCTTACCTGGAGTTTACCTGGAGAGAGTTTCGGGGGTCAACGCCCCCGGGGCCCGGTCTGAGACCTGACTTCATGGTGGATCAGGGTCTGATCAACCAGGCTGTTACTACTGACCTTGCCCATAATTGCTGTGGCATTTACTTTGTCTGTTTCATATTTATACTCACACCTCTACCACACAACTGTACTCAAGATATGTTAAGTTATACCAGGAATTAAGTAAAGATCCTGGACTTCACCTTACGAAACAGACAAAGCAAATGCAATAATAATTACTGATAAGAAAGATTATTATTGTTATAAATACGGGGAGCTTTAAACCCGTAGGGGTATACAGCGCATGTGGGTGGGGGGGATGGAAGGTATTCAGGCTCGGTTCAGGGAACCGGAGCACAGATCCAATTCCCTAGATCAAGAGCCCCTCACCAGCGTCGAGGAACCTCCCTTGAGGGGGGACAAGGTAGATTATAGTGGATTATTATTATTATAATCAAGGGGGAAGCGCTAAACCCGGAGGATTATACAGCGCCTGGGGGGGGATGTGGAAGGCATTCAGGCTTAATTCGGGGAACTGGAGCACAGATCCAATTCCCTAAATCAAGAGCCCCTCACCAACATCAAGGAACCTTCCTTGAGGGTCAATTATTATTATAATCAAGGGGAAGCGCTAAACCCGGAGGATTATACAGCCCTTGAGGGTCAAGCACTGTACAACACCTACTTAATTTTATACTTTTAATTACTGATATCACTGTCTAGCCTATGTAATATATTCTAGCCATAACGAAAAGCTAAACTCTTAGGATTTGTTGTCTGATTATTATAGTCAAAAGGAAGCGCTAAACCACCAGGGTCATACAGCCTGAGAAATGGGAGATAATCAGGTTTAACCCGAGAAATAGTAGCTTAAAATAATTGGATCAAGAGCCCTTCATCAGCATAAAGGAACCTTCCCCCCTCTTCCCTGAAGCTACGCAACAAAAAAAAAATAAACTGCCGAGACGAATTTGAGACAAAAAAAAAAAAAAAAAGGTCGAACTATTACAAGAGGAATGAGAGGCAGGACGCCAAGTTGGTACACTTGTGAATACTGAGAAAGGGTTTAGACATGACTCCCAACACACACATGTCTCCCAGGTGATGGCCGCAGCCAAGAAGACAGATAAACACCCAGATTATGAAGAGTAAATATGTTAAAGAAGAGTAGAGAGAGAGGGAGGAGGAGAGCAACATTTAAAGTCCAGGTGATGGGAGGGTTGTGACAGCGGGAATGACACGGCTAGCTTAGCTAGCGACACACTAGATTAACCAGCTAGGCGGCTATACAGTTATGGTTACCACAATGGCGGCAAGGAACAGCAGCCAAGGGCATTCTTATAAGTAACAGATCGAGAACATTAAGTGGAATAATAGGAGGAAGGGCAGTAGCAGCAGCAGCGGCAGTCGACCCACACACCACCGCAGCGCTGCCGCTACTCCCTGCCTCTCTCTCGCCTCCCCCGATCAATATGGCCGTACACACCTCACAACTTCCCGAACACTTAAATTCGCGACCTCGCAACTCTCATTTTGTCTGCTGCAATATGCGCTCTCTAATTTTCCAAATGAGTCTTAGGTGTTATATACAAGTATATAATGGATATATCAAGAGCTTCTCAATTTCTTTGAAGACAGCTTTCTTTCCTTATTGATTCGCGTCCGAAGCACCTAAATTTCTACAATAAACTCACCCATTCTGAGCTGTTCCTTTTACCTCCCCGCGGCGTTGCCAAGCCTGCATAAAAATAGATACACAAAATTGTTTGATCTTCCATAAGTTTCTTAATCATAAACATAACAAAGCGAATTAGTAATATTTTAACAAGCTAGATATTATACAAAATTTTGATAAGAATAGTTACTCAATGCACATATGACGCAATTGAAATCAAAGTAATAGTGACAACAAGTCATATAATTTTGAGACTGGTAACCCATGTTTCAGTGGCTGGTCGTCTTGATGCGTGTAAATTTTGACTTTCTGAAATACACAAATTCATGTAATGTTATGATTTTTTGACGAGATAAACAACTGATGTACTATATAATGAAAACAAAGCAATAATTTATTTCTTTTCATAGGACCGTCTAGTATCCAAACTTTTCCTAAACTTTGTGAAAAATCTTCAAGTCGACCCAACTGGAACAAAAAAAACGCGTGAAAATCTCCCCAAAGCGGAGGAAAAATAAGAACTTCTATAACCAGTAAGGTGCAATTGTTTCTTAGTCCTGGGACAGTAAACCTTATTGAATATTTGGTAGGAAGTGTTACTTTCTTAAATATTTGGTTATTTACCTTGATCCTAACGACATTTAATATATAAGAAGCAAGTCTTGATAAATATATTAAATGAACAATGTGCAAACCATACAAACACAAGTAAATAGATAAAAAAAAAATGTCGAATTAAATTACCTCTCACTATTCCAAGTTTTTTCTCTTCTGTAGCTACAGGAACGGAGCTACAGCCTCAATGACGCCCCATAATACATATTTAATGTCCTACAGAAGCGCTCTAACATATATATATAGTACATATCAAGAGTAATAGATCTGCTGTGATCTATTCTTGGCATGAAGCAGTAGGTGAAGAGTCACACTAGCACAGGTTTTATTATCAAAATTTGATACCTTGATCGATATGATATTTTACGAGGTTTTAAAGTAAGAGTTATATCATGAAGTAGGAGGTCAGGTATACTGGTGTTGTATGTGGATTGTGGTTCTTATGACAGACCACCAGGTTAAAGGGTACAGTTTGTACAGCCGGGTGCAATGCTCTATTCCAGTATAATGCTTCAGGACACCAGCTGTGTAGCCCTACATCATGTTGCAGTTATAGAGGATGAAAACACGTGTAGCCCTGCATCATGTGGCAGTGGTTATAGAGGATGAAAACACATGTGTAGCCCTGCATCATGTTGCGGTTATAGAGGATGAAAACACTTGTGTAGCCCTGCATCATGTTGCAGTAGTTATACAGGATGAAAACGCTTGTGTAGCTCTGCATCATGTTGCAGTAGTTATACAGGATGAAAACACTTGTGTAGCCCTGCATCATGTTGCAGTAGTTATACAGGATGAAAACACGTGTAGCCCTGCATCATGTTGCAGTAGTTATAGAGGATGAAAACACGTGAAGCCCTGCATCATGTTGCAGTAGTTATACAGGATGAAAACACTTGTGTAGCCCTGCATCATGTTGCAGTAGTTATAGAGGATGAAAACACGTGTAGCCCTGCATCATGTTGCAGTAGTTATACAGGATGAAAACACTTGTGTAGCCCTGCATCATGTTGCAGTAGTTATACAGGATGAAAACGCTTGTGTAGCCCTGCATCATGTTGCAGTAGTTATAGAGGATGAAAACGCTTGTGTAGCCTTGCATCATGTGGCAGTGGTTGTAGACGATGAAAACACTTGTGTAGCCCTGCATCATGTTGCAGTAGTTATAGAGAATGAAAACACTTGTGTAGCCCTGCATCATGTTGCAGTAGTTATAGAGGATGAAAACGCTTGTGTAGCCCTGCACCATGTTGCAGTAGTTATAGAGGATGAAAACACTTGTGTAGCCCTGCATCATGTTGCAGTAGTTATACAGGATGAAAACACTTGTGTAGCCCTGCATCATGTGGCAGTGGTTGTAGACGATGAAAACACTTGTGTAGCTCTGCATCATGTTGCAGTAGTTATACAGGATGAAAACACTTGTGTAGCCCTGCATCATGTTGCAGTAGTTATACAGGATGAAAACACTTGTGTAGCTCTGCATCATGTTGCAGTAGTTATACAGGATGAAAACACTTGTGTAGCCCTGCATCATGTTGCATTAGTTATACAGGATGAAAACGCTTGTGTAGCCCTGCATCATGTTGCAGTAGTTATAGAGGATGAAAACACTTGTGTAGCCCTGCATCATGTTGCAGTAGTTATACAGGATGAAAACGCTTGTGTAGCCCTGCATCATGTTGCAGTAGTTATACAGGATGAAAACACTTGTGTAGCCCTGCATCATGTGGCAGTGGTTGTAGAGGATGAAAACACTTGTGTAACCCCACACCGTATGGCAGAGGTAGAATATGAAAACTTTCGTAGTCCACACTGTGTAACAGTGGTTGTGAATAAAGCAACATTTCTGAAAGATCATACAAAAGTGTATATTTTCTGGGAAGTTGAAAAAATTGGGGAACAGACGAGGAAGCCTTGTTCAACACCCACAGATGAGGAAGCCTTGTTCAACACCCACAGACGAGGAAGCAACCAGACCATGTATGTCATGTATTAAATGCTCTATGACAAACATATTCAGTCTAGACAAAAGACTCCCTCGGTGCTGATGAAAATACAAAATGATATGTTCGTGAAAATGTTATTTAGTAAAGATATATGGAGTAAAACTGTGGGGTGTTTTCAATGTGACTCTGACAATGCTCGCAGCTGAGGTTAGACTGACGAACATTTTGACTACGCTTTTTTCAAAACAATGCAGCGGCGAATCTCCTGTCCACTTGCACGTATTTTATCATTTTTCTAAAATAAAATAGTCAGTGATATATTTTATGCGTGATACATCCTATGAACTTTCGTAGACGCTTGTCAGGAAACATATTTCACAATTACATGTGGAGTGCAAATGTACAGGTGAAAAGGTTCAGTGATAAATAACCTAAATGCTCTAATTATTTTTTGATTGAGACAGGTTTTTGCTCTTTCGGATTCCTGGCAGAAGCGGACCAACTACTGCAGCAGTTGTGTATAACTCAGCCTTAAGATACTCACCAGGGTAAGAGGTAGATAACATAATATGGCATACTCGTGTCAGGGACATCAGCCCATGGCTTATCCAAGTCCCACTAGCTAAAGACGAGGCTGCGGCCATGCGGTTACCCATCCATTTATCGGCCAGATCCAACAGCGTTTAACCTGGCCGAGTGATGTGTACTCATGCACGGTTCCATGCCACTGTTTGCTCTCTCTCTCTCTCTCTCTCGCTCTCTCTCTCTCTCTCTCTCTCTCTCTCTCTCTCTCTCTCTCTCTCTCTCTCTCTCTCTCTCTCTCTAGGTAAAGCGCTGGACCTGTCAATTTCGGGACTAAGGTTCGAGCCCTCCGTCGGCCTGTTTATATATATATATATATATATATATATATATATATATATATATATATATATATATATATATATATATATATATATATATACATATATAATATACATATATATATACATATATATATATATATATATATATATATATATATAGTATATATATATATATAATATATATATATATATATATATATATATATAGAATATATATATATATATATATATATATATATAATATATATATATATATATATATATATATACTATATTATATATATATAATATAGTATATATATATATATAATATATATATATATATATATAATATATATATATAAATATATAAATATATATATATATATATATATATATATATATATATATATATATATATATATATATATATATATATATATATAGTGCGTGTATATGTATGTAATAAGAACAAATGAGTAGTGTATAATGCATGAAAGACTAGAGAAAGAGAGAATGTACGTAGGTTAAGTTAGTAATATCATGAAGCCACTTGGCCTGCTTTCTCGTCTCCTGCCTTCAACAATTATCTCCGTTACCGAGGAGACTTATTATACTTTACCAACACAAGTATGGTATTGATCCACTCGTTGTCAGTCTGTCTGTCCCTGCTGCTCACTCTCTCTCTCTCTCTCTCTCTCTCTCTCTCTCTCTCTCTCTCTCTCTCTCTCTCTCTCTCTCATGCACTGCCACAGAGTTTCGCTCAGTTTCCCCTGAAGTTCACTCTCGCTCTCGCCTCTTTATCGCTCTCTGGCTCTCAGCATACCGTCCCGGAGGACCATGTATTGGTTCGCCCGCCCAGCTGTTGGTTTGTCAGCTTATCTATCGATCAAACGATCACAGTCGAACAGATACCTACCACCACCCACCCGCCGCCTCTCCACCCACACTTGTACCTTCCCTCCACTCACCCTCCTGTCCACCCACACTTGTACCTTCCCTCCACTCACCCTCCTGTCCACCCACACTTGTACCTTCCCTCCACTCACCCTCCTGTCCACCCACACTTGTACCTTCCCTCCACTCACCCTCCTGTCCACCCACACTTGTACCTTCCCTCCACTCACCCTCCTGTCCACCCACACTTGTAACTTCCTTCCACTCACCCTCCTGTCCACCCACACTTTCCTTCCTTCCACTCACCCTCCTGTCCACCCACACTTGTACCTTCCCTCCACTCACCCTCCTGTCCACCCACACTTGTACCTTCCCTCCACTCACCCTCCTGTCCACCCACACTTGTACCTTCCCTCCACTCACCCTCCTGTCCACCCACACTTGTACCTTCCTTCCACTCACCCTCCTGTCCACCCACACTTGTACCTTCCTTCCACTCACCCTCCTGTCCACCCACACTTGTACCTTCCTTCCACTCACCCTCCTGTCCACCCACACTTGTACCTTCCTTCCACTCACCCTCCTGTCCACCCACACTTGTACCTTCCTTCCACTCACCCTCCTGTCCACCCACACTTGTACCTTCCCTCCACTCACCCTCCTGTCCACCCACACTTGTACTTTCCTTCCACTCACCCTCCTGTCCACCCACACTTGTAACTTCACCTCTTCTGATCACCCACCCACCGACTCTACACCAACACCTGTACCTTGTCTTCGCTCAAACCCCGCCCACTGTTCCTCATGACCACTTACTTTCACCCAATGGAATTAGAAATAATTTTGCTTTGACCTTTTTGGGTTATCCTAGGTAATTTACACATAAGTTAAACTATGTGTATGATGATTGTACCTATGTGTACCTATACCTAAACAGACTTACTTCCATGCCTACCGAGTGACCTTGACCAACCATCCGACCTACCAGATTACATTGTCAAACCTTGTACCATCTTTACCTTAAGGATCAAACATAAAAGATAGTTTTCCCTCTAGTTAGTACTAGGAACAATGCGAGAGACCTACAACGTGTGGTAGATCTAACTTCTTACCTGTGTAGTATCCTTCACATTATGTTTAAATCTACCTAATGTATTTATTCGGTGACTACTCGGCAGTTTATGTGAAGCCATATTGACAATCTACATTTTAATCCACCGTTGAGTGTTCTATTCTTGTCATATATTCTCAGCACCTTTCTTTGTTTTCTCTTTTGTATATATATATATATATATATATATATATATATATATATATATATATATATATATATAAACACCGATCTCTGGCTGAAGGAGACTCGAACCTACGAACCTTGGAACAAGGTACGTATTGCTTTACCAATCTACCCACACTGGACCAATACCTTGGAGTTCAGCTTGCTGGACTCCAAGGTATTGGTCCAGTGTGGGTAGACTGGTAAAGCACTGCGTACCTTGTTCCAAGGTTCGTAGGCTCGAGTCTCCTTCAGCCAGAGATCAGTGTTTGTTTATATATATATATATATATATATATATATATATATATATATATATATATATATATATATATATATATATATATATATATTAGTCATTTTCCCCTACCCTTTATTTTACATTTTGTGCAGGGGACTCAATCGGTGTGTGTGTGTGTGGGTGTGTGTGTGTGTGTGTGTGTGTGGGTGTGTGTGTGTGTCGCTATATATATATATATATATATATATATATATATATATATATATATATATATATATATATATATATATGTTGTAAATCATATATATAACGGTGACAAAATGATGGTACGTTACAAGGTGTCAGAGTGGGCGCCTGTGATGAGCGGGGTTCCACAAGGACCAGTCCTTGTGCCAGTGCTGTTTCTAGTACATGTGAATTACGTAACAGAAGGGTTAGATTCAGAGGCGTCCCTATTCGCAGACGATGTGAAGCTAATGCGGAGAATTCAAACAGATGAGGATCAGGCAGAGGTACAAAAGGATCTCGACAGACTGCAAATCTGGTCCAACAACTGGGTCCTGGAGTTTAACTCCAGGAAGTGCAAAGTCATGAAGATTAAGGGAGGTCAAAGAAGACCGCAGACAGAGTACAGGCTAGGGGGCCCAAAGACTGCAAACGTCACTCAAGGAAAAGGATCTTGGGGTGAGTATAATTCCAGACACATCCCCTGAGGCACACATCAACCAAATAACTGCTGCAGCATGTGAACGCCTGGCAAACCTAAGAATAACATTTCGACACCTGAGTAAGTAGTCATTCAAGACACTGTACACCGTGTACGTTAGGCCCATATTGGCGTATGCAGCACCAATATAGAACCCATGCCTGATTAAGGACGTCAGTAAATTAGAGAAAGCGCAAACGTTTGCAACAAGAATAGCCCCGGAGCTAAGGGATTTGTCCTACGAAAAGAGGTTAAGGAAATTAACCTGACGACACTGGAGGACAGGAGGGATAAGGGGGACATGATAGCGACATATGAAATACTGAGAAGAATTGACAAGGTGGATAGGGACAAACTATTTCAGAGATAGGACACAACAACAAGGGGTCACAATTGGAAGCTGGAAACTCATATGAGTTACAGGGATGTTAGGAAGTATTTCTTCAGTCATAGAGTTATCAGGAAGTGGAACAATCTGGAGAGTGATGTAGTGGAGGAAGGATCTATACATAGCTTTAAGAAGATACGAGAAAGGTCATAGAGCAGAAAGAGAGAGTGGATCTAGTAGCGACCAGTGAAGAGCCTGGGCCAGGAGCTGTGAATCGACCCCTGCAACCACAAATAGGTGAGTACACATACACTGACCTATGGGCAAGGACCAGGAATCCAGGAGCCCATGAACCTGAGCACAGTAATGGAAAGGAAGCTGAAGATATGGTACAACAATGTAGATGGAGTAACAAGAATAAGAAATAGCATGAACGAATTATGGAGGCATCCCCAGACATTATAGCACTCACAGAGACAAAGCTTACTGAGATAACAGATGCACTCTTCCCCATTGGCTATCAGATTTTGAGGAAAGGCCAAGGAAACAGAGGGACAGGAGCACTGCTTTTCATAAACCCTTGGAGATTTGGGATGGAAAGACTGGACAGAGAAGCGGAGGACTACATAGCAGACACAATGAAGACCGGAGATACCAAGGTGGTGTTAGCAGTGATGTACAAAATCCTGCTAATCAGCAAATGCTAAGACAAGAATACGATGAAAGCAATAGAGTAGTGGAGGATGCACTAGCTGAAGGGGCCAGAGGGGCTTACATGAACAAGGCAAAGCTACTGGTCATGGGGGACTTTAACCACAGGGAGACTGACTAGGAGAAAATAGAGCTACAGGGGGATTAGACATGTGGAGGATTAAGATGCTGGAGGTGGTAATGGAAAAACTTCATGCACCAATATGTTAGGGATGCAACCAGAGAGAGAGAGAGAGAGAGAGAGAGAGATGATAAACCAGTAAGGCTAATCCTTTTATTCACTCTGAGTGGTTCCAACATAGGGGATATTAAATATGAAAGATCCCTTGGCGCTAGCAATTACACAGTCGTTAGTATGGAATACCTTTTGGAGTTCACAGTGGAGAGCGAAGCAGCACAGAAAGGAGGTAAGAAACTAAACTTCTGAAGAGTGGACTACACAGCCATGACGAAATTCCTGTATGATGTTCAGTGGGAATAAGAACTAGAGGGAAAGACAGCGAACATGATGATGAAGTATGTGGCTAGAAAGTGCAGGGAAGCGGAGGAGTTCGTACCCAGGAGCAATAGAAACAATGGGATGTCCAGAGTGAGCCCAGGGAAACAAGGAGTTGAGCCGAAGAGCCAGAAACGAGTATATATGGATAAGAAGGGAGGCTCAAACGTAATTTGAAAATGACATAGCACTGAAAGGCAAATCCAACCCAAAGTTGATATATAGTCGCATCTGCATTGTTAAGGTCGTCTGTTTTGGATTAAAATTAAGTCCTTTTTAAAATTTTCTCTTATATGTTTAATGATATATTTTTTTTTCATTTATGATAATGTAAAAATTAATAATTTTGTACCAAAAGAACATTAAAAAAAATAACCTAACCTTATCATAACAAGCACTATTTAATTTAGCCTAATCCGACTAAATATATTTTAGATAAGTTTACAGTAATTGAATAAGTGAGGCTGAGCTTGCTACCATCTGCAGCTCATAAGACTGCCATCCCCACGAGCCCATTTGAGGCGGGGTAGATGGCAGACCAGAGGCCTAGCTTCTCCCTACGAGCCCCGGGAGGCGGGGAATGTGGCTAGGCCTGGGGACACTTGGTCCCAAAGATGAGGAGGTACTGTACCTCCTCCCATGGGAGACTTAAGTCTCGAGACACCCCCCAGATAGGGAGCCAAGGCCGGGTCACCACTACTTGGAAAAGACCCGGGCCGGTAGAATACCGGCGAATAAAAAAAAAAAAAAAAAAAAGTAATTGAATAATAAACAAACACAATGAAATATATTTTTTTCGTTAGGTTCAGAATGATTTTTTGCGAAATTATTGCATACACAAATTTTCGCTTGACATTCGGCAAGAAGTGAGTTGCTATTTAAGCCAAAATCGCAAGTTTTACCTATTCGGCACGACATGAATATATTATGCAAATATCGCGAACAAGCGATACAAGATGCAAAACACCCACGAAGGGGGGGGGGAGTTGAATGATAGATCTAAACCTTTTGTGTTGCAGTCAACACATAGACCCTTGGTTGCCTTCAAGAGGGAGCTGGACAGATGCTTAAAGTCGGCGCCGGATCAGCCGGGCTGTGGTTCGTATGCTGGACTACGTGCGGCCAGCAGTAATAGGCTGGTTGATCAGGCCCTGATCCACCGGGAGGCCTGGTCGTGGGCCGCGCCGCGGGGGCGTTGATCTCCGGAATACCCTCCAGGTAGACTCATCAGGAGCTTGAATGATGCAGAGAAGAGGACGAGGTCCAAGCAGATGCTGTCACGGGAACGCAAGAGCGTGTGTGTGTACTCATCTATATGTACTCACCTATATGTACTCACTTATATGTGGTTGCAGGGTCGATTCATAAGTCCTGGCCCTGCCTCTTCGCTGTCACTACTAGATCCACTCTCTCCTGGCTCCAAGAGCCTTATGTACCTCTTCTTAAAGCTATATATGGATCCTGCTTCCACTGCTTCGCTCTCCAGATTGTTCCACTTCTTGATAACCCTAAAGCTGAAGAAATACTTCCTAACATCCCTTTGACTCATCTGAGTTTTCAGCATCCAGTTGTGCCCTTTTGTTCCTGTATCTCATCTCTGAAACATTCTGTCCCTGTTCACCTTGTCAATTCCTCTTAATATTTGTATGTCGTTATCATATCCCCCCTATCCCTCCTGTGTGTTTGGGGAAGGGGAGGGGGAGGGGACTCGCGTATGTATTTATGCATCTCGTAATATAAAGAGCAGAACCTGTACTGCATAATCTGAGTCCTTATCAACTACATAAAGTTGTAAAATGACTCCTAATACTTATACACTACCTTCACTGTGAAAACTTATGTTGTTGACATCTTTGCAGATTTCTTCAGACCACAACTTTGAAGTCATTTTTCACATCCGGTTTGAGTGAATTTTATACTATTTACCTAACAGGTTCTATTATTTTCCTTCCAAAGAATTATGACCTCACATTTGTCTATGTTGAACTGCATCTGTCACTTTTCGACAACAACACTGAACCCAATGATTCAGAAGCTTTATCGTGACCTTCTCACAGTTTACTTCTTTTGGAATGGTTTTGAACTCAGCAAATTTATGTTGGTATTTAATCTCTAATGTAAGTCGTTAATGTAGATTCTGAACAATAAGGCGGAACGCTGCTTGTAAGTAGTTTACCTTATACCATTTATACAGATCCTTGTTAATTAACTAAACCTCGTTTTAAGTGCTAACCTCTCTGATCAATACTGGAAGCTGTCACTTAGTTGTTGCCATTGCTTTCTTTTAGTATAGGTCGCCTTTATCATAATCGAAAACTTCAAATATCTTGGCTAAAAAATAGCAAATTTGTTAGGCAAGAACGCATAGTCTGTTTTGCATGATAGCCTAATCAATCTCCACTACCCGTTGTATATGATGAACCATCCTGAGAGACGGTCACGTCCACGTAAGAGTAACTCCAGCTCGGCTGGAATGAAACCTTTAAAGCTGCCTTAGCTACTGAACCCATAGTGGAATTTTACTTGATGATATCCTCATCGCCCTACTGAAGTCTCCAAGCTCAGGCTGTCACATTACATGTAAGAAAAACCCATCCTGTATGATGGAATGTGACGAGGAAACACCGTTTGCTCCCACAACCTAACACAGTGAATGTATGCAAGTGTGTAAAAAAAAATTCTCAACGACCGCCTGTAACCTATCTTTACAAGCAACTACCGACTTTTTTCCCTTCCTTTCCATCAACCTTCCGACATTTTCCCATCTCTTGCCTCCTTCATTTTTTTTTTTTTTGTTGGGTGAGGGGAGGATTGAATCCACTGGGTAGATTTCACTTCAAAATCAAAATCAGAAACTATAAAGCGTGACTGTAACATCAGGATGATGCATCCACTGTTTACCTACCTAGCTTTTAGCTCCCTTTCCATCCACCCAATGACCTTTTTTTCCCCCATGGACCTCTCCGCCTACTCACCGACCTTACCCTTCCTTTTCCTTTCATCCACCGACCACTCCACCCCACTGACCTTTCTGCTCCCCCCCTTACCCCATCGACATTCTCCCTGCTTTTACACCCGCCCATCGCCCTCTTCACCCACCCACCCACTGATTGCTCTTTCCACCCACCCACTGACCTACCTTTCTGCCTACCCACCAACCTCCCTACTTATTCGTCCTTTCTGGCCGTATCAATCATTCATGAAGACAATGCTCAGGAGATCACACTATGAAACACGAGTTGAGACTTGGCCACACTGACCTCCACACCCTAGGACTCCACTTAGGTCATGTTGAAACTGGAATGACTGAGCTCTTAACAAGGAGCCAGCGGCGCTTCGCACATCGGAATGTCATCCACATGAAGAGGAAGCACATTCTCACGGGCCAAGAAAAGGACAATTAAACAGGTCTGGACACTAATACCTAAAATATTTAGGTATACCTTAAGAAATCTGATAAAGATCAACTTTGACTTCAGCAATCATTTTTTTTACGCTACTGCTCATAGTATGAGAATGGGATACAAAATAAATTTAACTATTCAGGCGGCACCAAATGGTGTTATAAACAACTAGAGAAGCATGGCAACGCACCAGGAAATATGGTGTAGTAAAGTGTTGAAACACTGCCTTGTGTGATGGAGCCCAAGTGTAGGAACTCCAGGCTTCATGGAAGTATTTAAGTTGAACCTGCAAACACTGCAACGAAATCTGTGTGAGGGACTCTCCTGCCCGGAGTTTACCTGGAGAGAGTTCCGGGGGTCAACGCCCCCGCGGCCCGGTCTGTGACCAGGCCTCCTGGTGGATCAGAGCCTGATCAACCAGGCTGTTAGCGTGTTAATATTCTTTATTTAAAAAAACAAATTATACATAACCGTTAAAGATTTTTAAAAAATCACAGTATCTCCAGCTCTGGATTTAACCATATAGACGTTATATAAGTCAAGGTCACCGCACCGTAAGGCGTATCCAGGGCCGGATTTCCACACACTAAAAAAAAAAAAAAAAAAAAATCCCCTCCCCATACCTTATAATTATCTATTTCGACTTTCGATTTTTTTGAGGCGCCTTAACCTTGACATAGTTCAAGATCTCAAAGGGTCAAAGTCCGTTCGTGGGCGTATTCATTTTTTTTTGACATTAGGAGAAGAAAACTATCCCTTTGATACCGGAAAGGGGTTCTTGATCCAAGGATGCAGACCTGCTCTTCCCTTCTGAGAATCGAACCTGATTGTTTCCTATTTTCCCAGGAGCTGTATGCCCTATGGATTTAGCGTTTCCCTCTAAATATACTAGAAGTAATCGTAGTATTAGTATTAGTAGTAGTAGTAGTAGTAGTAGTAGTAGTAGTAGTAGTAGTAGTAGTAGTAGTAGTAGTAGTAGTAGTAGTAGTAGTAGTAGTAGTAATAGTAGTAGTAATAATATAGTATAGCCATGTCTCGGTTTTTGGGGAGGTAATATCCAAATTTAGAAGGTAATGAGAGAGAGAAAAGCAAAACGTCCCAAACTGGAAAGAAGGACCACCTGGCTTAACCCGGCAGAGCGAGATATTCAAACCCAACCTGAGTCAGTGACTGGGCTTTTCCATCTACTGAACAAGTATAAATTAGCAGGAAAAAAAAATAGGTGCAGCTGTTTACGGGCGCGACCAATGCGTCCGGCGGCAAAAGAATGAGGCAAATTAGTAACTGATGCTGAGGACAGAAGAGAAACGTCCACCCACCACCAAGGTCAACGCATAAGAAAACTAACCAAATTTGTCTTACATCAGTCACGTTATATGACGGACACTTTATATTAAGTGTCTAAACATACAACCTCTCAGAGGCACCTCCAAATCTCTGCATTGTTAATGATATTTGAAATCTTGAGAATATATCGACATTTTGTGTCGACGAGATGAATGAACTTATTTTAATAATAATAATACCTTTATTTACTACAAGTACATGTACAAGGTATACAGTCCTAGCTGACATTGACATACTACTATATAGAAAGCCGCTTGTTATGCTGAGCATTTCGGGTAAATTAGGTCAGTTTTGACCCACACCAGTCGACTAACACCCAGGTACCCATTATTACTGATGGGTGAACATGGATAACCGGTGTAAGGAAACACGCCCACTGTTTCCATCCTTTACCGGGAATCGAACCCAGACCCCTCACCGTGTGAAGAGAAAGCTTTTGCTACCAGGCCACAGGCCACCGTGGATGAGACTGTAATCCAGTAATGACCGAAATGTTTTATTGGCAATAAGTTGTTTTAGAGATTGCATCTCCACACTCTATTGTTTACATAAGCTATGAGAAATAATTGTAACATGTGAAATGACTAATATTTTTTTGTGATGTAACCATACTCAGTGGGCTTTGATAAAGGCCCATTACGACCTCTATAATCTTTTTTTTTTTTGAGCTGCCGCTCACAGGATGAGCATAAAGTGCACAATACTCTAGTTGGTTAGGCAGAACAATACACTCTGTGTAAGCGTTATTGGAGTGCAGACGTCTCGCTCTAATAATAATAATAATAATAATAATAATAATAATAATAATAATAATAATAATAATAATAATAATAATAATAATAATAATAATATCTTTATTTCTACAAGTACATATACAGTCCTAGCTGACATCAGTGACACTACTATATAGAAAGCCATTGGTTATGCTGAACATTTTGGACAAATTAAGTCAGTTTTGTCCCAGGATGCGACCCACACCAGTCCACTAACACCCAGGTACCCATTTAACTGATGGGTGAACAGGGACAGCAGGTGTCTTATGGAAACACGTCCCTAATGTTTTCTAGCCGTACTGGAGGAGATTCGAACCCCGGACCTCAGTGTGTGAGCTGAGTGCGCTAGCGATCGTGTTCCGGGACTTGAGCATCGGTGGCAAATTCCCTCGTTCCCTTCCCCGAACGTTTGTCCTCATCATACAAAGCCTGCTGTGCAATTGGTCTGGGACGCCATTCATCAGGTTCTCTTTTTTTTCCGCTCTGCGGATTTCCAAGTCTTGCGCTACCGTCCACAGGATGGATATGGGGTGCACAGTAAACTAGCCACTTCGGTGGTAAAATCTAAAATCCAAGGCTTGGGGGAGGCCTGTTCGCCGACTCGGAGAGGAGGGATGGGGGAGTGTCTGCCTCTGCTAGTGTTTAGACATTGGTTCCACCTGTTCCACTGTTCTGGCTGCGATGAAATGAGGACTTCTCGTTCTGCCCTTGCTTTGAGCATCAGTGACAAGGTTTCCATTTTCTTTACAGAGATGTTTGTCCTCATCATGCCCTTTGGGCAATCAGTTGGGGCACCAAACATCAGCTCGTGGTTAAAGACACATGAACAAACATTTAGACATTTTATTATGGACCACTACCCTACCTTTCTCATAATCAATCTAGGTAAATTACCCCAAGACACTACTAAAGTAACCTTCAGACTTCACAATGAGGCAGCCAATAATAACTTCACAACAACAATGACAAACATTGACTGGCACACTGAGCTAGAAATCTATACAGATACTGATGAATGTATTAATAATTTTCTAAAAAAACCCAATGCCTCTGTAACAAGCACTGCCCTAAAAAAAAAACTAAACAGATCATAGCTAAGAGACTGAACAGTCCCTGGCTAACACGCAGCATCCTCAAATCCATAAATATAAAGCACCTATATGAAAAACAGTACAGAATGGGTCAAATAACCAGAGACCAAACAAAACGTTACTCGTCAGTCCTAACCAGCCTGATAAGAAGGGCAAAAAAAATGTATTATGAGAATAGATTATCCAACTTAAAAGGTGATATAAAAAAGACCTGGGAAACCCTATCTGAAATTCTAGGAACAAAGAAGATACCAGGAAACAGAACAATCAAACTAACAAAACCAGATGAACCCCAACTCCCTCCTACTGAAACAGCAAACAGACTCAATGTTTTCTTCTCCACCATAGGAAAAAACCTGGCGGAAAAAATCCCAAGCTCAAATACCTCACCCAATGACTACCTCACTGGCACCTACCCGAACACTCTGTTCCTAGCTCCGACCAACACTGGCACCTACCCGAACACTCTGTTCCTAGCTCCGACCAACACTGGCACCTACCCGAACACTGTTCCTAGCTCCGACCAACACTGGCACCTACCCGAACACTGTTCCTAGCTCCGACCAACCCAACAGAAGTCTCCCTTATTATCAACACACTAAAGAATAAGGCAGGAGATTTAAATACCTTACCACTCTTTATATACAAAAAAGCTTCACAAGTACTGTCACCAATCATTGCAACACTCTTTAACAAATCCATCGAATCCTCTACCTTCCCTACAGTTCTCAAAATAGCAAGGGTCACCCCGATACATAGAGGAGGAGATCAAACAGAGTTGAATAACTATAGGCCAATATCCAACTTACCACTTCTCTCTAAATTCTTTGAAAAAACAATTCATAAGCGAATTTATTCCTACCTCATCTCCCACAACATACTCAACCCCTGTCAGTTTGGGTTCAGGCCTAATAAAAATACAAATGATGCTATTATACACATGCTAGAACAAATATACACTGCACTCGAGAAAAAAGAAGTCCCATTGGGGATCTTCATTGATTTACGTAAAGCTTTCGGTCCAAGTCGGACCGAAACGTCGTCGTAAGCTTCTGTCTTTTATGTGCGGGTTATTTGAGTATCGTTCCAGTCACGGTATTGTGCCTTTTTGTTATTTATTCAATTGACCATGATTTGTTGCACATAAATTTATCACAATATGGTATAAGAGGGCACTCCCTCAACTACCTCAAGTCTTACCTCAGCAACAGAAGCCAATATGTGTACACAAATGGAGCAAACTCTTCCACACAACCAATTACAGTTGGCATCCCACAGGGAAGTGTCCTTGGCCCTCTTCTCTTTCTCATTTACATAACCTACCAAATGCATTGCAACTACTCAAACCCACACAATTTGCAGATAACATTACATACGTCTTCTCTCACCCAAACCCAGTCATACTAGCCAATACCGTAAATACTGAATTACAGAAAATATCTACCTGGATGATGATCAACAAGCTTACTCTCAATATTGACAAAACCTACTTCATTCAGTTTGGGAACAGAACTACAGATGTTCCTCTTAACACAATGATAAACGGATCTCCTATCACAAAACTCACAGAGGGAAAATTCATAGGAATCCACCCTGATAATAGACTCAAATTTCAAACACATATACAACAAATTTCCGAGAAAATCTCCAAGAGCGTAGGCATACTATCGAGGATACGGTACTATGTTCCACAATCAGCCCTCCTGGCCCTATATCACTCACTCATTTACCCCTATCTCACCTATGGAATCTGTGCATGGGGCTCAACAACAATAAATCATCTCAGACCATTAATTACCCAACAAAAGGCTGCAGTCAGAATGATAACAAATTCCCACTCCAGGCAGCACACTCCACCAATATTCAAAAGTCTAAACTTACTCACTGTACAAAACATCCATACTTATTATTGAGCCTACTACATACATAGAACAATAAACTCGGATATTAACCCTCCCCTCAAACGTCTCCTTGCCAACCTCAACAGAACACATGACCATAACACAAGGCACAGATCACTCTTTGATGTTCCCCGTGTCCATCTCACACTATGTAACAACTCAATTCACATAAAAGGCCCAAAAATCTGGAATTCATTACCTGTGAATACAAAAGAAATACTGTATGTTTATCAATTCAAGACTCTTCTTAAAAACCACTTATTCACCCACAACTAAAATACTGAATAACTGTATTTCATAAAAGTGTAACCTGTGACCCTATCAAACTGTTTTTTTAATTACATTACCTAATAGAATAATCCATTCTCTTGAATGCGCAGTAACTTATTTAATGACCATATGACCTGTTTCTGCACTTCATATAGTGTATTGATCATTTTGTTATATTATACATTGTTATGCTACAAATTTGTACAACTATAATGCCTCTAAATTGAAATGTTAAAATTTCATTGTTTAAATTACTCATTTGTACTTCACGTTGTAATTTTTTTACTGTAATTTTTACAACTGAATATATCATTGCTTAGTTAATCTTAAGTTAATTTTAAGCTACCCATAATGCTCTGCATACAAGGGGCTTTTGGCATGTACACCCAACTATAATTCCTTGTACAACTATGTATCATGTCCAAATAAAGTATTGTATTGTATTGTAATGTTTCGGCCATTACGTACCAGGCTCTCACCAATCATCAGCTACGTCTAGGCCCAATGAAAGCCTGTTATTTTCGACTCGAATTTTTTTTGGGGGAGGGGAGGGAGAAAGAGTGAGGTTTTGCCTGGGTTTAGGCGAGGGGATTCATTGACCTAATTTGGAGTTAATATTCCCGTTTATCTTTCCGGAGGAAACTTTGTTTCCTTTATAATTCCCACCAGTGGAGTGCGGAGGGAAAGGGGCGAAGGGGCGGTGGCCCCGGGCACCCAAATGGGAGGGCATCCAATTAAAGAGGGAAATGAGATAGTGATTTTGAAATTTCAGCGGTGATAAATCAATTTTTGAAGGTTTACCGCACTACAGAGGCAGTGGGTAGCCCTTTATTCCTTCAACACGGTGTACCCTTTGTGCCCAGAGAAAATGGTGCCCCCAATTGAAGATGAACAAGAAAGAGAGATCGATACCATGCCTAACCCTTCTAGGGTAGGGCAGGTGCCTGAGCCCGAGCCTTTAGTTCATAAGACTGTCATTCCCATTTGCCCCCTTGGGGCGGGGATGGCAGACCAGAGAGGCCTAGCTTGTGGCTAGGCCTGGGGACAGTTGGTCCCAAAGATGAGGAGGTACTTGTGCCTCCTCCCATGGGAGACTTAGGTCTCAGACACTCCCTAAAGAGGGAGCCAAGGCCGGGCCACCACTTGGACAAGGCCCGGGCCGGGAGAATACTGGCGAATCTTTAATAATAAGAAGAAGAAAGAGAGAAATTAAAAAAAAGAAAAAAGAATGTTCAGACTTTGCAAAATGATTATGATAATGATGTGGCAAACATTCAATTATATGACGAAAATACTGATTTTGTGATGCTCCTTCGAGCTGGCGGGACCAGAATTCCCCGCTGATTCTAAAGATGTTGTGGAGTCTTTACTGCAGTATGGGAGGGATGTCTCTCCCACGCTGTGTGTGTCATACACATTACTGCTTACAATCACATTTTCAGTCGCTAGTTGTGAAAGGTCATTTTCAAAACTGAAATTAATAAAAACATATCTTAAGTCTTGAATATCACAAGAGCGACTGACCAACCTGGCTTTAATAAACACTGAAAAAGAATTTCTCACAGTTGATGTAAAAAGTGAAGTAGTTCAAGTGGAGGAATTATTTGGAGAAAGAACTTAATGAATTTCGTTGATTTATATTTAAATCGAATAAAATGTTTATTTCATGTTTCATTTGTCTTTACATATTCAAAATGTCTCCCTTTCTCATAATATTTCTCAGTATTAGACCTTATACTTGAGTCTTTGGGGCATACAATCAAGGAGTTGGCCCCGGGCATCACCAGACCTCTGCACGCCACTGAAATTTCCCACCCAGATTCGGGCAACATTTTTCCATGACTATTGGGAAGCAGTGCTCAATAAGGCATAAGCTTTAGTGACCCTTAACAACCCCGACCCCAAAAAACAACGTAATATATTAACATGTAAACAAATGATAGGGTAATAATAATAATAATGTCTTTATTTCTAAAAGTACATGTACAATGTATACAGGCCTAGCTGACATCAATGACATACTACTATATAGAAAGTCGCTTGTTATGCGGATCATTTCGGGCAAATTAGGTCAATTTTGTCCAAGGGTGCGACCCAAACCAGTCGAATAACACCCAGGTACCCATTTTACTGATGGGAAACATAGACAACCGGTGTAAAGAAACACACCTAATGTTTCTACCCTCGCTGGGAATCGAACCCAGACCCTCGCTGTGTGAAGCGAGAGCTTCAGCCACCAGGCCATGGGGTTAAAGGGATTTCCTCGCCAGCCTTCGTGGCGTGTGGACGTTATGTTCTTGCCTAAGCATCTGTGACAAAATGTTCCCATTCTCTCTAGGACATGTGTCGTAACCTTATTGTGCCCGCTGGGCATATTAAAAGAGGGTTTTTATTTATCAGGTCCATTTTCCCGCTCTGCGGATATTTTACGGTTTTAACAAGAAGCCGGTAACTAAACTCGTGTGAGCAATTTTTTTTGGAGTGACGCGTGAGCGGCTAGTTTACTGTTCACCCCATGCATTAAGACCACACTAGTAGAAACTAAATATATCGGTTGATTCAAGTTCAGTAGTAATAAAAATCATCCCATAAATAAATGAGAGCACTTGGCAGAAGACGCTGAGGGCTGTTCCTGTGAGCGGTAGCGCAAAAAAAAACATGAGGTCACAACTAGTCATTATCGGACCTCCACCGAGCATAGATACATCACGATAAAATATATTACCGTCAATTCATATAATACGCTTTCTTCATATAACTAATGAACAAGGTGCACTATGGACTTGTGGTGGGGGTGTCCTCGAGTGAACCTGAATGTAGCATGCTGGTGTATGAAGCTGGCACAGATATATATATATATATATATATATATATATATATATATATATATATATATATATATATATATATATATATATATATATATATATATATATATATATATAAATTATTAGGAAAGAAATTACAGTTAATATTTTGTGTATTTCCTCTCACATAAGACTGCAGAAGCATAACAAAGTTGGTGAATTATCTAAACAAGCATTAAGTACAGAGAATGTTGAGAACAATTTTGATATTTAAGCTGAAGTTTACGAATCATTGTCAGGGAAAAACTAGCAAACGAACCTGAAGACAGTAGAATAGTACAGCTAGGAACTAACATATCCATTATCTATCATAATGAAATATGTTACGTTAAACCCATCTATTGGAGAAAGTAAAAAGGAAATTTTTTACATAATTTCTTAAATGTAGAACATATTAATGAATAATACAATAATTGTGTTATAAAATATGATGCTATTTGGACCCTTCGAGAAATTTTAAGTGAAGGGGTGTGTAGAATAGCCATTAGGGATGTCGTGAGATACGCCATTTTGAATGTGTGAACACTAATTATAGTGAGAAATTCTGTTAATAATCGGGCGTTCTCGGAGGCCAAATGGGGTGTATCAGCCTCAACTCCTAATTTAGAAATTGCTGACAAGTTTCTGCTGAAAAATTGGGACAGGAAATTTGCGGGACCGCAAGAACTGCGTGTGGAGGACGAAAATGTAGGACTTTAATGAATCCTTCCCAACAACACACCTTAGCTAAGTGCCTACCCATAATGTACAGTAGTTTTTGCGTTGGCCATCGTAAATTGTAACTGCCAGGGGTTAGGTTAGGGCGTGTTCCATCAGCATTAAGTGTCTTCCAGTAATTAAATGGTAAATGAAAATACAAAGTTCTTTCTACTAATATGGTTATAAATTTGTGTACCCAGCAAGTAAACCAAAATACCATACAGTCCACTAAACTTCAATGTACTAGAGTAGCTGGTTTTAATATTATAATTTTTAATTTAATGTCAGGTCTAGCTTTTTGTAAGAGTGGTGAAGTGGGCAGTCGAAGGATTTGCAGTTCAGTGACCTACTGTGACTAAGTCCAACTTACCTCACCCAAATTACTTGCAGGTAATAATTCAGGTAATGCCCTATAAATTTACTCACATAATAATAATAATTTTCACACTATATCTCTGGCAGTACAGAATATGGCAAAAACCTCATTGTTAATGATATCTGAAATCTTGAGGTTGCATCCACATTCTGCATCGATTACATGACTGAACTGTTTTTGTAGAGGAGATAACCTAATTATGATAAAAAATTTTAGTAGTAACAAGATATCAGTTATTTTTAGATTATATTCCATATTATATTGTGTTCATTAATTAGTTGTATGAAGTAACTGTGAAATATGAAATGACTAATATTTCTTCTTTACTGATGTAAAAAATGACCAGAGGTGTCCGATAAAAACCCATTGTGACGGCTATAATCCTGCTTTTTGAGCTTAAGGGGCACAACTAACTCTATTGGAAACTGTTCATGTTTTTGTTTTCAAAGGGAACTCCTCCCCCCCGTTTTTTATTGCCCAGCTTTTGGAAATATTTCTTTCCCTTACATCTGGAAACGGCTCAATACGGCGAAAGCTTTCAGTGGTCCTTTAAAACCCCAAACACAAAAGACTTCAGCACCGCAGTAGGTGGAATGCAAACACACTTTCAGGGAGTGGATCTGCCGGTGTTTAAGCCTGGAATTCTTCTGACATAAGGACGTCTACGCTAGCCTTGGTAGAGTGCTGATGTCTTGCTCTAGGCCTGACTTAAACATCAATGATATTTTTCTTCCCTGGGGTGTCTGTCCTCGTCATTAGCCATCTGGCCCTTCAAGGGAGGTTCCTTGATGCTGGTGAGGGGCTCTTGATCTAGGGAATTGGATCTGTGCTCCAGTACCCTGAATTGAGTCTGAATGCCCTCCAACCCCCTCCCCCCACATGCGCTATATAATCCTATGGGTTTAGTGCTCCCCATGATTATAATTATAATAATTATAATTAGCCATCTGGGCAATTGATCGAGGCTCTGGTGGCTAAAGTTCTCGCTTCACACGGTGAGGGTCCGGGTTCGATTCCCAGCCAGGGTAGAAACACTGGGCGTGTATCTTTACACCTGTTGTCTATGTTCACCCATCAGTAAATGGGTATCTGGGTGTCGGTCTACTGGTGTGGGTCACATCCTGGGACACTGACCTAATTTGCCCGAAATCCTCAACATAACAAGCGGCTTTATATGTAGTAGTATGTCATTGATGTCAGCTAGGCCTGTATGTATACCTTGTACATGTACTTGTAGTAAATAAAGATTTTATTTTTTTTATTATCACACTGGCCGATTCCCACCAAGGCAGGGTGGCCCGAAAAATAAAAACTTTCACCATCATTCACTCCATCACTGTCTTGCCAGAAGGGTGCTTTACACTACAGTTTTTAAACTGCAACATTAACACCCCTCCTTCTTTATTTATTATTATTATTACCTCCTAGGCCACGGGGAAAGCCTGTTGCTGTTCCTATTTCTCTGTCGGGAGGAAACTTATTTCCTTTATAATTCCCGCCTATATTTGGGGAATATATTTTCCCGGACTTTTGGGAGGCGGGGTTAAAAAAGGCGTAAGTTTAGTGGCCCTTAAAACCCCAACAACATGTTGGAGCCGTTGCGGCCCTTAACAACCACAACCACAGAAGATTTGTGTCGGCGTTAGTAAGTTTATTTAAGCACAGGTATACATAAGCACAGTTGTCATATATAGTGTAAATTGGTTTAGAAAGACACGTAAGCAAACACTATGACATATTTATTAGAAAACGTTTCTGTCCTGGGACCGAAACTCTCCGCCTATATATGTCTTTCTACCTCTATGTTAGAAGTGATCAAGGTCCCAGGACCGAAACGTTTTCTAATAATTATGTCATAGTGTTTGCTTGCGTGTCTTTCTAAACCAACTTATCGGTATTTATTACCAAGGTTTATACCAAAGTGTAAATTACCTGGGATACTGCACTCGACCGCTATCGCACTCAGCTCACACACTGAGATCTGGGGTTCGAACCTCCGGTACGGCTGGAAAACATTAGGGACGTGTTTCCATAAGAGACCTGGATGTTAGTCGACTGGTGTGGGTTGCATCCTGGGACAAAACTGACCTAATTTGCCCGAAATACTCTGCATAACAAGCGGCTTTCTATATAGTATTATGTCATTGATGTCAGCTAGGACTGTATACCTTGTATATGTAGTAAATAAAGATATTATTATTATTATTATTATTAAAGTTTTTTATTACTCCTAAACATGATCCACTGACGTCTTGTTTTTTACTTGTGTGGATTCTATGCTTCATTTGTTGAAAACAGTCTGTATGACCCTTGTAGGTTTAGCGCTTCTTTTTGATTATAATAATAATGTTGAAAACAGTAGTCAAGATGGGTAGCTACGTACAAAATATGTGAAAAGCTGGATGAGTTAACGTGTCTTTGTATGTATTTAGTTGCATTTAATTTATTTATTTATTTATTTATTAATTTGAACATGATACATAGAAGTACAAAGAAATACAGTGGTTAAGTGTAACATGCTAAAGCCCCTTGTATGCAGACCATTACGGGCAGGCTTAAAATTAACTTAAGATTAACTAAGCAATGATATATTCATTGATAGACATTGTTGTAAAAAAATAACAATTAAGCACAAATGAGTATTTCAAAGACAGGTCATATGGTCATTTACTGTGTTGCTGTGCATTCAGTAGAATGGAGTATTCTGTTAGGCAATGTAATTAAAAATAACAAAGTTTAATTGGGTCACAGGTTAAACATGTATGAGATACAATTATTCAGTATTTATTTAGTTATGGTGTGTAAGTGATTTTGAATTTGTAAACAGACAGTGTTTCTTTTATATTCACAGGTAATGAATTCCAGATTTTTGGGCCTTTTATGTGCATTGAGTTTTTGCATAGTGTGAGATGGACACGAGGAACATCAAAGAGTGATCTGTGCCTTGTGTTATGGTCATGTGTTCTGTTGAGGTTGGCAAGGAGATGTTTGAGGGGAGGGTTAATATCAGAGTTAAGTGTTCTTTGTATGTAATAAGTGCAATAATAAGTATGGATGTTTTGTATGGTGAGTAGGTTGAGTGTTTTGAATATTGGTGGAGTGTGTTGCCTGTAGTGAGAATTTGTTATCATTCTAACTGCAGCCTTTTGTTGGGTAATTAGTGGTCTGAGATGGTTAATTGTTGTTGAGCCCCATGCACAAATTCCATAGGTGAGATAGGGGTAAATAAGAGAGTGATATAGGGCCAGGAGGGCTGACTGTGGAACATAGTACCGTATCTTCGATAGTATGCCTATGGTTTTGGAAATTTGTTGTACACGTGTTTGAAATTTGAGTCTATTATCAAGGTGGATTCCTATGAATTTTCCCTCTGTGAGCTTTGTGATGGGTGATCCGTTTATCATTATGTTAAGAGGGACATCTGTAGCTCTGTTACCAAACTGAATGAAGTAGGTTTTGTCGATGTTGAGAGTAAGTTTGTTAGTCATCATCCAGGTAGATATTCTGTAATTCGGTATTCACAGTATTGGCTAGCATGACTGGGCTCGGGTGAGAGAAGACTTATGTAGTGTCATCTGCAAATAGTGTGTGTTTGAGTAGTTGCGATGCATTTGGTAGGTCATTTATGTAAACAAGAAAGAGAAGAGGGCCAAGGACACTTCCCTTTTGACTATTTTTAAATCTGCTCCTACTTGTTGCACATATTTTAATGGTGGGTGGACTTTTGCAGAGTTGCCCTTTTACTTGACTATTTTTAACAAGACATTGTTTTTTGACACATTGTAATAACTCTTAATATGCATTATTGTATCCCATATGCTGAATCTTTCATTTCTTTCTTTTTTTAAATAGCAGTAAAAAAAAAAAAATACCCATTTCAGCTTCCCTTTTCCATAAATCTTGTGTATTCTGTAAATTTAATTATAAATATGTAATTTAAGATGTATTGGTAGTTCTATATACATAACACAATGTTGGTTCCAAAATGAATCATTGTGGTACTTAAATTATTTTGTTAGTTGTTGGCAAATTCTATTCCTTTTCTAATGAATTTGTTTCCTATGTTTGAATCATTGTTTTATCTATTACAGAGTATTACCAGTGGTCCCATAGCTGTGGGTTTATGGAGTCAGTATTTGTATAACATTTTTCCAGTTGCCTTTAAAAAGTTCACATAGCTCATCAACTGGAAAGTCTTGGTCAGTATAGTTGGTAACTGTTTCAGGATATGTGAACTAAGTTCTTGTGCAAGATTTGTTTTTCATAAATATAATGGTTTTATTACCGAATTGTTCAGTGGGAGATAGTCGACAGTTGCTTCTCTCAAGACGTAATGCTCGAGGAGTTGGCAGATATAGGTGGTAAGTTTTATCTGGTGTTTATACTTCTGCTTAAAGATTGGGTTGCTGTATGAACTTCCAGTCTTACTTGGTGCTTGAGCCAGAATTACCCTAAAGTATATACTGCATTTAACTTTTAATTGATATTTCCTTTCATTGAATTTCAGATCATTCATCCCTTTACACTATTAATTTGTTTTTTGCACTACAGTAATCACTGAAGTAATCACTAAAAATTTGCTTTTAAAACTTCAACATAATTTTGTTAACTTTTTATTTCTTGTAATATTGTGTTGCAGTTCATATCATTATGCTGATACTATTATTTTTTTAAAATGTACCTACAAGTTCAATATTTTTAAAATGTCTGAATTATTGTAACTCAATTTCACCTAGTTATCTGTTCTGGTAACTACTATATCTAATAAGCTTTAAATATAATTATAATATTGGTTATACTAGGTAATCCTCCTACTTTATAAGTACTGTGCATAACTTAGTATCAACTCAATGATGTCAAGTAACCTTTAATTTTTTAGGTTATTTTTTATTTTTATTATCACACTGGCCGATTCCCACCAAGGCAGGGTGGCCCGAAAAAGAAAAACTTTCACCATCATTCACTCCATCACTGTCTTGCCAGAAGGGTGCTTTACACTACAGTTTTTAAACTGCAACATTAACACCCCTCCTTCAGAGTGCAGGCACTGTACTTCCCATCTCCAGGACTCAAGTCCGGCCTGCCGGTTTCCCTGAACCCCTTCATAAATGTTACTTTGCTCACACTCCAACAGCACGTCAAGTATTAAAAACCATTTGTCTCCATTCACTCCTATCAAACACGCTCACGCATGCCTGCTGGAAGTCCAAGCCCCTCGCACACAAAACCTCCTTTACCCCCTCTCTCCAACCTTTCCTAGGCCGACCCCTACCTCGCCTTCCTTCCACTACAGACTGATACACTCTTGAAGTCATTCTGTTTCGCTCCATTCTCTCTACATGTCCGAACCACCTCAACAACCCTTCCTCAGCCCTCTGGACAACAGTTTTGGTAATCCCGCACCTCCTCCTAACTTCCAAACTACGAATTCTCTGCATTATATTCACACCACACATTGCCCTCAGACATGACATCTCCACTGCCTCCAGCCTTCTCCTCGCTGCAACATTCATCACCCATGCTTCACACCCATATAAGAGCGTTGGTAAAACTATACTCTCATACATTCCCCTCTTTGCCTCCAAGGACAAAGTTCTTTGTCTCCACAGACTCCTAAGTGCACCACTCACTCTTTTCCCCTCATCAATTCTCTGATTCACCTCATCTTTCATAGACCCATCCGCTGACACGTCCACTCCCAAATATCTGAATACATTCACCTCCTCCATACTCTCTCCCTCCAATCTGATATTCAATCTTTCATCACCTAATCTTTTTGTTATCCTCAGAACCTTACTCTTTCCTGTATTCACCTTTAATTTTCTTC
Organism: Cherax quadricarinatus; assembly: GCF_038502225.1. NCBI lineage: Eukaryota > Metazoa > Arthropoda > Malacostraca > Decapoda > Parastacidae > Cherax > Cherax quadricarinatus. Next base: position 10,626,420 of record NC_091326.1, on the reverse strand, counting down.
TTTTGCACACCCTACCAAATTCATCCACCAATCTCTGCAACTTCTCTTCAGAATCTCCCAAGAGCACAGTGTCATCAGCAAAGAGCAGCTGTGACAACTCCCACTTTGTGTGTGATTCTTTATCTTTTAACTCCACACCTCTTGCCAAGACCCTCGCATTTACTTCTCTTACAACCCCATCTATAAATATATTAAACAACCACGGTGACATCACACATCCTTGTCTAAGGCCTACTTTTACTGGGAAAAAATTTCCCTCTTTCCTACATACTCTAACTTGAGCCTCACTATCCTCGTAAAAACTCTTCACTGCTTTCAGTAACCTACCTCCTACACCATACACTTGCAACATCTGCCACATTGCCCCCCTATCCACCCTGTCATACGCCTTTTCCAAATCCATAAATGCCACAAAGACCTCTTTAGCCTTATCTAAATACTGTTCACTTATATGTTTCACTGTAAACACATTTTTTAGGTACCTGTATATATTTTATACTTGCCTGAAATGGAATTTGCAATATGGACTTTGCAATGAATAGTGCTATTTGCTGTAATTACACTCCTGTAATAGAGTATATTAATATATAGCACTAGTGACCCTGCACAAGGTAACCAAATACAGTGGACCCCCGGTTAACGATATTTTTTCACTCCAGAAGTATGTTCAGGTGCCAGTACTGACCGAATTTGTTCCCATAAGAAATATTGTGAAGTAGATTAGTCCATTTCAGACCCCCAAACATACACGTACAAATGCACTTACATAAATATACTTACATAATTGGTCGCATTCGGAGGTAATCGTTATGCGGGGGTCCACTGTATCTTAATCTGGTGAGCAGGTCAAGGCATTCACAGATGTATTACCTGTGCATGTATAGTAAGTCCTCATTTAGTGTCATTATAACGATGATGAGAAAATTTTTTTATTCCCAGCCAGGGCCACTGTCTGTGTGGAATTCGCACATTCTCCCCATGTCTATGCGGGTTTCCTCCCACATCCCAAGGCTGTGTATGTTAGGTTAATTGATGTGTCTAAATTGTCCCAGTATGGGTGAGTGTGGGTGTGTGAGTGCTCCCTGTGATGGAATGGTGTCCTGTCCAGGGACACTAAGAAGGTGCTCCTTATGTTAAGGAGGTGCACTTTACAATTTTTTGCTTTGCAGACATTTATTCCTTGATTTAACCCTGTCACAATGCTAAAGGTGCATTGTGCACCCCTGATATTTATATCAATTAGCATATGGTAAAACATGTTTCGTTATACGTAGTTCACTTATAGTCAGTTTCCAAGAATCTATTGACAATGTTAAGCGAGGACTTACTGTATTTGATTTATGCAGCATCAGACTGATATATTGCACCCCTATTTTTTTTACCATAACCATTTCGCACTAAGGAGAGGTGACCCTAAGAAGGAAACACTCTCGTTAACACTCATTCAATAGCTATTTTGTCAGCTCTTGGATGAGTTAATATTTCAAATTTATGCTCATTTTTTTATCGTGTTGATTTTAATTCCTGACACTTTCAGATTTTTGGCAAGTGTGAACACAGGTTGTTTGCAGTTTTATAGTATATATGTTGGTAGAATTACTGACAATATGTAAAGTAAAAGGTCACAAGTGCAACTAATGTGACATTTTATTGTGGCAACGATTTGCTCTCCAGGAGCTTTGATTTAATTTTAACTGTTTTGTGACTGAATATTAGCTTTGTAACAGTCAAAAATGTATGAATCATAACCTTGTCATAGCATCTTTGAGTCAAACTCGTTAATGGTATAAATAAAAGTGCCCAACTGTATATGCATACTGATACTAGTCAGACATCATTTGTATTTCTCATTATTTAGGTCCCTAGGTTTTTTTTTTTTTAGATACTTCAAAAAACCTAAGCAATAATTTATTTATTTAAATAATAAAAACTTTGAATTATGTCATTGGCAAAATATTGCTATAGATGTATACATTGGTGTATCAAGCCAAACACTGAGTCAGGTCAAGACTGGGTCATTAACCATATGAAAACAGCTTGAAAACAGTGTATACCCAAAGATTATAAAGCCCTGCTTGAAATAAGATAATACGGCGTATAAATTTGCAGCAAAAGGGATAAACACTACCATGACTAAAATCTGGGTCATGGTAGCGTATGCCTTATCTGTAAGTTAGGTTCAGAGCTCCATAAAAAAGTATGGTAATCTAAGCTTCATAGATCCTATCTCGCTCATGCCTGCATGTCAGGAAAGAATAACCTACACATGCCCAAATTACATTCTACAGGAAAACCAATACCACACTGGCCTCATGGACACAGCACAGATCATGTGTTCATCAAAAGAAAATTATACATTATCTTGATAGTAAAAAATTGTATAAGGTCATTAAAAGTCAATCTTCAGTTGTCAAATACCACCATGCAAACTAGGCCAGTGTACAAATTCTAATGAACCTGGGGCTTTTGCAATTCTGAATCTAAGAATGTCAGGTTTGAAAAGTTTGGTTTAATGTGGCCTACTCACTACTGTGGTGGTCTTGCATGAGTGAGGTCACTGGATCACTCATCACTTACTACAAGGTGCTTGTATACAGTACCAAGGGTCTAGGTTGTCACTTGGAGCTTAGTGCTCAGTCAAAAGTGCCACATTATGTTTCACAGGCAGGTAAGGTATACATTGCTGTACTTTAAAATATTTGGGGGGAAGGTTAACTTTGAGATGAAGGAAAGTAATTTTTCTCTTGTATTCAGTTTGTTTGGTGCATTTTTAGTATTCACACAGATTTTCAGAGATGTACCTTGCTCAGCTAATGAGAATCTTTATTTTTTAAGACATCGGATATGTAAATTATAGGAAAAGATAATTTAAGCATTATACCAGTACAATACGAATTGCTATAATGCAAGAAATACCTATTATGGCTTTATGTTGATTCATTATGTAAAAAATAAACGTCTTAAAATGTACAACATATTGTTTTAGTATTCACACAGATTTTCAGAGATGTACCTTGCTCAGCTAATGAGAATCTTTATTTTTTAAGACATCGGATATGTAAATTATAGGAAAAGATAATTTAAGCATTATACCAGTACAATACGAATTGCTATAATGCAAGAAATACCTATTATGGCTTTATGTTGATTCATTATGTAAAAAATAAACGTCTTAAAATGTACAACATATTGTTTGAGGATTGTCCTTTTATATATATTATTTGGTGATAATGATACTGAAAATACAAAAGGGAACTCTAAATAAGCTGCCACAGTCAGAGTTGTAGTGGACGATTTTTCCTTTGTGGGAACGAAGGGTATTCTTAACTCAAAGTGTGACTGAAGTGAACAACCTTGAGTCTGACACAAACAAGTTAAGATCAGTTTGAGCCCACATTATAGTAACCACAAAATGAGCAAACTCAAGTGAGCAGTTATGGGATGTGTAGGAAATGAGTGGGAAGCAAAAGAATATTAAAAAATCCAGATTTGGTTAACATATTATACTGTATAGTGTAACCTTGGTTTTCGTAAACCCCAATTTTCGTAGGATTCAGTTTTCGACGACTCTTTCTGTCGAAATTTTGTCCTAGTTTTCATACATCACCTTGGTTTTCATAGAGTTGAATGGTCCATACCGAATGCGTCCACCTGCCCGTGTGTGATGTGGAAGGCTAACAATAAGGCATGGGTCCCAATTAAATTCCTCTTCAAGAGGGGCTCCTTGGGGCAGTGAAGAGACTCTTGGTCTGAAGAATTAGACCTCTTGGTCTCCTTCCTCAGACCAAACCTAATTACCCCCCAATCCCTCCTTCCCTGGCCCATCCTCCCCATCCCCCCTTTTCCCTTTCCTCCTCTCCCCATCCCTCCCCTATCCCCTCCCTATTTTCAGTCTTTGGAATTTTTCCCACAGGCAATTTAGTTCCTAGGTATGGGGAAATGAGGAAATGGTCTCAGTTACCCATCACAATGTTCTTCACAAGGAAGCCTGCCACTACCCCTACCGCCTCACCTGAACCTCAACCCGTGGCAAAATCTGATTCTGTTGCTAACTGACTCGAGCGATGTCAGTGAAGAGTTATAATCCACACACTAGACTCATCATGCCATGCAGTTATACTCCATATAATAACCTCCATTCAACTGTCATCAGTAACTGCATGGCTAACTATCATCATCATCACAAGTCATCAGGGTTCGTCTGCCTAACCTTACGAGTGGTGTTATATTTGTCAATATTTATTAAACCATAACATGTATATACAGTATTTTATGTTTTCATGTGTTTTATGATTGTTCGTGGTTCAATAGGTTAAGGAAGCAGTATGTTAGGCTTAGTAATTTTTTTTTTTTTTTTTTTTTTTTTCAACAAGTTGGTCGTCTCCCACCGAGGCAGGGTGACCCAAAAAAGAAAGAAAATCCCCAAAAAGAAAATACTTTCATCATCATTCAACACTTTCACCACACTCACACATTATCACTGCTTTTGCAGAGGTGCTCAGAATACAACAGTTTAGAAGCATATACGTACAGTGGACCCCCGCATAACGATTACCTCCGAATGCGACCAATTATGTAAGTGTATTTATGTAAGTGCGTTTGTACGTGTATGTTTGGGGGTCTGAAAGGAATAATCTACTTCACAATATTCCTTATGGGAATAAATTCGGTCAGTACTGGCACCTGAACATACTTATGGAGTGAAAAAATATCGTTAACCGGGGGTCCACTGTATAAAGATACACAACATATCCCTCCAAACTGCCAGTAAATGCTATTGTTATATTTCCCCACAATATATTTGCACATCAAGACATTTGTGAACGCTACAGTACAGTATTATTATATTACCCTACATATTTGCACACCAAGCATCTGTGAATTTTCAAGATTCGTGAGGTTCTTGATCCCCTAACCCTCGTGAATGGGGAGGGCCTCCTGTACAACATCCTTTAACTCTGAAACACTTGAAGCTATTTCCGAATATATTGAGAAGACTAGACCATTGATGGACACTGATCCACCTTCTGTTCCTCTTCACTCTTCAACATCTATTAAGAAGACTAGACCATTGATGGACACTGATCCACCTTCTGTTCCTCCTCTTCACTCTTCAACTTCTGCACAGCTCCTTTCTTCGCAGTGTCCCAATCCTTCGCTGCTTGTGCATTTTTCGTTGCCTCCACATGTGGACTTTTCTAACCCTTCTAGTCCATAGATACCTCTACCTTCAGATTTCTTGCATCTTACTCTTTGCAAATCATGGCTTATTTACAGCTGAATATCTGTGGCCTCAGAGGAAACTGGGGTGAGCTTCAGGTGTTGCTCTCCTAGTTTTCCCCTGTTTGTGTTTGTTTACAAGAACTCAAATTACACTCCACTGTTATCCAACCCATCTTGGGCTATGTTTTATTATATTCATCGGATCCTTTTCCTGATGGAATCTTTAATGAAAGTGCACTTCTTATATGCACTGATATTCCATATCATCAGCTCTTTGTTCATACTTTGCTGCATTACACTGTAGCTAGCATCCAACTGAATAAGTGGTATACAATCTGTTCTTTGTATCTCCTCGAGCATTATCTATCCCAGATGTTGCATTCTTAGTTTCTTCATTACCGCCACCACTTCTGTTACTTGGCAAGTTTAATGGTCACCATTTCCTCTGGGGGTCTCACTGTGACTCCTGCAGCATTCAGTTGGAGGCTTTTCTCGCTTCTCTCCCCCTCCACGTTTTAAATATGGGTACTCCCACCCATTTTGATCCTCATACTCATTCTCTGGAGTTTACCTGGAGAGAGTTCTGGGGATCAACGGCCCAGCGGCCCGGTCTGTGACCAGGCCTCCTGGTGGATCAGAGCCTGATCAACCAGGCTGTTACTGCTGGCTGCACGCAATCCAACGTACGAGTCACAGCCCAGCTGGCCAGGTACCGACTTTAGGTGCTTGTCCAGTGCCTACTTGAAGACAGCCAGGGGTCTATTGGTAATCCCCCTTATGCATGCTGGGAGGCAGTTGAACAGTCTCGGGCCTCTGACACTTATTGTATTGTCTCTTAACGTGCTAGTGACCCCTGCTTTTCATTGGGGGATGTTGCATCGTCTGCCGAGTCTTGCTTTCATTGTGAGTGATTTTCGTGTGCAAGTTCAGTACTAGTCCCTCTAGGATTTTCCAGGTGTATATAATCATGTATCTCTCCCGCCTGCATTCCAGGGAGTATAGGTTCAGGAACTTCAAGCGCTCCCGGTTTCGTCTTCCTCAACTGTACTAAACTTTACCTGGTCTGTCCTCCTGGACTTGCATGACAGTGGTCATTTTCCAATCATCCTTACTTCTTTGTATTCACCACCTTGTAGTCCATGCTGGCAATTTGACCGAGGGAGTTATGGCCTTTACTCACAACAAACTGCTTTTAGTGAGGATCCTTCTTCGTCCTCCATTGATGAGCTTTTACACCTCGACCTCGGTTTTAACTGCATTTTCACATTGTACACCCTAAACCTCTGGCAGGCATTCTCAGAGGTGCATGCCTTAATGGTCTCCTGCTTGTGCTCAGGCAGTATGTTTGGAATGTGCTGCATGGGGTAGGCTAGCTGGTCCAGTGGCTAACGCAACAGTCTGGAGTTTTGAGACTCTCTGATCGTGGGTTCTATCCCCGCCCGTGGTATGGCAGGTATGATTATGTTTCTACCATCACTTTGGCTTCATCTATGAGTGCAGTCTGGAAAAAAAGTATGGAAATTGAGTGGTAAATACTCCTGACCCGGCTCCCATTCTTTGGGTTGCCAATGTCGCTGTTGCAAGCCCTCTTGACGTTGCCACCGAAATTGGTAATCATCTTGTTTGTATCTCTCAGGGGCTCCATATATGCCCCTCGTTTCTTTCCTCCAAATCTGCCAGAGAGTTAGAACCCTTAAACTTTTCTTCTATCAGATAAGAATCTTATAATGTGCCTTTTACACTTCTGGAACTGGAGGCAATGCTCTCCGCTTGCCGATCATCGGCAGCTGGGCCTGACGTCATTCATATTCGTATGCTATAGCATTTACATCAATCAGCCCTTGCTGTCCTCTTACGACTCTTTAATCTTATTTGGTCGCAAGGAGTTCTTCCCCAGCTGTGGAAATCTGCCATTATTCTCCCTTTCCGCAAACCGGGTACTATGGGATATGGTGCCTCCCATTATCGTCCCATTACTCTTAACAGTGCAGTTTGCAAGGTGATGGAACGTCTGGTAAATAGACGTTTGATGTGGTATTTAGAAAGACACAATAGTCTCTGCACTAATCAATATGGCTTTTGTAAGGGCCGTTCTACCACTGACCCCTTACTACACTTGGTTACGTATGCAACCAAGTGTAGTGTTCGTAATGCATTTGCTAATAACCACTCAGCTGTATAGCCCTTGTGGCTTAGCGCTTCTTTTTGATAATAATAATAATAATAATAACCACTCAGTTATCGCCTTTTATGACCTTTTGAAGGCATATAACACAATTGGGACGTATAACATCTTGGCCCAGGCCCACTCCTTAGGCTTCCGAGGCAATCTACTATTTTTCCTTAAGAATTTCTTAACTGAGAGATTTCCGTGTTTGGGTTAATATAATACGCTTTCCCCGGCCTTTGTCTAAGCTGAAGGTGTTCCCCAGGATGTATTCTGAGCACAACACTTTTCTACATGCTATAAATGATCTGGCATCTGTTCTTCCATCTAATATTTGGTCATCACTCTATGCTGATGACTTTGCTATAGCTTGTGCAGGCGCTGACTGTCAAGCCATTGCAGTTTCTCTCCAGCATGCGGTCAGCTGTGCTTCCAATTGGGCCACTACTCATTGGTTTAAATTTTCTAGTACTAAAACTCACCAAATTACTTTCACTAGACGTTCTGTCGTCTCTGATCATCCATTGTACCTATATGATTTGCGTATCTCAGAACGTGATACGGTCAGGTTTCTCGGCTTTCTGTTTGACCGTAGGTTAACCTGGAAACCTCACATTACCTACTTGAATGGAACTTGTCATAGCCGGCTGAACCTCCTTAAAACCCTGGCTCATTTTTCATGGGGGGGGAGGGGCTGATCGTAGAACTCTCCTCGACTACATCATTCAGCTCTGTGCAGGCGAAGAGTTTCTACAATAAAGATGTCTGAATGTGTCTTACTCATCAGCATAGGGAATGGGAGTAATCACAGAGTTGATCCAATCCAAGGAGCGGGCATACCCAATTTCTCGGATCAAGAGCCCTTCAACATCAAGGCACCATATCAGGAAGGGCATTACTGATAAAATTAATTTCATCGTAATTTCAAATTCGAATTGAGTTTTTTAAGCAGCTTTACATTCTAAATGACTCGTGAATATGGAGCTGTATGACCAGTACATAGTAACATATTCATAACCAAGCGCTAAACCCACAGGGGTGACCAATACATAATAATCACGAATATAGAACACTAAATTCTTTGTGACAATTATACCCTAAGGGGAGTTTCCTTTATGCCCATGGGCTCGAACCTGAATGCCTTTTTTTTTTCTCAGGCGTTGTATGACCACAGGGTTAGTAACTAATTTATTTAGGCACAAGTACACATAAGTACAATTATCATACATAGTGTAAATTACCTAAAAATAAGCCAAGTGATTTTATTTTCATTAGGGGCCTTGGTTAACGCTCACCCCATAAATATAATAATAACGTACCAATTATGAGGAAAACTAAGATTTTGCAGACTAAGGCAAAACATCAACAAAACTAATGTGTATTCAATATTGTTACTAAATTGCACGAGAAAGGAATGACAAAGAGGAAATACCGTTATATGAACTTTGTCTCCCGTAAAGCACACTTAATAGGAAAGATTAAAACATACTATTACATATTTGATTGTTTATCATAAAACGCTAGTCAGTTGGTGGTAAAATATACGGTAAGGTATTGAAGATAAAGATGAATTTAATTAAGGTAGAACATAACAGTACATAGAGCGAGGGTCACGCGTCCTGCACCAAAGTTTGTTGACACGAGTGTCTCCGTTCTCTCTTAGATCCTCGTACTATAGACGACACAACATCTCCTCCTATTAGAATCCAATCCTTCATTTTGCACTTATAAAAATTACGATAAAGTTGTCAAGACGTTCTGAGTTGCGATATGATTCTTTTATATTATTTAAAGGGAAAAGGTAAGGGAAATGAAGTATTAGTCGATGCTTATTTCGATGCGATGCAAAGCAAAACATTGAGACATCTGTGCAGATGAGGCACAATGGTGAGTCGAGGTGGAATTTCTTGGTCTTAAAGACTCAGGAGTGCTGTTTCATAATGTCTCGCATATTGTGTTTAACACGAAGGTCAAAAATTAATACTTTGTTAATCTTAAAAGAAGAATTTTTTTTTTAAATTTGGGTTAATAGGTAATTATCAGATATCTGCAATGCTGGTAAAATACGAGGTCAAGATGACCTTTAAAAGTATGATGCAGCTGATCTAAATCCATAAATTATCAGTTCCTGTTTGCAGTACTTGGTAAGTTCTGTGGTTTCAATATTTTGTCATGTTCCTGATGCATCAAATTGTTGATATTACATGTAAGCTAATGATGCAAAATGAAAGTAGAAGAGGTAATGAAGTTGCATAGTGTAGCAATAAGCTGCATGGTTATTGTATCACTCATAAATGCTATTATTAGTCCACTTCATTACACTGACTGTTGCATTCAAGCACAAGCAACTTAATAAAGTAAACCTATTAATATGTTTATTTTATGTATTTGCAAAATATATGTATATTACTGTTTTTACAAAATAAATACATTTAGGCTAACCTTAGGTTGGGTACGGATAAGCTATAACCATTACATTTTTTTTTTCAATGTTAGGCTAAATTATCAAGTTTATTTTAGTGTACAATGACAAATTTGTATACCATATAAATTCATGTGACTATACTATGAATTCTGAATTATTATTATTATTATTATAATCAAGGGGGAAGTGCTAAACCTGGAGGATTATACAGCGCCTGGGGGGGGGGTGTGAAAGTCATTCAGGCTTAATTCGGGGAACTGGAGCACAGATCCAATTCCCTAAATCAAGAGCCCCTCACCAACATCAAGGAATCTTCCTTGAGGGGTATGAATTCTGAAGAAAATAAATTTTTGAGAATGTGTTGTTTTCTCATAAGTATTTTACTTATTTCCATTCAAGTTCAAATTACTTGTCAAATACTGTATTTATTATTTACTTGAGAAAATGTAGAAATCTATGCAGAACATAACTGATACACCATTTATTTTTACAGGCGAGAAATTAAAGTTCAGTTATATGGCCCAGCCTAAGCACAAAATGAAGCCAAACTTTCGGTGGAAGGAGAGTGAAACGAAGAAAGCAGCATCACCAGAATGTAACACTGCCAGATCAGGGCGACAAGAAACTGTACAAACCAATGCATCTGAAAGATTTACTGCAGCTGCTGCTCTGCCAAATAACTTATCAATAATATTAACAACAGTACCTAAAGACAGTTCAGAATCGGAGAAGAGAAATATAACGTGTTCATGTAGTTCAAAAATAGTGAATTTAAGGACTCGAGATGGAAGAGATTGGTGGACTCCCAGGTGGAGGGTGAAGTGGTGGCATGACTGGAGGATTACTTTAGGATTATTGTTATTTTTGTGTGTTTTAAGTAGAGCAACTCATAGGACACTTGATACTACCTCCATTAATAGTGGTGATACCTTTGACAGTGAAGACAATTTAATGTTTGTGGCAAGAAGACTTAGTAGTGTAAATGAAGTTGATTACATGAGTGATGTATATCAGGAATCCACATTGAAAAGTAATGGAAATGATGATTCAGATAAGTTAAACAACAGACCAACAGAAAGACCATGTGGCAGAAGTCAAGGCCAACAAGTTAAAATCCAATACTCATCTAGCATTGTGGAAAATGGTAAATAAAGTAAATACTTTGTATGTATCAATGAGAATAGATTAGCAGTAATTATGCAGTGTGTAAGTCAAAGCTTATCAAAATTTTTACCTGAACAGTAACACTGCTCTAAAAGTACTGATTCTTTGTCATCAGAGTACTGCACAATATTTCTGATAAATACTGTAGTAACTTATAAATTTTAATGTCAACTACCATTAACATTATCGTTTTTTCTTCTTTTGAAATAAAATTATAAATAAATGCAGTGTAATCCTGTGCAATTGCAATTCACAATTTTTAAAAGCCCTGTTGCTTATTAAATTTGAAATGTGTATGTGTGACTATTATATGTCACAGAGTTAATCAAAATTGGTCAATCTCATAGAAAGAAAATAAGATGGGTGGGCTCATGTATAGATGTGCAAATAATTTTCCACATACATACATACATACATACAAACAATCGAAACCAAAACCCACACACTGTACCCTCTGCTCCCATCCCCCTCATCACAAACCCTACTCCCACAGTAACCCCCCATAGGACCACTGCCCCCACTCTCCACACCACAAACTCTACCCCCACAGCAACCCCCCTATAGGCCCCTGCCAGGGCTCCTGCTCCCCAAACCCACCATTCTCCCTGGACCACAGTTTTAGAAAAGAAGTTGAAGGCTTGGTACACGAACGCGGATGGAATAACGAACAAATGTGAGGAGTGGCATGAAAGAATCAAAGAGACACCCCTAGACATCATAGCAGTCGCAGAAACAAAATTCACTGGGACAGTAACAGACACAATCTTCCCACCTGGATATCAGATCCTGAGGAAAGATAGAAAGAGCAGAGGGGGAGGAGGGGTTGCACTGCTCATTAAAAATTGATGGGGATTTCAGGAAATTGAAGGAATGGATGAGATTGGAGAGAGGGATTACATAGTAGGTACAATTCAGTCTGGGGGACATAAAATAGTCATTGCAGTGATATATAACCTGCCACAGAACTGCAGGAGGCCAAGAGAGGAATATGAAGAGAGCAACAGAACAGTGGTGGACACACTAGCTGAGGTGGCCAGAAGAGTTCACTCAGGTAGAACAAAGTTACTGGTTATGGGCAATTTCAAACCACAGGGAGATTGATTGGGAGAACCTGAAGTCACATGGGGGTCCTTAAACATGGAGAGCCAAGATGATGGATGTGGTACTGGAAAACCTCATTCACCAACATGTTAGGGACACTACCAGAGAGAGAGAGAGAGAGAGAGGGGGGGATGAACCAGCAAGACTGGACCTTGTGTTCACCCTGAGTAGCTCAGACATTGAGGACATCATATATGAAGGCCCCTTGGAGCTAGTGATCATGTGGTTCTGAGCTTTGAATACATAGTAGAGTTACATGTGGAGAGGGTAACAGGAGTAGAAAGGGAAAAGCCAGACTATGAAAGGGGGGGACTACACAGGTATGAGGAACTTCCTGCAGGAGGTACAGTGGAAAAGAGAATTGGTAGGAAAGTTGGTAAACGAAATGATGGACTATGTAACAGCAAAATGCAAGGAGGCAGAGGAAAGGCTTGTCCCCAAGGGCAACGGAAATAATGGGAAGACCAGAATGAGCCCTTGGTTTACCCAAAGGGGTAGGGAGGCAAAAACAAGTGCACTAGAGAATGGAAAAAGTACAGAAGGCAAAGGACCCAGGAAAATAAAGAGATTTGTCGACGAGCCAGAAACGAGTATGCACAGATAAGGAAGGAGGCCCAGCAACAGTACGAAAACAACGTAGCATCAAAAGTCGAGGCTGACCAGAAACTGTTTTATAGCCACATCAGGAGGAAGACAACAGTCAAGGACCAGGTAATCAGGCTGAGGAAAAAAGGTGGGGAGTTCACAAGAAACGACCAAGAGGTATTTGAGGAGCTCAATAGATGCATTAGTTCCAACAGAGATGTCCGTCTCTGTTGGAACGAGTGCATCTAATTTGTAAGAATTAGTAACATGTCTCCATGGGGAAGCAGAAAAGAATCTTCCTTCCATAAGCCATGTGTGTCATAAGAGGTCACTAAAATGCCAGGAGCAAGTGGCTAGGAGGTGGAGTTACTAATTAGGGAGTCATACACTGCCTGGGGAATGGGAGTTAATCAGACTTTATCCAAGGAAAAGGGCAACTTTAATTTCCTGGATCACTGGTATTAATAAATGCTTTATTTCCTACCATATAAGTGCATTACTTCACACAAATAAAAATGAGAGTACACAATGAGAGCTCAGAATAAAACAGACTGGCAATAAAATGTTAACATTTCAGCTTTAAATAAAAATGATCAAAATACATTATTAAAGATTGTGACTTTAGAACACTTTAATTAATGTTACTTTTAAAATATCAATGATACCATTATTTACAGTGGAACCTCAAAAATCGAACGTATCACATGTCGAACGTTTCGAAAATAGGACCATTTTTTCGGACAAACTGTGTCCCTATTATCGAACGCGCCCCTATTTTCAGACCGCCGGGTATGTCTGCCACCCCGCTCTGTTCGCGTCCCCGCGCAGGCACCGTGAGCAGTCTAGCTTTTTTTATGCTTGAGTGAACACTAACCTGCGCTCTCATTCACGCATTTTACGATTATTTTGTTGTGTTTAGTGCTTGTGGGACTGTGAAATAAGCTGCCATGGGCCCAAAGAAACTTGCTAGTGGTACCCCTGTGGTAAAGAAAGTGAGAAACACCATAGATGTGAAGAAGGAAATAATACAGAAGTATGAGAGTGGTGTGAGACTTGTTGAGCTTGCCAGGATGTATGGGAAAAACAAGTCAACCATCGGTTCTATCCTGTCAAAGAAAGAACAAATCAAGGAAGCTGATCTTGCGAAAGGTGTTAATGTGTATAGGGAGTGGATGAGGTGCCTTCTTCAAAGATTAAGGAGATTTGTGCCAAGTGGAATGATGTCCAAATGTTTGTGCAGAAGTACCACCCTGAGCAAGCTGAAACAAGCCATCTTTGCAACAAGTTCAGTGACAGAACCATGTCCCATTTTAGGGAAATGTTAACGAGGCACCAGAAACAGAGGACTGTGGACAGTTATTTTGTGAGACGGGTCCAGTGACTCTCAAGCTGGTCCTAGTGGCATTAAAAGACAGAGAAGGGAAGTAACCCCAGCGAGGGCTTTACCTGAAGTCCTCATGGAGGGGGATTCTCCTTCCAAACACTAACCCCAACTTCCTCTCTCCTCCTCCCTATCTTCCAGAAGCCATCACCAATCTTCAATAAAGGTAAGTAAAAATGCTATTTTATATGTATTACTATACATAATTAAATACTATAGTATTTGTATGTAAAACTGTAATTAATCTCTATAAAATGTATTTTTTGTGTGAATATTTTTGGGTTTCTGGAATGGATTAATTGTATTTCCATTATTCCTTATGGGAAATATTGCTTCGAATTTCAGACTTTTCGAATTTAGAACTAGCTCCTGGAACGGATTAAGTTCGATGTTTGAGGTTCCACTGTACTATGAATTTGTAATACATACATTGATTTCAAAAGTACAGTGGTACCTTGACTTACGAGTGCCCCAACTTATGAGTTTTCAGAGTTATGAGCTGTTACTCGGTCAATTTTTTGCTTTGAGTTGCAAGCCAAAACCTGAGTTACAAGCGAGCTTCAGATGCACTGGTACTAGTTGGCAGCGTATCTGAAGTCAAGTCCAACTCTGTACCCAAGGAATGTCGGTTACTTCGTCCCATCCCACATGCTCTTCCAAGACATAACTGGAAGGATAATACTCCCACATTGATCCCAGATTGTAGTGAGGCACCTTGTCCCTTGTTTGGTTCTCATATAAATATGGGGAAGAGGTAACCTCCATTTCAACACAAGAGTTTTTCCAGAAACATTAATTAAGGTGGGTGGAGTACTGATAGTGGTGGGTGGATTGGTCATGGTGGTTGGAGTAGTAGTGATGGTGGTGGGGGGAGTAGTCATGGTGGTGGGTGGAGTACTGATAGTGGTGGGTGGATTGGTCATGGTGGTCGGTGGAGTAGTCATGGTGGTGGGGGGAGTACTGATAGTGGTGGGTGGATTGGTCATGGTGGTTGGTGGAGTAGTGATGGTGGTGGGGGAGTAGTCATGGTGGTGGGGGGAGTACTGATAGTGGTGGGTGGATTGGTCATGGTGGTCGGTGGAGTAGCCATGGTGGTGGGGGGAGTACTGATAGTGGTGGGTGGATTGGTCATGGTGGTCGGTGGAGTAGTGATGGTGGTGGGGGGAGTAGTCATGGTGGTGGGTGGAGTACTGATAGTGGTGGGTGGATTGGTCATGGTGGTCTGTGGAGTAGTCATAGTGGTGGGTGGATTGGTCATGGTGGTCGGTGGAGTAGTGATGGGGGTGGGGGGAGTAGTCATGGTGGTGGGGGGAGTACTGATAGTGGTGGGTGGATTAGTCATGGTGGTCGGTGGAGTAGTGATGGTGGTGGGGGGAGTAGTCATGGTGGTGGGGGGAGTACTGATAGTGGTGGGTGGATTAGTCATGGTGGTTGGTGGAGTAGTGATGGTGGTGGGGGGAGTACTGATAGTGGTGGGTGGATTAGTCATGGTGGTGGGTGGAGTAGTGATGGTGGTGGGGGGAGTACTGATAGTGGTGGGTGGATTAGTCATGGTGGTCGGTGGAGTAGTGATGGTGGTGGGGGGAGTACTGATAGTGGTGGGTGGATTAGTCATGGTGGTCGGTGGAGTAGTGATGGTGGTGGGGGGAGTAGTCACGGTGATCAGTGGAGTAGTGATGGTGGTGGATGGAGTAGTGATAATGGTGAGTGGAGTAGATATGGTGGTGAGTGAAGTAGTGAGGGTGGTGGGTGTAGTAGATATGGTGGTAGGTGGAGTAGAGATGGTGGTGGGTGGAGTAGTGAATGCGGTGGGTGTAGTAGAAATGTTGGTGGGTGGAGCAGTGAAGGTGGTGAGTGGAGTAGTGAGGGTGGTGGGTGGAGTAGTGAGGGTGGCAGGTGGAGTAGTGAGGGTGGTGGGTGGAGTAGTGAGGGTGGAGTAGTGAGGGTGGTGGGTGGAGTAGTGAGGATGGCGGGTGGAGTAGTGAGGGTGGTGGGTGGAGTAGTGAGGGTGGCGGGTGGAGTAGTGAGGGTGGCGGGTGGAGTAGTGAGGGTGGCGGGTGGAGTAGTGAGGGTGGCGGGTGGAGTAGTGAGGGTGGCAGGTGGAGTAGTGAGGGTGGCAGGTGGAGTAGTGAGGGTGGTGGGTGGAGTATACAATATTTCTTATTTATGAATACATTTTTCTTATTTAAAAACCCACAACAAAAAAATTGGGGTGGTTTTCTGGGGTCTGGAATGGATTAATGACAGTTCAATTAATTTCAGTGAAGAAAATTGATTTGATATACTCTATGAGCAAATTGAGTTACAAGCTTGGTCACAGAACGAATTAAACTCTTAAGTCAAGGTACCACTGTATTTAAATTCTTTACTCTTATTACAGCATACAGGGTGCCCCGTGGCCTGGTGGCAAAAGCTCTTGCTTCATACGATGAGGGTCTGGGTTCGATTCCCGGTGAAGGGGGTGGAAACATTGGACATGTTTCTTTTCACTGGTCCAGTGTTCATCCATCAGTAAAATGGGTACCTGGGTGCTAGTCGACTGGTGTGGGTCACATCCTGGGACAAAACTGATTTAATTTGCCTGAAATGCTGTGCATAACAAGCGGCTTTCTATACGTATAGTAGTACAGTGGTCCCTCGATAATCGTAAGGCTCGATAGTTGTAATTTTCGAAAATCTTGACGATATTTTCGTCAAAACATTGGCTCGCTAATCGTAGTTTGACTCGCGAATAGTCATTCGTCTGGAACGCATACTCAAACTCTGAGCCGCCCCGGCCTCCCTTCCCAGCCAGTGTGCCATTGTTTACCAGTGAGCGACGGTCCCCTCACTTGCTCATATGAAATATTTCATAATATTCCATTCATTTTAGTGCTTGCAACTACTAAATAAGCTACCATGGCTCCAAAGAAAGCTCCTAGTGCCAAGCCTTTGGTAAAGAAGGTGAGAAATACGATTGAATTTAAGAAAAACATCATTGAACAATATGAAATTGGCGTACGTGTGGCTGAACTGGCCAGGATGTATAACAAACCCCATACAACCATAGCTTCCATTGTGGCCAAGAAAAAGGAAATCAAGGAAGCTGTTGTTGCAAAGTGGGTAAATATGCTGACAAAAATGAGATCACCTGTACTCGAAGATTTGAGAAGTTATTGGTGTGGATAAACGAGAAACAATTAGAAGGAGATAGTCTTATGACGTCAATTATTTGTGAAAAAGCTAGGCAGTTGCACAACGATCTGGTAAAGAAATTGTCTGCAACGAGTACTGATATTTGTGAATTTAAGGCCAGCAAAGGTTGGTTTGAGAGATTTAAGAACCACAGTGGCATACACTGTGGTAAGGCATGGTGAGGCTGCCAGTTCGGACCAAAAAGCGGCTGAAAAATATGTGCATGAATTCAAGGAGTACATAGAGGCTGAAGGACTGAAACCTGAACAAGTGTTCAATTGTGATGAAACAGGCCTCTTTTGGAAGAAAATGGCAAAGAGGACCTACATTACTCAGGAGGAAAAGGGACTGCCAGGACACAAGCCTATGAAAGACAGGCTGACGCTCATGTTCTGTGCTAATGCTAGTGGGGATTTCAGAGTGAAGCCGTTACTAGTGTACCATTCTGAAAATCCCAGAGTGTTCAGGAAAAAAATGTTATGAAGAGTAAATTGTGTGTGTTTTGGAAATCTAATAGTAAGGCATGGGTCACGAGGGAAATTTTCGTCGAGTGGTTCAATGAAGTGTTTGGCCCTAGTGTGAAGAATTACCTCCTGGAAAAGAAATTGGATCTCAAGTGCCTCCTAGTGATGGACAGTGCACCTGCTTATCCTCCAAACTTGGATGACCTAATTTTGGAGGAGTTTGGGTCCATCACAGTAAAGTTCTTGCCCCCGAATACCACTCCTCTCCTCCAGCCCATGGACCAGCAGGTCATTGCAAACTTAAAAAAACTCTACACCAAAGCAATGTTTCAAAGGTTGCTTTAATGTGACCTCAGACACTCACTTGACCCTAAGAGATTTTTGGAAAGAACTCTTCAGCATCCTCCATTGCATAAGCCTTATAGGTAAGGCTTGGGAGGGAGTGACTACCAGCACTTTGAACTCTGCTTGGAGAAAATTGTGGCCAGATTGTGTCCACAAGAGGGATTTTGAAGGGTTTGGGGCTGACCCTGATGAGCCTATGTCAGTTGTTAAATTCATTGTGGCACTGGGGAGTTCCATGGGGTTGGATGTGAGTTTGGAGGATGTGGAAGAGTTGGTGGAAGACCACAACGAAGAGCTCACCACTGAGGAGCTGCAAGAGCTTCAGCAGGAAGAGCAACAGATTGCAGCTCAGAATCTTGCTGCAGAGGAGGAGGAAGAGAGATGGAAGAAGGTGCCTTTTTCAGAAATTAAGGAGATTTTTGAAATGTGGGGTAAGATGGAAAGATTTATGGAGAAACATCACCCTGACAAGGCTATTGCAAGCCATGTTGGCAACATGTACAGTGACAAAGTCTTGGCCCATTTTAGGGAGGTGTTAAAGAGACACCAGAAACAGAGCTCTCTGGACAGTTATTTTGCTAGACAGGACTCCAGTGACTCTCAAGCTGGTTCTAGTGGCATTAAGAAACAGAGAAGAGAAGTAACCCCAGAAAAGCACTTGATACCTGAGGTGTTGATGGAAGGGGATTCCCCTTCCAAACAGTAATTCAATCTCCTCCTCCAGTCTTCCATACACTAAGAAGAATCGCCAATAAAGGTAAGTGTTATGCTGTTAATGTTTCATTCATCATATCCCATTGTATTGTTTATGTACTACATCTATATTTCACGTAAAAAATTTTTTGTTTTAGTACTTGCACACGAAAATCACTCAGTACGAAAGCAAAAGACTTGGCAGACGATGCACCATCCCCCCAATGAAAAGCAGGGGTGTCACTAGCACGTTAAGAGACCATACAATAAGTGTCAGGGGCCCGAGACTGTTCAACTGCCTCCCAGCATACATAAGGGGGATTACCAACAGACCCCTGGCAGTCTTCAAGCTGGCACTGGACAAGCACCTAAAGTCGGTTCCTGACCAGCCGGGCTTTGGCTCGTACGTTGGTTTGCGTGCAGCCAGCAGCAACAGCCTGGTTGATCAGGCTCTGATCCACCAGGAGGCCTGGTCACAGACCGGGCCGCGGGGGCGTTGACCCCCGGAACTCTCTCCAGGTAAACTCCAGGTAAACTTCTGGGTGTCAGGAATGGATTAATTGTATTTACATTATTTCTTATGAGGAAAATTGATTCGAAAATCGTAAATTTCGATAATAGTCACACTTCCAGGAACGGATTCATTACGAAAAACGAGGGACCACTGTATGTCATTAATGTCAGGTAGGACTGTATACCTTGTACATGCACTTGTAGTAAGTAAAGATATAAAGGGATTTTTTTTTAATTAAAAATTCATGGTATTTCACCCATAGAATACATCGTAGCTTTTAAGGGATACTACAGGCAAGAGGCACGTGAACGTTTTATTGAGGCTGCACTAAATGAATCCAGTGTGGTTCGGTGGGAGGTGCTGCCACGTGACAATCCAGCTAGTGACTACCCAAGTGACTTTGATGTCGTTCAGGTAATATGATGATTCAAGGAATTAAACATTCCAGATTTTAATATATTTCCTGATATCACTGGTTACTGTTTAAGGTTGACTATAAAATTACATAATTTTTTTTTATAATACTCTATATGTAGCTTCTCTGTGTAAAATTTTCCATTAAACCAGAGATGACATGTACAAATAAATACCTTACTGTATGTACATGTACAGTAGTAACTTTTCATTGTCTTAATATTATAGTCCTCTGCATATTTAAAAATATTAAGCAACCTTCAATTGTTATTAATAATGTTAACTTTTTTTCCTAGATAACATGTTTATCAAAATATCTATAGAAATGTTGAATGCTTTAACTGTTTTTTTTTTAATCATGTTCTCAAGACTTTAAATGTCTTCAGAATTTGAATTTTTTTTTGAGGGAACACTTGAAACATTTTATCAGAGAATTCTACATATTAAAAATAGTGATGAAGAACCAACAAAATTGTAAGAAATGAATACAATATGATCACAGCCAAAGAAAAGCTATCTTTGTTTTATCTTCTAGATTCAAGAGGTGGGTAAAAATGGTGGATTAGATGCTCTTAAAGATCATCCAGCTGTAAAGAGAGTGACTGCACAACGCATGGTTGTACGACACCTTCATTATGTCAACGATACAGAGGAGGCTAATGCTGATATGTGGGAAGAAATCCTTTTTGCAAATACCTCAGAGACTGATGAGAGATTGATAATGTACAATATCAGTGAAACAGATATGAGAACGGTCACAGATGTTGAATCTGATTCAGATAGCGAGGCAGAGGTGGACGACACAGACGAAATAGAAACAGATGTAAATTATAATAGCTATTTGTCAGAAATTAATTCTGACAAGATTGAAGTCAAACAGAGTAAGAAAAATAAACCATGCAGTGGGACTGAATGTGGCCAAGAAGAAGATGAGAATGGTACTTGGCCTGCCTCGAGGCCTCTACGACGTTCTTCCTTAACATTAGTAAGTTGTACTTCTGCAGTACAGTGGACCCCCGCATAACGATGGCATCACATAGCGATTTTTCCGCATACCGATTACTTTTATCGCAAAATTTTTGCCGCGCATACCGATTAAAAACCCGCTTACCGATTTTCGTCCGAGACGCGTCCAATGTGCCCTCACATGTGCCGGCCGTCCCATTGTTTACCAGCCAGCCTCCGCGGTAACATCCAAGCATACACTCGGAATATTTCGTATTATTACAGTGTTTTCGGTGCTGTTTCTGGAAAATAAGTGACCATGGGCCCCAAGAAAGCTTCTAGTGCCAACCCTGTGGTAAAAAGGGTGAGAATTAGTATGGAAATTAAGAAAGATTTTGAAGGGTTTGGGGCTAACCCTGAGAAGCCTATGCCAGTTGTGGAATCCATTGTGCCTACTTCAAAGATTAAGGAAATGTGTGCACAGTGGGTTGAACTGCAAACCTTTATAGATGAAAATCACCCTGACACAGCTGTTGCAAGCCGTGCTGGTGACTATTTCAATGACAATGTTATGGCCCATTTTAGGAAAGTCTTGAAGGAACGGGAGGTACAGAGCTCTATGGACAGATTTGTTGTGCGACAGAGGTCCAGTGACTCTCAAGCTGGTCCTAGTGGCATTAAAAGAAGAAGGGAAGTAACCCCAGAAAAGGACTTGCTACCTCAAGTCCTAATGGAAGGGGATTCCCCTTCTAAACAGTAAGAAGATAATGCTCTCCCCTCCTCCCATCCCATCAATCATCACCAGATCTTCAATAAAAGTAAGTGTCATTTAATTGTGCATGCCTTTTTCAGTTTGTGTGTATTAAAATTAACATTTCATGTGGTAAAAAAAAATTTTTTTCATACTTTTGGGCGTCTTGCACGGATTAATTTTATTTCCATTATTTCTTATGGGGAAAATTCATTCGCATAACGATTATTTCGCATAACGATGAGCCCTCTTGCACGGATTAAAATCGTTAACCGGGGGTCCACTGTATTTGTATACAAAATTCTTGACTATAATACTTTTCTATAAATTAAAATAAATATAATTCATAATTTCATTTCATATAATTATGACAACACAAAATCTTATGTTTAATATTCATTACAGTATAAGTTTTCATTATTTAGGGGACAGCGTTCTGGCAGACAACAGGCCGCCATTCTAGCCGTCGTCTCCTACGTACGATACCAAGGCAAATTACATCTACGTTACAGGCTGATGTGCTATGGAGTATGGGTATCACAGGTGAGATATAGTATCTTGAATTGTATGTGAAGCATAATACTGTACTTGCATAGCTTAGAATTTAACTTTTAAAATGATAGTGTTAGTCAATAGATTATCAGTTAAGCATGTATACATTTCTTCATACAGTGCTTGTAGAGAAACCGTAAATCGTAACTTTGTAGTACCATCATTACTAAAGCAGTAAAATTTTCCACTGTAAATGTTTCTTAACCCTTTGGCTGTTTTGGTCGTATATACACGTCTTACGAGCCACCGTTTTTGACATATATACAGGTACCATCCGACTTACGACCGAGTTC
This sequence comes from Cherax quadricarinatus, assembly GCF_038502225.1. Taxonomy (NCBI): domain Eukaryota; kingdom Metazoa; phylum Arthropoda; class Malacostraca; order Decapoda; family Parastacidae; genus Cherax; species Cherax quadricarinatus. The sequence goes on along the minus strand of NC_091326.1, from coordinate 10,604,229 downwards.
GGTTCCGACAAACCGGTCGTAAGTCGAAATGGACGTAAGTCGAACCTTGCTACTGAATATCAACATCACATTTTTGTAATGACTTTATTTTATTGTTTTATTTTGGTATTTCATTTTTTCCTTTTTATGCTGTTAGTACTGTATTTTATACTGTAAGGTTTAGGATAAACACTGTGTACAACACAAACAGTTGTTTATTTCCCAGAAATTGGGCATAGAAAACACAGTCGTAAGTCGAATGGTCGTATGTCAAGCAGGTCGTAAGTCGGATGGTAGGTGTACTCATAAATTCTAGCAGCTTCAAATCAAGCAGGAGAAAGCTGGTAGGCCCACATGTGAGAGAATGGGTCTGTGTGGTCAGTGTGCACCATGTAAAAAAAATCCTGCAGCACGCAGTGCATAATAAGAAAAAAAAAAAAAGTTTTTTTTTTTAATTAAAATGCCGACTTTGTGGTCTTTTTTTGTGTAGTATTTATGGTTGTATTCTCGTTTTCTTTGTCTCATTTGATAGAATGGAAAACGTATTATAGAAATAGAGGTGATTTTGATTGGTTTTACTATGAAAAGATCCTTGAAATGGAGCTCAAAGTAGGGGAAATGTTTGATTTTTGCCGATGTTCAAAAGTAAACAAATTATGTCATTTTCCAATAAATGTCCAAGTAGCCATTCTAATATGCAGTCATCAATGGGTTGACATTATTTATACAATTATTACAATATTGCAGTAGTCTGCATAACAGTAAATCTTTTATTTTTTGTTTGAATAAAAATTCAGAATAGAATGCAAGAGTAATATCAGAGGGGCCTGGAGACATGACTGATGAACATAGAAAATGTTATTTTAGAGCCAGGAATATCTGCATTGTTCATTCTGAACTCTATTTTGAAATTGTCATATTTTTTTAATTTTCATGAAATTGGCCAAATTGCAAATTTCTGACCACGTTATTGGGTGGTTGAAATCGGTAAATGGGCGGTTTCTTGTACTCAGTTGATAGAAAAAAATGGAGTTCTAAATAAATAGCTATGAGTTTGGTAGACTGGAACAATGGAATTAGCCGAAAATAGGGCTCAAAGTAGGCGAAATCGCCGATTCGTAAATATCACCAAGGTCATTAACTTCACGAGAGTGTAATTCCGTCAGTTTTCCATCAAATTTTGTTCTTTTGGTGTCATTACAATCGGGAAAAGATTCTCTATCTTTTCATAAGAAAAAATAATTTTTTTTTTGGGGGGGGGGGGGGGGGGGAATTTTGCAACACCAGGAGACACCTCAGGATTTGGGGTTGCGACAGTCAAGGGGTTAATCACATTTCATTCAGTTTTGTAGAAATAGTGAGTAATCATTTTTTTAAATAGAAGGGAGTATGGGTTTTGATTTTTAACATTACAGTGAGTAGGAGGTTGGAGGCAATGGAGATATTGTATTTCAGGGCGATATGTGGTGTGAATATTAGGCAGGTAATTCAAAGGCTAGAACTTTAATGGTGTGAGGGTACCAAAGGTATAATTCAGAGGGTTGAGGAGGGGTTGTAGAGATAGTTTGGGCATTTATATAGAGGATTGAGTAGAATAAGATGACCAAAAGGGTGTATAAATTGGTGGTGGTAGAGTTGGAGAGAGAGGATAAAAGGAGTTTCAAGTTCTAAGAGCTTGAACATCCAGCAGGCTTGTGTGAGAATATTAGATCAGAATGGAAGCAAGGGTTTTTATGGCATGACTTGTTATTGGAATGGTAGCAAGGTATTATTTATGAAGGGATTCAGGAAAACCTGTTAGTCCAGGCTCAAATCCTGGAAGTGGGAAGTACAGTGCCTGCACGCTGAGGAAGGGGTGGGGATGTTGCAGTTGAGAGGGCCAATTGAATTGTTATGCCTACAGACTTCTGGCACAACAGCAATTGAATGAATAATGGTGAGAGCATTTTCTTCTCTATGTCACCCTACCTTGGTGAGAGATGGCTGGTGTTTTTGAAAAATAAAATGATCACATTATCAAAACATTGATAATGGATCCTTGTGTAGCAGATTTCAGATATAACCAATGAAATATTTAGCAAATAAATGTTTGATACAAAGGACTAAGTCTGCTGCATCATGATTTTGTCTTTTAACAGTAGTAGTGTGTGCATCTGGTACACTCACCATGCAAGGGACCAAGTATGCAGCATCGAGATTTTGTCCATTAGCGGTAGTTTGTATCCAGCAGGCTTCCAATACAATGGACCAAGTCTGCATTGAGATTTTATGTTAGCGGTAGTGTCAACAGTGATACTTGTGTAGTACAGCCTCTTCTCACTTAACGACATTTACTGACGACTTGGATTTAGGACGGGCTCTCTGACCAGTATGCATACCTAAATAATGTATATTAGAGATATTTCCTCTATTCCGTTTATTGCAATATACAGTACAGTACTGTATAACATTTAAAAAGGTGGCATTAAAACAATATCAAAGATGGTTGACACAAACCCACTACGTACAGTGGAACCCTGAGTTTCGGCCGTAATCCGTTCCAGGAGCTAGGCCTAAAGTCGAAATGGCCTAAAATCGAAGCAACAGTTCCCGTAAGAAATACAGTGGACCCTCAGCTAACGATATTAATCCATTCCTGAGAGCTCATCGTTAGACAAAATTATTGTTGACTGAATTATTAATTTTCCCCATAAGAAATAATGGAAATCAGATTAATCCGTTCCTGACACCCCAAAGTATGAAAAAATTTTTTTTACAACATGAAATATACATTTTCCTACACACAAAAAGAAGACATGCACAATTACTACTGTACTAAATAAAGAATACATGACACTTACCTTTATTGAAGATTTGGTGGTGATTGATGGGATGGGAAGAGGGGAGATAGTGGAAGTTATTGTTTGGAAGGGGAATCCCCTTCCATGAGGACTTGAGGTAGCAAGTCCTCTTCCGGGGTTACTTCCCTTCTTTTAGTGCCACTAGGACTAGCTTGAGAATCACTGGACCTCTGTCGCACAACAAATCTGTCCATAGAGCTCTGTACCTCGCGTTCCTTTAAGATTTGCCTAAAATGGGCCACAATATTGTCATTGTAATAGTCACAAGCATGGCTTGCAATAGCTGTGTGCAGGGTGATTTTCATCCATAAAGGTTTGCAGTTCAACCCACTTTGCACACATTTCCTTAATCTTTGAAGTAGGCAACTTCTTCAATTTCTCTCTCCTCTCCTCTGAAGCACTTTCCTCAGGTCTGGCCTTTTGCTGTTGCAGATGCTCTTGCAGCTCATCAGTGGTTAGTTCTTCATCATCCTCCTCCACCAACTCTTCCACATCCTCCCCACTAACCTCCAACCCCAAGGACTTCCCCAATGCCACAGTAGATTCCGCAACTGGCATAGGTTTCTCTTTTCTACACATTCTGGCCACAATTTCCTCCAAGCAGAGTTCAAGGTCCTCTTAGTCACTCCCTCCCAAGCCTTACCTATAAGGTTTATACAACTGAGGACACTAAAGTGATCTTTCCAAAACTCTTAGGGTCAATTGAGTGTCTGAGGTCACTTCAAAGCACTTTTGAAACATAGCTTTTGTGTAGAGTTTTTTGAAGTTTGAAATGATCTGCTGGTCCATGGGCTGCAGGAAAGGGGTGGCATTAGGAGGCAAAAACTTCACTTTGATATAGCTCATGTCCCTAGAAATTCGCTCTGCCAAGTTTTGAAGGATGACCAGGAGCATTGTCTAATACCAGGAGGCACTTAAGGCCCAATTTATTTTCCAGGAGGTAATTTTTCACAGTGGGGGCAAACACATGGTGAAACCAGTCATAGAAAAGTCCCTAGTGACCCATGCCTTAGTGTTTGCCCTCCACATCATACACAAATTAGCCGTGAGGACATTGTTTTTCCTGAACACACTGGGAGTGTCAGAGTGATACACCAATAAAAGCTTCACTTTGCAATCACCACTAGCATTACCAAACAACAAAAGAGTAAGCCTGTCTTTCATAGGCTTATGTCCTGGGAGTGCCTTTTTCTCCTGAGTAATGTAGGTCCTGTTTGGCATTTTCTTCCAAAACAGGCCTGTTTTGTCACAAACACTTGTTGGGATTTCAATTCTTCAGCCTCTATGTACTCCTTGAATTTCTGCACATATTTTTCAGTCGCTTTTTGGTTCGAACCGGCAGCCTCACCATGCCTTATCACACTGTGTATGCCACTACAATTCTTAAATCTCTCAAACCAATCTTTGTTAGCCTTAAATTCACTCTCATCACCACTAGTTGCAGGCATTTTTTTTAATTAAATCGTCATGCAACTTCCTAGACTTTTCACATATGATCGCGTGAGAGATGCTATCTCCTGATATCTGTTTTTTGTTTATCCACACCAATAACAGTCTCTCAACATCTTCGAGTACTTGTGATCTCTGTTTCGAAAACAAGCTTGCACCTTTTGCAAGAACGGCTTCTTTGATTTCCGCTTTGTTGGCCAAGATAGTAGCGATGGTTAATTCTGGTTTGATATACAACCTGGCCAGTTCCGAGACATGCACTCCACTTTTGTTCTTTGCAATTATCTCTTTCTTCATTTCCATAATAATTCTCACCCTTTTTACCACAGGGTTGGCACTAGAAGCTTTTTTGGGGCCCATGGTGACTTACTTGGCAGTTACAAGCACTAAAAACACTGTGATAATATGAAATGTACTGAATGTATGCGTAGATGTGACTGCACTGGCTAGCTTGTAAACACTGGCACACAAGGGGCAACTGAGGTGCGCTCAGGCCACACTTGGACGTGTACCAGATGAATCACGTTGGGCGAGTTTTTTATCGTTAGCCAGGCCAAAATTTTTACACTCAAATGCTTCATTGGGCAGATTTAACGTTATGCGATGTGTTCGTTAGGCGAGGGTCCACTGTAATATAAATCCAATTAATCCGTTCCACCCAAAAATATTCACAAAAAATATTTTTTTTTAAAGAATAAATGCTATAGTTTTACATGCAGAAAACAATGAGAAATAAATATAAAGCACTAATTTTAATGGATAAATGAAGATATGATGGATATGAGAGAGGCAGGAGAGTTTGGAGGCAGGACAAGATAGTCCTTCAATACTAATATCAACTCTACAGCTTATTTATCTATCACAATTCATCTAATATGACATAATAAACAATATTAATAACATAGAAATATGACATATACTCTAGAATGAATAAAATATGTTATTACATATGTCATGACTGGTGTTATGTTGTGTTGATGTTGGGTGTATAAGGGCCACTGAGAGCATAAGCATAAGCGGCAGCAGAGGCGGCGGTGTTTTCAGTCGCCCTATATACATCAAACAACAGTGGAGGAGTTAAGTTTCATGTCATCATTTTTCTATTGCTTAATCGCTTAACTTACTTGCTACACTGTTAATGCTACACTTTATCGCTGTCTGGTGCTATAGCCTTTATTGACTCATGCTGCTTTAGTATCGTACATATCGCAGAATCACTGAAGAAGGCACATTCTCCCCTCTCTCTTCCTCCTCCACTTTAGTACTTTGCTACAATTTCTTTCTTCAATTCTATCATGTTTCTCACTTTCTTTATCAAAGAGCTGCCACTAGGAAGTTATGAATTTATTGTTAAATGTTTGGATGAGCGTGCAGGGTAATATTTACTCAAGGATAAACAAAGCTAGACTGGCTCATGATGTCTGTCCGGGCAGGCACACAGGCGCGGGCAGGCAGACAGGTCTGGCACGCTGGCCGAAACACGGGACACGGTGAAACTTGGGACAAAATTTAGCTGAAAAAAAGCAGTCTACTCGAAGCAGCTGAAACTTGGGGTTCCACTGTACCATTATAGTATGCTCCTTGCTTAGCAACAAATTCATTTACCGACGTGGTCTTAGGAACGGAACTCTGTCGTTAAGTGAGGAGAGGCTGTATATAGATAATTCTAATACAGGTTGGCCATCACTAATCCCACAATCAGTAATCCAGTTCCATCAGTAATCCGGCACTAATTTCGGCTAGTATAACTTCAAATTTCTGGGGTTGCCACACGAACCTGCCGCTAGTGTTTGGTGGCTCTTCCTGCTGCATAAGTCATTCCAATTTCTTTTTCTCCATTTACTGTCATAACCTGCTCACTTTTAGCCCTAGCCATGGTTCCAAACGAATAAAAGACATGCTTCTCGTTGTGTAAAGCGCATACACCATACATTGTTCATAAAATATAAGGTGGCTTTGAAGCCACTGTTGGTCACCATGAGCTCAGCTCACTCAAATAAGCTGTGACCAGCAAATTTGGGCCTACATATGAGAGAATAGGTCTGTGTGGTAAGTGTGCACTAAATAAAAAAAAGTCCTACAGCATGCAATGCATGATGATAAATAAATTGCAACTGTGTTTATGTTGTAAACTAGTCTTTGCGGTGTACATATTTTTATATGATTTGTGTGGTTATATTCTTGTTTTTTGGTCTCATGTGATAGAATGGAAGATATATTACAGAAATGCATATACAGTGGACCTTCAACCAGCGATATTAATCCGTTCCTGAGAGCTCATCGTTAATCGAAGTAATCGTTAGTCAAGTTAATTTTCCCTATAAGAAATAATGGAAATCAAATTAATCCGTGCAAGACACCCCAAAGTATTGAAAAAATTTTTTTACCACATGAAATATTAATTTTAATACACACAAACTGAAGAAGACATGCACAGTTACATGACACTTACCTTTATTGAAGATCTGGTGATGATTGATGGGATGGGAGGAGGGGAGACCGTTGATCTTCTTAGTGTTTAGAAGGGGAATCCCCTTCCATTAGCACTTGAGGTAGCAAGTCTTTTTCTGGGGTTACTTCCCTTGTTCTTTGAATGCCACTAGGACCAGCTTCAGAGTCACTGGACTTCTGTCGCACAACATATCTGTCCATAGATACCTGTACCTCTTGTTCCTTTAGTGGTTAAAGTGGTTCACAACATTGTCAGTGTACAGGTTGCCAACATGGCTTGCAGTAGCTGTGTCAGGGTGATTTTCATCAAAAAAGGCTTGCACTTCAAGCCACTTTGCACACATTTCCTTAATCTTAGAAGTAGGCAACTTCAATTTCTCTATCCCCTCCTCCGAAGCAGTTTCCTCAGGTCTGCCCTCTTGCTGTTCAAGATGATCTAGCAGCTCATCAGTGGTTAGTTCTTCATTGTCCTCCTCCACCAGCTCTTCCACATCCTCTCCACTAACCTCCAACCCCAAGGACTTCTCCAGTGCCACAGTGGATTCCTCAACTGGCATAGGATTCTCAGGGTTAGCCTCAAACCCTTCACAATCCCTTTTGTCTACACATTCTGGCCACAGTTTTTTCCAAGCAGAGTTCAAGGTCCTCTTAGTCACTTCCTCCCAAGCCTTACCTATAATGTTTACACAATTGAGGATGGTAAAATGATCTTTCCAAAACTCTCTTAGAGTCAGCTGAGTTTCTGAGGTCACTACAAAGCACCTTTCAAACATAGCTTTTGTGTACAGTTTCTTGAAGTTGGAAATGACCTGCTGGTCCATGGGCTGCAGGAGAGGAGTGGTATCAGGAGGCAAAAACTTCACCTTAATGAAGCTCATGTCCCTAGAAAGTCGCTCTGCCAAGTCTGAAGGATGACCAGGAGCATTGTCTAATACTGGGAGGCACTTAAGGTCTAATTTCTTTTCAGTTAGGTAATTTTTCACATTGGGGGCAAGTGCATGGTGTAACCAGTCATAGAAAAAGTCCCTAGTGACCCATGCCTTACTGTTTGCCCTCCACAGCACACACAAATTAGCCTTGACGACATTGTTTTTCCTGAACACTCTGGGAGTTTCAGAGTGATACACCAATAAAGGCTTCACTTTGCAATCACCACTAGCATTGGCACACATCAACAGAGTAAGCCGGTCTTTCATAGGCTTTTGTCCTGGGAGTGCCTTTTCCTCCTGAGTAATGTACGTCCTGCTTGGCATTTTCTTCCAAAACAGGCCTGTTTCATCACAATTAAACACTTGTCCAGGTTTCAGTCCTTCACTGTCTATGAACTCCTTGAATTCCTGCACATATTTTTCAGCCACTTTGTGGTCCGAACTGGCAGCCTCACCATGCCTTATCACACTATGAATGCCACTACGCTTCTTAACCCTTTGAGGGTCGACAGGCCCTCTCCGAAACTCGTTCTCAGGGTCGGCCAAATTTAAAAAAAAAAAAAAATTATTTTCTCTTATGAAAAGATAGAGAATCTTTTCCCGATCATAAAGACACCAAAAGTTTGAAATTTGATAGAAAACTTACGGAATTATGCTCTCGCAAAGTTAGCGGTCTCGGCGATGTTTACGCATCGGCGATTTTGCCCACTTTGAGCCCCATTTTCGGCCAATTTCACTGTACTAGTCGACAAAAAACATGAATATTTCGCTAGAACTCCATTTTTTCTATCGAATGGATGCAAGAAACCACTCATTTATGAAATTCAACTATCCAGTACAGTGGTCAGAATTTAGCAATTTTGCCAATTTCACACAAATTTCAAAAGATGCCAATTTCGGAATAGGGTCCAGAATAAACAAGAAAGACATTCCTGGCACTAAAATGACATTTCCTCTAGTCATTAGTCATGTCTCAAGTCCCCTCTTATATTCTTTTGCTTTCCACTTTGAATTTTTATTTTCACAAAAAATATAAGATTTACTGTTATGCAGACTACTGCATTAGTGTAAAAAATGGTATAAATATTATTGGTGCACTTGTGAAAGAATATTAGACTCGCCAATTGACGTGTATTGCACGCCTGGCACGATTTGTTTACTTTTGAAGTTTGGTAAAAATCGAACATTTCTGCTACTTTGAGCTCAATTTCAAGGCACCTTTCTTTGTAAAACCAGTCAAAATCATCTCAATTTCTGTAATATGTCTTCCATTCTATAAAATGAGACCAAGAAAACTAGAATACAACAATAAATACCATACGAAAATACACTGCAAAGTCGCTGATTTATTAAAAAAAAATGGTCAAAGTTTTTTTTTTCTCATTATGCACTGTGTGCTGCAGGATTTTTTTTAGACTGTGCACACTGACCACATAGACCCATTCTTTCATATGAAGGCCTACCAGCTTTCTCCCACTAGATTTGAGGCCGCTAGAATTTATGAGTACTAGTACATCAAAAACCCCTACGCGTAAAACGTACTAGTACGACGAAAACCCTCAAAGGGTTAAATCTCTCAAACCAACCTTTGCTGGCCTTAAATTCACTCACATCACTAGTTGCAGGCATTTTTTTAATTAAATCGTCATGCAACTTCCTAGCCTTTTCACATATGATCGCTTGAGAGATGCTATCTCCTGCTATCTGTTTCTCATTTATCCACACCAATAAGAGTCTCTCAACATCTTCTACCGCTTGCGATCTCGGTTTCGAAAACATAGTTGCACCTTTGGCAAGAACAGCTTCCTTGATTGCCGTTTTCTTGCCCACAATAGTAGCGATGGTTGATTGGGGTTTATTATACAACCTGACCAGCTTAGAGACACGCACTCCACTTTCATACTTAGCAATGATCTCTTTCTTCATCTCCATAGTAATTTTCACCCTTTTTGCTGTAGGGTTGGCACTAGAAGCTTCCTTGGGGCCCATGGTGACTTATTTTGCAGGTGCAATCACTACAAAGGCTGTGATAATATGAAATGTTCCAGTTGTATGTTTGGAAGCGACCACGGTGGATGGCTTGTAAACACTGGCACCCACGATACAAGTGAGGTGCGCTCAGGCCAAAGTGGACGCGTCTCATATGGAACAAATAGCGCTGGTTGGGTTTTTAAGCGCTAGTCGAGGCAAAATTTTTGCGTTAAAATGTATCGCTAGTCAGATTTATTGTTAATCGATGCCATCGCTGGTTGAGGGTCCACTGTAATTTTTATTGGTTTCATGCCAGAATGTACCTTAAAATTGAGCTCAGATTAGTGGAAATGTTCGATTTTTGCTGATGTTCAAGAGTAAACAAATGACGTTACTGTCCAATACATGTCCAACTGGCCGGTCTAATACACAGTCACAAATGAGTTGATATTATTTATACTATTACGTATCACAAGAATGCAGTAGTCTGTATTACAGTAAATCTATTTTTTGTGTGTATAAAAATTCAAAATGGGAAGCAAATGTAATATGAGGGGCCTAGAGATGTGACTAGTGAACAGAGAAGATGTTATTTTAGTGCTAAGAATGTCTGCATTGTTTATTGGACCCTATTTTGAAATTGGCATCTTTTGAAATACAGTATGTGTGAAATTGGCCAAATCACCAATTTCTGACCATTTTATTGGGTAGTTGAAATAGGTGAATGGGCAGTTTCTTGTACTCAGTTGACAGAATAGAAGGAATACTAGTGAAATAGTTATGAGTTTGGTAGACTGGACCAATGGAATGGCCAAAAATAGGGCATAAAGTGGGTAAAATCGCCAATGCGTAAATATCGCCGTTGGGTTAAGTGTATTCTAATATTCTAACCTAACCACTCTGTAATCCAGCAAAATCACTAATCTGGCACCCTACAGGTCTCGATGATGCTGGATTAGTGATGTCCAACCTGTACATTTATAGCAGGGCTCCCTGGCCATGCTGACGTCACGGACTCTCCCCCCCCCCCCACACACACCCACACACATAGGCCAAGATGTTGCAGTTCAGTAGGCTCCTCATACAACAAACCATGTCTGTAGACCTATGCAGTCAGTACTCAACACCATACATTTTTAAGGTTGGCAACAAATATTTGCTAATCATTAATTACTTATGTTTGTATTTTATTTCATCCATTTGCAGTTGATAGATATGTCTAAATTGAGCATATGAGACAAACTATATACATGTACTGTAGTTTTAAAAAAATACATTGTTTACAGGAAAAGAGAATTAATGGTAGGGGTCAGAGTTAATATTGCTAGCTTCTGTGTTAGATTTTTAAAAATAACACCAATGCTGATGAAGAGCTCTTGATCCTAGGCATTGGAACTACCCTTTCTGTTCAGATATCAGATCTGATTACCTTCCATTTTGCAACTGCTGTATGATGACCCCTTTGGGTTCAGTACTTATTCATGAATATAATAATAATAATAATAATAATAATAATAATAATAATAATAATAATAATAATTAAAATTAGCAAAAGTTTAAGACTGCATGTGTCTACTTTGGGCACTTTGCTGAACACTAATACCTGACAAATTGCTAGGGTTATTCTGGCATAAGGCTGTAAAATGCAAATTACCAAATTGTGAATATAGAGCAGTTTTAAATAGAAAAAATTGAGTTACAGTTTTCTAGCAGCACATGATCATGTGGCACAGACCATTTTAGTATTATTGATACCTTTATTTGTAGATTTTTTTATATAACTTATTCATTAGCATTGCCATGTGACACTGCTATTTCCTCATTCTCCAGCCTTTGAATTATCTCAAGCTTGCAGTCTTAACCCGTAAACGGTCCAAGCAGATCTACGTTCACATGTGTAGTGCTACTAAAGTAGATGTAGGTTTTTTTACATATTTTCAAATATAACAAAAAAAAAAAAGTAGATCAAAGTTTTTTTTACACATTTTCAAATGTAAAAAAACAAAAAGAAAATCTACTTTTTGTACATACTTTCAAATGTTGAAAGTATGTTTGGACCGTTTACAGGTTAACCCTTAAACGGTCCAAACGTATATATACGTTCACGCGCGTAGCGCCCAAAACGTATATATACATTTTCTTTGTCATTCATTCAACATTACCACAATAAGCCTGAGTCACCTAGACATGAGAGAATGGGTGTGCGCATTCACTGTGTGCCATATTAAAATAATTGGGGATGCCTGGGTACCATATGCTCTTCTTTCCTTTTAAAAAAAGTTTTTTTTCTCTCAAAAAATTTGGGGCGCTACGCGAGTGAACGTATATATATGTTTGGACCGTTTAAGGATTAATAAATGAATTTGTTTTTTGTGGTCCTACTCATACTTGAAGGACTTGAACCATCTTTCAGATGTGCCATGATGCAAGAGATAATCCAGATAGTACAACAACACTTGTATATTGAGAAAAGAATTGTAGAAGATAAAGCTCTGTATGTGGACCTACAAATATTAATTTTTTATGTTTGTCATCCCTGTATTGCCATAATGTTCTTTACTACCCACACAGCCTCACACTACCCAAAATGACCCATATTACCTCTAACTCCTTGCAGCTAGTGCCATAACATCAGCTCCACATTAGCAAAATAAAATGCTTGGTGACTGAGTTTCACATTGTATAGATGGAGTGAATCCTCTTAATGAGCCTTTAGATTGTGAGGGAGGGGTGCATAGTATGTTTTATTTCTTTATCACTGCAATTTTATATGATTGTCCTATTAACATTTATTATTTTTTTTTATTAACACATTGGCCGTTTCTCACCAAGGTAGGGTGGCCCGAAAAAGAAAAATGTTCATCATCATTCACTCCATCACTGTCTTGCCAGAGGCATGCCTACACTATGGTTATAAAACTGCAACATTAACACCCCTCCTTCAGAGTGCTGGAACTGTGCTTCCCATCTCCAGGAATCAAGTCCGGCCTGCTAGTTTCCCTGAATCCCTTTGTTCCTATCTAACACGCTCACGCACACTTGCTGGAAGTCCAAGCCCCTTGCACACAAAAACCCTCTTTCCCCCTCTCTCCCTCCAACCTTTCCTAGGCCAACCCTTAACCCCACCGTCCCTCCACTACAGATTTATATACTCTCGAAGTCATTCTGTTTCGTTCCAGCCTCTCTACATGTCCAAACCATCTCAATAACCCCTCCTCAGCTCTCTGGATTATAGTTTTGGTAATCCTGCACCTCCTCCTAATCTCCAAACTACAGATTCTCTGCATTATATTCACACCACACATTGCCCTCAGACATGACATCTCCACTGGCTCCAGTCTTCTCCTTGTTGCAACATTCACCACCCATGCCTCACACCCATACAAGAGTGTTGGTATAACTACTCTCATACATTCCCCTCTTTGCTTTCATGGATAAAGTTCTCTGTCTCCACAGACTCCTCAGTGCACCTCTCACCTTTTTCCCCTCATCAATTCTATGATTCACCTCATCTTTCATGGAGCCATCTGCTGACACGTCCACTCCCAGATATCTGAATACATTCACCTCCTCCATACTCTCTCCCTCCAATCTGATATCCAGTCTTCTGTTACCTAAATTTTTGGTTATCCTCATCACCTTACTTTTTCCTACATTCACTTTTAATTTCCTTGTTTTACATACCCTACCAGACTCATCAACCAACCTCTGCAACTTCTCTTCAGAATCTCCCAAAAGCACAGTGTCATCAATAAAGAGCAACTGTGACTACTCCCACTTTGTGTTAGATTCTTTAGCTTTTAACCCCACACCTCTTGCCAACACCCGAGCATTCGCTTCTCTTACTATTCCATCTATAAATATATTGAAAACCATGGTGACATCACACATCCCTGTCTAAGGCATACTTTTACTGGGAAATAATCTCCCTCTCACCTGCATACTCTAACATGAGTCTCACTATGCTTTCAATAACCTACCTCCTATTCCATACATTTGCAACCTCTGCCACATTTCCCCCCTATCATATGCCTTTAACAAATCCATAAATGCCACAAACACCTCTTTACCCTTATCTAAATACTGTTCACCTATATGTTTCACTGCAAACACTTGTCTACACACCCCCTACCTTTCCTAAGCTTCCTTGCTCATCTTCTATCCTGCTCTCCATCTTACTCTTAATTCTTTCAGTAATAACTCTATCATACACTTACCAGGTATACTCAACGGACTTTTTTCTTTCTTTCAAAGTACCAGCCATATCCCACTGAGGTGGGGTGGCCCAAAAGGAAAAACAAAAGTTTTGCCTTTTAAATTTAGTAATATATACTACAGGAGAAGGGGTTACTAGCCCCTTGCTCCCGGCATTTTAGTCGCCTCTTACGACACGCATGGCTTACGGAGGAAGAATTCTGCTCCACTTCCCCATGGAGATAAGAGGAAATAGACAAGAACAAGAACTAGAAAGAAAATAGAAGAAAACCGAGGGGTATGTTTATACGTATATGCTTGTACATGTATGTGTAGTGTGACCTAAGTGTAAGTAGAAGTAGCAAGACATACCTGAAATCTTGCATGTTTATGAAACAGAAAAAAGGACACCAGCAATCCTACCATCATGTAAAACAATTACAGGCTTTTGTTTTACACTCACTTGGCAGGGCGGTAGTACCTCCCTGGGTGGTTGCTGTCTACCAACCTACTACACTACACACAACGGACCTCTTTCTTTCTTTCTTTCAACGCACTGGCAGTATCCTACCGAGGTGGGGTGGCCCAAAAGGAAAAACGAAAGTTTCTCCTTTTACATTTAGTAATATATACAGGAGAAGGGGTTACTAGCTCCTTGCTCCTGGCATTTTAGCCGCCTCTTAAAACACTCGTGGCTTACGGAGGAAGAATTCTGTTCCACTTCCCCATGGAGGTAAGAGGAAATAAACAAGAACAAGAACTATTAAGAAAATATTAGAAAACCAGAGGGGTGTGTATGTATATGCTTGTACATGTATGTGTAGTGTGACCCAAGTGTAAGTAGAAGTAGCAAGACGTACCTGAAATCTTGCATGTTTATGAGACAGCAAAATGGACACCAGCAATCCTACCATCATGTAAAACAATTACAGGCTTTCGTTTTACACTCAATTGGCAGGACGTTAGTACCTCCCTGGGTGGTTGCTGTCTACCAACCTACTACCTATAACTCAACGGACTTATTCCCTTATAATTTTTACACTCTCTTTTGTTTCCTTTGCCTTTATACAAGGGAACTATGCATGCTCTCTGCCAGTCTCTAGGTACCTTACCCTCTTCCATACATTTATTAAATAAAAGCACTAGCCATTCAAAAACTATATCCCCACATTTACATTTTGTGCAATTTTTTCTTAACCCTTTGACTGTTTCGGTCGTATATATACATCATACGAGGTACCGTGTTTGACGTATATATAGTACTCATAAATTCTAGCGGCTTCAAATCAAGCAGGAGAAAGCTGGTAGGCCCACATGTGAGAGAATGGGTCTGTGTGGTCAGTGTGCACCATATAAAAAAAATTCTGGAGCATGCAGTGCATAATGAGAAAAAAAAACTCCGACTGTTTTTTTAATTAAAATGCTGACTTTGTGGTTTGTTTTCGTATAGTATTTATGGCTGTATTCTCATTTTCTTGGTCTCATTTGATAGAATGGAAAACATATTATAGAAATAGAGGTGATTTTGATTGGTTTTACTACAAAAAGAGCCTTGAAATGGAGCTCAAAGTAGGGGAAATGTTTGATTTTTGCCAATGTTCAAAAGTAAACAAATGATGTCATTGTCCAATAAATGTCCAACTAGCCATTCTAATATGCAGTCATGAATGGGTTGACATTATTTGTACAATTATTACAGTATTGCAGTAGTCTGCATAACAGTAAATCTTCTATTTTTTGTTTGAATAAAAATTCAAAATAGAAAGCAAGAGTAATATCAGAGGGGCCTGAAAATGTGACTGATGAACAAAGAAAATGTTATTTTAGAGCCAGGAATGTCTGCATTGTTCATTCTGGACCTTATTTTGAAATTGTCATATTTTTTATTTTTCGTGAAATTGGCCAAATTGCAAATTTCTGACCACGGTATTGGGTGGTTGAAATCGATAGAAAAAATGGAGTTCTAAAGAAATAGCTATGAGTTTGGTCAACTGGAACAACAGAATTAGCCAAAAATAGGGCTCACAGTGAACAAAATCGCCAATTTTTAAATATTGCCGAGGTCGCTAACTGCGCGAGAGTGTAATTCCGTCAGTTTTCCATCAAATATCATTTTTTTTTGTGTCATTGCAATTGGGAAAAGATTCTCTTATCATTTCATAAGAAAAAATAATTTTTTTTTTTAATTTTTGCGACACCAGGAGGGTTGCGACAGTCAAGGGGTTAAATACTCCATGGGGAAGTGGAACATAATTCTTCCTCCATAAGCCATGTCTTGTAAGAAGCAACTAAAATGCTGGGAGCAAGGGGCTAGTAACCCCTTCTGTATACATTACTTAAGTTGTGAAGAGAAACTTTTGTTTTTCATTTTGGGCCACCCTGCCTCAGTGGGATACGGCTGGTTTGTTGAAAGAAGATTTCCTAAGTGTGAAATGTAGTAAACATAGTAAATGTACATACATGGTTTGAAATAAGCAAGCTATAACATTAGTTTGTTTCTTAAATTTTTCTTTGTCAGGTGCTGGGGTGAGAGTAGCTGTATTTGATACTGGACTCTCCAAATCTCACCCTCACTTCAAGCGCATAAAGGAACGTACTAATTGGACCAATGAAAAAACTTTAGATGATGGGCTGGGTCATGGTACATTTGTGGCTGGGGTGATAGCATCGAGTGGAAAAACGTGTCTTGGGTTTGCTCCTGATGCGGAGTTGCACGTATATCGTGTATTTACTAATAATCAGGTGAGGCAGGATATGAGCTATGCTAATATTTTGTGTACATTTTAGGGCCTTGATTCTTTTATAACCATTTCTTCATATAGTATATTGTGTAAATGAGACTAGGGGTCTATCAAAAGATAGGAACCATGTTAATTATATAATTCTGGTTATAGCAATTGTTTGTGTGGACATTTTGTATATTCATTATGAGTTCACTGGCTTCTTTTGTCACTATAACACACCAGTTTTATGAAGCTGTTCAAATGTATTTTCTTTTACATGTGTTTATACTGCTTTGGTGTAAAATGCCTTACAATTTTGATAAAGTTGGAATGTGTCATTTTTAATTCAGTATATTACTTCTAAAACGAAATTAGAAGATATGCAATGTACATATACGTACTGTATATCTTTTAGGTTTCATACACATCTTGGTTCCTGGATGCTTTCAACTATGCTATCCTAAAGAAGGTAGATGTGCTGAATCTAAGCATTGGAGGGCCAGATTTTATGGATCATCCCTTTGTTGATAAAGTATGGGAGTTGACTGCCAATCGAGTCATTATGGTTTCAGCTATTGGGAATGATGGACCATTGTATGGGTAGGTAAATTGCATCAGTCAGCATTGCAATTGTTTAAAATTATGATGTTTAAGCCAGTAAATCAAAGATTTACACGGCTTCAATATTTCATGATCATATTGTTTTTTATGATGATTCCTAAATGTGAAATTTTGCATTGTTTTACTGATTTCATGTACAGTATGTCAATTTATTTAGCGATTACGAGGTATTCTTTACCTTAATTTTGATTACTGTAGTTGCCACAATTCTTGACTGATATTTTCTGAGTTTCATGGAGTATGTGGAATTTGTTACAGGACCCTTAACAATCCAGCAGATCAGATGGATGTGATTGGGGTTGGGGGAATCAATTTTGAGGATCAAATAGCACGCTTTTCATCCCGTGGCATGACAACTTGGGAGCTGCCCCAGGGGTAAGTATAAGCTAATTCTCTTCTATATAGCTCAACTTTGCAGTAGTTACTGGGGAACTGGTTGGTTTCTTATTAAATTTAATGCATTATAAGTTCATTATTAAATTTTCTCCAATTCAAACAAGTTGTTACAGTATTGTATGGATGAAATCTTGGGGGTATTCATATGAAATGCATGTACAGTATATACAGATAATAAACAAAATTTGAATTATTTTAGTGTGTTGCATTTAGGTAAATCTTCGACTCACTTGAGCTACACATTCAAATGTAACTAAAAGTAACAATCAGTTCTATATTTTTTCCATTTTCATAATGTGCCAAATACTATTAGATTTCTATCTCATTCTCTTTTTATTTTTTTTTTTATTATCACACTGGCCGATTCCCACCAAGGCAGGGTGGCCCGAAAAAGAAAAACTTTCACCATCATTCACTCCATCACTGTCTTGCCAGAAGGGTGCTTTACACTACAGTTTTTAAACTGCAACATTAGCACCCCTCAACATTAACATCCCTTCTCTTTTTAAACTACAAATATTTGTTGATAAACAAGGTAAAGAGTTTTTATGAGGATAGTGACGCTCGGGTTAGGGTGTGTTGAAGAGAGGGAGACTACTTCCCGGTAAAAGTAGGTCTTAGACAGGGATGTGTAATGTCACCATGGTTGTTTAATATATATATATATTTAGATATATAGAATTGACACAGTTACTTTTGCTGATGATACTGTGCTTATGGGAGATTCTAAAGAAAAATTGCAAAGGTTAGTGGATGAGTTTGGGAATGTGTGTAAAGGTAGAAAGTTGAAAGTGAACATAGAAAAGAGTAAGGTGATGAGGGTATCAAATGATTTAGATAAAGAAAAATTGGATATCAAATTGGGGAGGAGGAGTATGGAAGAAGTGAATGTTTTCAGATACTTGGGAGTTGACGTGTCGGCGGATGGATTTATGAAGGATGAGGTTAATCATAGAATTGATGAGGGAAAAAAGGTGAGTGGTGCGTTGAGGTATATGTGGAGTCAAAAAACGTTATCTATGGAGGCAAAGAAGGGAATGTATGAAAGTATAGTAGTACCAACACTCTTATATGGGTGTGAAGCTTGGGTGGTAAATGCAGCAGCGAGGAGACGGTTGGAGGCAGTGGAGATGTCCTGTCTAAGGGCAATGTGTGGTGTAAATATTATGCAGAAAATTCGGAGTGTGGAAATTAGGAGAAGGTGTGGAGTTAATAAAAGTATTAGTCAGAAGGTAGAAGAGGGGTTGTTGAGGTGGTTTGGTCATTTAGAGAGAATGGATCAAAGTAGAATGACATGGAAAGCATATAAATCTATAGGGGAAGGAAGGCGGGGTAGGGGTCGTCCTCGAAAGGGTTGGAGAGAGGGGGTAAAGGAGGTTTTGTGGGCGAGGGGCTTGGACTTCGAGCAAGCGTGCGTGAGTGTGTTAGATAGGAGTGAATGGAGACGAATGGTACTTGGGACCTGATGATCTGTTGGAGTGTGAGCAGGGTAATATTTAGTGAAGGGATTTTGGCAGTTTGGAGGGATATGTTGTGTATCTTTATATGTGTATGCTTCTAGACTGTTGTATTCTGAGCACCTCTGCAAAAACAGCGATAATGTGCGAGTGTGGTGAAAGTGTTGAATGATGATGAAA
The DNA here is from genome assembly GCF_038502225.1 of Cherax quadricarinatus. Lineage (NCBI taxonomy): Eukaryota > Metazoa > Arthropoda > Malacostraca > Decapoda > Parastacidae > Cherax > Cherax quadricarinatus. The sequence goes on along the minus strand of NC_091326.1, from coordinate 10,585,039 downwards.
GTATTTTCTTTTTGGGGATTTTCTTTCTTTTTTGGGTCACCCTGCCTTGGTGGGAGACGGCCGACTTGTTGAAAAAAAAAAATAAAAAAAAATTCAGGGAAACCGGTTATTTTCATATAGTCGGACTTGAGTCCTGGAAATGGGAAGTACAATGCCTGCACTTTAAAGGAGGGGTTTGGGATATTGGTAGTTTGGAGGGATATGTTGTGTATCTTTATATGTGTATGCTTCTAGACTGTTGTATTCTGAGCACCTCTGTAAAAACAGTGATAATGTGCGAGTGTGGTGAAAATGTTGAATGATGATGAAAGTATTTTCTTTTTGGGGATTTTCTTTCTTTTTTGGGTCACCCTGCCTCGGTGGGAGACGGCCGACTTGTTGAAAAAAAAAAAAATATGTAGATGGGGTTGTAAAAGAAGTAAATGCTAGGGTGTTAGAGAGAGGGGTGGGATTAAATTATGGGGAATCAAATACAAAATGGGAATTGACACAGTTATGTTTTGCTGATGATACTGTGCTTATGGGAGTTTCTAAAGAAAAATTGCAAAAGTTAGTGGATGAGTTTGGGAGTGTGTGTAAAGGTAGAAAGTTGAAAGTGGACATAGAAAAGAGTAAGGTGATGAGTGTATCAAATGATTTAGATATAGAAAAATTGGATGTCATATTGGAGAGGAGGAATATGGAAGAAGTGAATGTTTTCAGACATTTGGGAGTTGACGTGTCAGCGGATGGATTTATGAAGGATGAGGTTAATCATAGAATTGACGAAGGAAAAAAAGGTGAGTTGTGCGTTGAGGTACTTATATGTGGAGTCAAAGAACGTTACCTATGGAGGCAAAGAAGGGACTGTATGAAAGTATAGTAGTACCAACACTCTTATATGGGTGTGAAACTTGGGTGGTAAATGCAATAGCAAGGAGACAGTTGGAGGCAGTGGAGATATCCTGTCTAATGGCAATGTGTGGTGTAAATATTATGCAGAAAATTCAGAATGTGGACATTAGAAGGTGTGGAGGTAATAAAAGTATTAGTCAGAGGGCTGAAGAGGGGTTGTTGAGGTGGTTTGGTCATTTAGAGAGAATGGATCAAAGTAGAATGACATGGAAAGCATATAAAAATATAGGGGAAGGAAGGCGGGGTAGGGGTCGTCCTCGAAAGGGTTGGAGAGGGGGGTAAAGGAGGTTATGTGGGCGAGGGGCTTGGACTTCCAGCAAGCGTGCGTGAGCGTGGTAGATAGGAGTGAATGGAGACGAATGGTACTTGGGACCTGACGATCTGTTGGAGTGTGAGCAGGGTAATATTTAGTGAAAGGATCCAGGGAAACCTGTTATTTTTATATAGACTTGAGTCCTAGAAATGAGAAGTACAATGCCTGCACTTTAAAGGAGGGGTTTGGGATATTGGCAGTTTGGAGGGATATGTTGTGTATCTTTATACGTATATGCTTCTAAATTGTTGTGTTATGAGCAAATCTGCAAAAACAGTGATTATGTGTGAGTGTGGTGAAAGTGTTGAATGATGATGAAAGTATTTTCTTTTTGGGGATTTTTTCTTTTTGGGCCACCCTGCCTTGGTGGGAGACGGCCGACTTGTTGAAAAAAGAAAGAAAGAAAAAAAAAAAAGGTACCCAATTATACTGCTATATTAATCATGTTTAGTCGTTATTCTTTTTTTTTTTCTTACAGGTATGGTCGCGTCAAACCAGACATTGTTACATATGGCTCTTTAGTGCAGGGTTCAAGCATGGAAGGAAAGTGCCGGCAGTTGTCTGGCACTTCAGTAGCATCTCCAGTGGTGGCTGGAGCTGTTACCCTTCTTGCTAGGTGGGATAATTTTTAGAACATTGTTTTACACAGCCATATGCACTCATAATACAGTGTATGAATATGAAAAGTGAGTTTATTCTTGCATGAGGCATTATTTTTAAGTTTATGAAATTTTTTGAATGAGATGTTTATGAAAGCACTGTGAGGTATGCATACAACATCTGTCTAACTGTTGTTATAATATTATTCAGGAGATGGGACAGGTTTCTCCTGACACTGGTCTTAATCATATAGATGACATGTTAAAGTAATTATGTCTGATGACTCTTAAAGTATATGCCTTTTTATCATCCTCTGTATGAAGTTACTGTGAGGCAATTACCTCTTTGCATATACAGGAGCAGAGCTATGGTGGAAAATGAGAAAGAGTTTGAGGTAATGTCCCTCAGCCTGGAGATGTGTTCAGTACATCAGTCTTGATAAAAATACATAACCTACTTCCAATAGTGGATTTTTCCACAGTGACGTTGCCTACAATTGCTTTGCCTCCCCTGTCTACAGTATAAAAGCCCCATCTCTGTGTATATGCTGTACTTTTATCAAGATTGATGGACTGAACACATTATCTCCAGGATGAGTGACTGCTTATCTCAAACTCTTTGTTTTCCACCGTTCTTCCCTGTATTGGACTGATGAAGCCACTGGCTGGTAGAACGTTTCCACAGTAAAGATACCCAAATGTTTCACAAGTGTCTCATTCTTCAACTTGTCTGTATTCTAAACCATTTATATATCTGTCAGACAGTAATATCTTGGGATCAGGGAATTCTTCAAAGCTTGCCTAACCTATAGACATGACCTACTTCCACTAGTGGATTTTTCCACTATTCTGTGCTTCACTTTATCTTTCATAGACCTATCTGCTGACATGGCCACTCCTCATTATCTAAATACATCCACTTCTTCCATAACTCCCTCCCTTCAATCTGATAATCAGTATCATTGCTAAGGCTTTTTGTTAATCTCATCACCTTGCTCTTTTTCTATTTTCACTTTAAATTTCTTGTTACATACCTTCCCACACTCATTCACCAACCTTTGTAATTTTCCTTTAGGATCCTGTAAAAACTATCATCAGCAAACTTTTTTTTTTTTCAACAAACCGGTTGTATTCCACCAAGGCGGAGTGACCCAAAAAGAAAAACGAAAGTTTCTCTATTTAAATTTAGTAATTTATACAAGAGAAGGGGTTACTAACCCCTTGTTCCTGGCATTTTAGTCACCTCTAATGACAAGCATTGATCAGCAGACTTCTTTCAACATTAAATTCTGTCATTTTATCACTCCACTTGTTTACTCTAGCTAAGTTTTGTGGGAGGTCTTTACACATATTATTATCTTAGATTTTATCTAACTCAAAAATATACTGTGTATAGTACTGCATTAACCCTTTGACTGTCGCAAGCCCCTTTCTGAAACTGTCATTCTATGTAGCAAAATTTTTGGAAAAAAAATTATTATTTTTTCTTATGAAATGATAGAGAATCTTTTCCCGATGGTAATGACACCAAAAGTACGAATTTTGGTTGAAAACTCACGGAATTACGCTCCCGTGAAATTAGCAGTCTCGGCGACGTATATGCATCGGTGATTTAGTCGACTTTGAGCCCTGTTTTTGGCCAATTCCGTTGTTCCAGTTGACTAATCTCATAGCTATTTCTTTAGAACTCCATTTTTTCTATCAGTTGAGTACAAGAAACTGCCCATTTACCGATTTGAACTACCCAATAAAGTGGTCAGAAATTGGCAATTTGGCCAATTTCACGCAAATTAAAAAAGATGCCAATTTCAAAATAGGGTCCAGAATAAACAATGTAGACATTCTTGGCACTAAAATAACATATCCTCTGTTCATTAGTCACATCTCTAGGCCCCTCTTATATTACTATTGCTTTCTAATTTGATTTTTTATTTATACAAAAAATACAAAATTTACTGTTATGCAGACTACTGCATTATTGTAAAAATGGTATAAATAATATCATTGCACTAGTGAAAGAATATTAGACTCTCCAGTTGACTTGTATTGGATGTGTGGTGTGATTTGCTTACTCCTGAACATTGGTAAAAATCAAACATTTCCGCTACTTTGAGCTCAATTTCAAGGTCGTTTTCATCGTGAAACTAATCAAAATCATCTCTATTTCTGTAATATGTTTTCCATTTTATCACGTGAGACCATGAAAACGAGAATACAATGATAAATACTATACGAAAATACACCTCAAAGTCGGCGTTTTAATCCAAAAAAACGGTCAGAGTTTTTTTTTCTCATTATGCACTGCGTGCTGCAGGATTTTTTTTATGTGGTGCACACTGACCACACAGACCCATTCTGTCACATGTGGGCCTACCAGCTCTCTCCTGCTTGATTTGAAGCCGCTAGAATTTGTGTGTTAATACGTCCAAAACACTGGCTCATAAGACGTATATATACGACCAAAACAGTCAAAGGGTTAAATTAATATTCAAATATTCAGATTTTGATGTTACTGTAAATAACAAATATATCTGAAGAATGGTTTTTGGGACCTGACGAGCTGTTGGAGTGTGAGTAGGGTAATATTTTATGAAGGGATTCAGGGAAACTGGTTAGCCAGACTTGAATCCTGAAAATGGGAAGTACAATGCCTGCACTTTACAGGAGGGATTTGGGATGTTGGCAGTTTGGAGGGACATCTAAACTTTCGTATCTGGGCGCCTCTGCAAAGACAGTAATTATGTATGAGTGACGGTGAAAGTGTTGAATGATGGTGAAAGTTTTTTCTTCCTTTTTGGGTTTTTCTTTTTAGGCTACCCTGCCTTGGTAGGAAACGGCTGACGTGTTAAAAAAATCTGAAGAAATTAAATTAATTGGAACAACATGTTGGTTATATGTCTTTAGCAAGGGTTTCAAATGTTATCTGAAGTCTAGGAATGATTTTTCACAGTATTATTTCCTCAAGGAAGGTAGTTAACAAAAAAGGACAAAGGTATTAAACAATATTACAGTGGAATTTCTAAATTTTTTGAATGCAATGAATTCTGTCTTTCATGGACAGTAAACTAGCTGTGATTTGCTGTCCGTGTTTCCATGAATAGAAAGGCATGACATGATAAATTAATGAAATTTCAGTGGTGTCTTGCATCGAGGAGGCATCATTAATCCAGCCAGCATGAAGCAAGCATTGATGGCCTCAGCTCGTAGGTTGCCAGGTGTCAACATGTTTGAGCAAGGACATGGCAAGCTAGATTTAGTAAAAGCATATCAAGTCCTATCGAAATACAAACCACAAGCATCTTTGAGTCCCAGCTATATAGATCTTACTGAGTGTCAGTATATGTGGCCATACTGCACACAACCATTATACTATGGTGCTATGCCAGTCATTGTGAATGTCACAATTCTGAACGGCATGGGAGTTTCTGGACGAATTGTTGAAAAGCCAGTATGGCATCCGTATACACCTCAATATGGCCATCATCTTGACATTGCTTTTACCTACTCTGAGGTGAGTATACTTTGAAAAATTTACCTTACTAGATACAATAGTCACAATTTTCTCTACTTTTTTATATTTTTCTGCCACTTTGTAAACAATATCTTGAGTAACCATCTTTGCACTGATTTGAACTTTAATGAATAAGTGTAACATCACCAGACTCACTACACATATTCATTAATATCAGATGAAGAACTGAATAGTCTCAGTTAAAAGTGTACGCCTAGAAGCTTGTTGCCAATTTTATAAGATTTTAGGCTTTTTCATTTTTTTTTTTTTGCCACTTTTACAATGGTTGAAGATAATCTTTTCAAGTTTATAAAATTGGTACTTTAATTATGCATTGTATAAATTTTCATCTTTGCAAAACTCAACAGCGATTTTTATAATTAATTAATTTGTATTCATATACAGTATGTGGAAGAGGGTGTTGGTTTTGATGCAGTGGATTTTATATAAACTGTCTCTAATTCTTCCCATTGCACTCATCTTGATGCAGTGAAAATTTTCATTAAGACCATTTACACTGATGTGGCCATTTGCCTTGCTGCCCCTATACTCATAGAACACAGGCATATCCGCATTAATGAACCAACAGACCAGTACACTGTACTGGTATAGAGACCGAGGATAATCTCTTGATTGACCTAATGTTATTTAATCATATCTAATTATTAATTTGTTATTCTTCACTACAGTACCAAATGCTCCATGCGAAGTATATTGCATAAGAAAGAAAAACAGTTCTCCACAACACCGTCACTGTTCTATTAGTGTTGGTAAAATATTTATGCAGTAAAAATTTTCATTATAGAACAGATAATATTAATAAAGAGTATGAAATGCGTCTGCAAAACTTTAATTGAACTAACAGATAGCTTTACATTGCAGGTATTATGGCCATGGTCAGGTCATCTTGCAGTATGGATTACTGTTGCAGAAAGTGGCAAGGAATGGGAAGGGTTTGCTCGTGGCCACATTTCTGTTACCATTGAGTCTCCTCCAGAAGAGGGGGAGACACAGCCAAGAACCTCTCATGTCAAGCTTCCTGTTAAGGCTAAAATGATACCAACACCACCACGACACAAGCGTGTGCTCTGGGATCAATTTCACAATCTACGTTATCCACCAGGTTATTTTCCAAGAGACAATTTACGAATGACTAATGATCCCCTCGACTGGAATGCTGATCATATTCATACTAATTTTAAGGATATGTACCAGCACTTGCGTAATAGTGGTTATTACATCGAAGTTTTGGGTTCTCCATTTACCTGTTTTGATGCCAGCAAGTATGGGACATTAATGATTGTTGATCCAGAAGAAGAATATTTTCCAGAGGAAGTGACAAAATTGCGGCTTGATGTGGAGAAAGGATTATCTGTTATAGTTTTTGCAGATTGGTACAATGTGAATGTTATGAAGAAAGTAAAGTTTTATGATGAAAACACTAAGTAAGTATTGTTGCTAAATGTATTCCTAATTTATATTTCTATGATTTGTGAATTCACAATTTAGTGTAGGTGGTAATGCTTAGTAATTGTTGCTTTATATAATTTATTTCAATATGTATATATTTAACCCTTTCAGGGTTTCCGACGGACTAGTACGGCTTACGCACCAGGGTTACTGACGTACTAGTACGCCTAAATTCTAGTGCCTTCAAATCTAGTGAGAGAAAGCTGGTAGGCCTGCATATGAAAGAATGGGTCTATGTGGTCAGTGTGCACAGTATAAAAAAAATCCTGCAGCACACAGTGCATGAGAAAAAAACAAACTCCGACTGTGTTTTTGGTTTAAAACAGTGACTTTGCAGTGTATTTTCATATGGTATTTATGGTTGTATTTCAGTTTTCCTGGTCTCATTTTATAGAATGGAAAACATCTTTCTTTCTTTCTTTCAACACACCGGCCGTATCCCACCGAGGCGGGGTGGCCCAAAAGAAAAAAACAAAGTTTCTCCTTTCAAATTTAGTAATATATACAGGAGAAGGGGTTACTAGCCCCTTGCTCCTGGCATTTTAGTCGCCTCTTACAACACGCATGGCCTACGGAGGAAGAATTCTGTTCCACTTCCCCATGGAGATAAGAGGAAATAAACAAGAACAAGAACTAGAAAGAAAATAGAAGAAAACCCAGAGGGGTATGTATATATACGGTTGTACATGTATGTGTAGTGTGACCTGAGTGTAAGTAGAAGTAGCAAGACGTACCTGAAATTTTGCATGTTCATGAGACAGAAAAAAGGACACCAGCAATCCTACCATCATGTAAAACAATTACAGGCTTTCGTTTTTCACTCACTTGGCAGGACGGTAGTACCTCCCTGGGCGGTTGCTGTCTACCAACCTACTACCTAGGAATGGAAGACATATTACAGAAATTGAGATGATTTTGATTGGTTTCATAATGAAAAGTACCTTGAAATTGAGCTAAAAGTAGCAGAAATGTTCACTTTTTACCAAAGTTCAAAAGTAAACAAATCATGGCAAGCGTCCAATACACGTCAACTGGTGAGTCTAATATTCTTTCACAAGTGCGCTGATATTATTTATGCCATTTCTACACCATTTCTACACTAATGCAATAGTCTGCATAACAGTAAATCTTCTATTTTTTGTGAGAATAAAAATTCAAAGTGGAAAACAAAAGAGATGTAAGAGGGGCCTGGGGATGTGACTAATGAACAAAGAAAATGTTATTTTAGTGCCAGGAATGTCTGTCTTGTTTATTCTGGACCCTATTTGGAAATTGGCATCTTTTGAAATTTGTGTGAAATTGGCAAAATTGCTAATTTCTGACCAATTTATTGGATAGTTGAAGTTGGTAAATGGGTGGTTTCTTGTACTCATTTGATAGAAAAAACGGAGTTCTAGCGAAATAGATACGATTTTTGTCGCCTAGTACACTGGAATTGGCCGAAAATAGGGCTCAAAGTGGGCGAAATCGCCAATGCGTAAACATCGTTGAGACCGCTAACTTTATGAGAGCATAATTCTGTAAGTTTTCCATCAAATTTCATACTTTTGGTGTCATTATGATTGGGAAAAGATTCTCTATCATTTCATTAGAAAAAAATAATTTTTTTTTTTCAGAAAAATTTCTGACCCTGAGAACGAGTTTAGGAGAGGGCCTCTCAACCCTGAAAGGGTTAAAAGAAGTTGGAAATATTCATATGCTATTTTGCTTCTGCAGCTATTTTGTGATGTTCCATGAATTTATTTGAGAAACAACCTTTGCTCAGTGGTGTGTGCGATTTTGCAGGCAATTGTGGATGCCAGTGACAGGTGGAAGCAACATACCTGCTCTCAACTATCTTCTGGCCTCCTGGGGTGTGGCTTTAAGTGATGGAGTGTTTGAAGGTGATTTTACTTTAGGTGATCGCGACATGTACTATGCTACTGGTACTTCACTAGCACAGTTTCCTCGAGAAGGCACAGTCGTTCGTAAGGCTCTCAATGATCATGCCAAGGAGATGCTGGAAGCAGAAAGTGAGAGTGTTCCAGGTAAGTAAAGAACGATTTATCAAAGAATTGGTAAAAACTGCATGAAAGATACTGTTTTGATAGTGAGGTAAAGATAGAGGCTAGGATTTCATCTTATAAGAACATAAGAAAGGAGGAACACTGCAGTAGGCCTGTTGGCCCATACTGGGCAGGTTATTCACAAATCCAACCCACTAACAGAATATTTGCCCAACCCACTTTAGTTCTGCCCTAACAATAAGCTCTGATAAATCCACTAAATCATGTGGAAGTCCCACTCAGATCCAACTCCTCTCACTTATATTTATCCAACCTAAATTTGAAACTACCCAAGGTTTTAGCTTCAATAACCCTACCAGGAATAGGTAGTAGGTTGGTAGACAGCAACCGCCCAGGGAGGTACTACCGTCCTGCCAAGTGAATGTAAAACGAAAGCCTGTAATTGTTTTATATGATGGTAGGGTTGCTGGTGTCCTTTTTTCTGTCTCATGAAAATGCAAGATTTCAGGTATGTCTTGCTACTCCTACTTACACTTAGGTCACACTACACATACATGTACAAGCATATATATACACACCCCTCTGGGTTTTCTTCTATTTTCTTTCTAGTTCTTATTCTTGTTTATTTCCTCTTATCTCCATGGGGAAGTGGAACAGAAGTCTTCCTCCGTAAGCCATACGTGTTGTAAGAGGCGACTAAAATGCCGAGAGCAAGGGGCTAATAACCTCTTCTCCTGTATATATTACTAAATGTAAAAGGAGAAACTTTTGTTTTTCCTTTTGGGCCACCCCGCCTCGGTGGGATACGGCTGGTGTGTTGAAAGAAAGAAGAACCCTACTAGGAAGACTGTTATACTCATCAACTACCCTTTTTCCAAACCAGTACTTTCCTATATCCTTTCTAAATCTAAAGTTATCATATTCACGTAAAAACCTAAATTTACAAATAGGTAATAAAGTAAATGTCCATAATTCTTGCAGATTATGTTCCTGAAAGGAATATAACCTGCACTGCCAATGACTTTCATGACTACCTAGCTTTCCTTCATGAATATTACCCTGCTTATGTCACCACAGCATATCAAATGCCATAGACCAAGTGCCTCTACTTTGTTCTGATTTGCATTTGTCTGCTGAATGTTCAAGTTCCTGTCTTTCAGCACCTCTTTCTTATCCTCCTTTCAACTCTTTCTTGGATGTTTCAAACAAGGTATATAATTCAGCACTGACAAGTGCCTGTGACTTTCTCCTTTATCCTGTACCACATAGAGGTAACTAAAGTCAGTTTTAAAAAGTTACTGGGCAAAGTTTTTAAACTCAATGAAAGGAATGGTAGCAAACATTATTTGAACATCTACTTTATGCTACCACTTTCATTTGGGAAGAAATTACAGAATCAAATTAATGAAAAGGAGTTAAGCCAGTGACTATTTTTTTTTTAACACTGGCCATCTAACATTGAGGTAGGGTGACCCAAAAATAAAACTCTTTCAGCATGATTCACTTCATCACTGTCTTCCCAGAGGAGCACTAATACCACAGTTCAGATGCCATAGAACTATGTGAGGGACCCTGGCATTAATGATGTACAACTACTTGGCAGCCACTCAGATGAGGCATATTCAAGTTTTCAGCAATAAATTACACCATTTTATAAGTAAAATTGGCACTTTTGCTCCTACATACTCCAATAATAATTCCAGCCTTCTATGTAAGATACAGAAGGATTGAATGTTTAAAGCCAATCAGAAAAGTCTTCTCCAGTTGCTGCATGGAAACCAAAATTGGTAATTATTTTTTTATTAATACATCAGCCATTTCCCACCGAGGCATGGTGACTAGAAAAAGAAGAAGCACTTTATCATTCATTCCATTATTGTCTTACCAGAGTTGTGCCTATACTACAATTAAAAAACTGCAACATATCAACAACCCTTCATCAGAGTGCAGGCACTGTACTTCCCACCTCCAGGACTCAAGTCCGGCTAACCAGTTTCCTTGAATCCCTTCATAAATATTACTTTGCTCACACTCCAACAGCATGTCAGGTCACAAAAATCATTTGTCTCCAATTACTCCTATGTATCTAACACACTCATGCATGATTGCTGGAAGTTCAGGCCCCTTGTACACAAAACCTCCTTTACCCCTCCAACCTTTCCTAGGATGACCCCTACCCCACCTTCCTTCCACTACAGATTTGTATGCCTTCCAAGTCATTCTGTTTTTGTTCCATCATCTCTAAATGTCCAAACCACCTCAACACCCCTTGCTCTGCCCTCTGGATAATACTTTTGGAAATCCTGCACCTCCTAATCTCCGAGCTACAGAGTCTCTGCATTATATTCACACTGCACATTGCCCTTAGACACAACATCTCCTCTACCTTCAACCTTCTTGTTACAACATACATCACCCATGCTTCACACCCATATAAGAGTGTTGGTACGACTATATTCTCATACATTCCTCTCTTTGCTTCCATGGATAACATTCTTTGTCTCCACAGACTTCTCAGTGCTCCACTCACCTTTTTTCCCCCTCGTCAATTCTATGATTCACCGCGTCTTTCATAGACCCATCTGATGATAAGTCCACTCCCAAATATCTGAATACATTCACTTCCTCCATACTCCCTCCCTCTAATCTGATATCCAATCTTTCATTACCTAAATTTTTTGCTATCCTCCTCATCTTGCTTTTTCTACGTTCGCTTTTAATTTCCTTCTATGACATACCCTTCCAAACTCATTCACCAACCTCTGCAACTTCTCTTCAGAATCTCCCAAAACCACAGTGTCATCAGCAAAAATCAACTGTGACAACTCCTACTCTGTGGTAGATTATTTCTCTCTTAATCTCTCACTTTTTGCCAACACTCTGGCATTCACTTCTCTTACAACCCCATCAACAATCATGGTGACATCACACATTCCTGTCTAAGGCCTACTTTTACTGAGAAATAATCTTCCTTACTCCTACATACTCTAACCTGAGCATCACTATCCTTTTACAAACTTAACTGCTTTCAATAACCTACCACCTATTCCATACATTTGCAACATCTGCCCGTTGCTCTCCTATCCACCCTATCATATGCCTTTTCCAAATCCACAAATGCAATGAAAACCTCTTTACCCTTACCTAAATGTTGTTTACATATATGCTTCATTGTAAACACTTGATCTACACACCCCCACCCTATTCTAAAGACTCCTTGTTCATCTGTGATCCTGCTTTCCATCTTAATATTGATTCTTTCAATAATAACTCTACCATGCATTTTACCAGGTATATTCAACAAGCTTATTTCCCTATACTCTCTCTTGTATACCCTTTTGCCTATGCATGTTCTCTGCTATTCCTTAGATACCTTCCCCTCTTCCATACATTTATTAAATAAAAGCACCAACCATTCCAAAACTATAGCCCTACCTGCTCTTAATATTTCTGTCTTTATCCCATCAATCCCAGCTGCTTTATGCCCTTTCATTCTGTCCACTGCCTAATGCACATTCCCTACACTCACAACTGGCTCTTCCTTATTCCTACAAGATGTTATACCTCCCTGCCAAATGCATGAAATCACAGCTTACCTATCTTCATCAACATTTAGCAGTTCCTCAAAATATTCCCTCCAACTTCATGATACTTCCAGTTCTCCATCTAATAAATCTCCTCTTCTATTTTTAACTGTCAAATCCGTTCATTTCTCTAGGCTTTCTTATTAATCTCACTCCAAAACTTTTTCTTATTCCCAGAAATTTTTTTTTGATAGTATCTCACCCACTCTCTCATATGCTTTCCTTTTACATTCCTTCACCACTCTCATAACCTCTCTACTCTCCATATACTCCTCCCTCCTTACATCACTTCTACTTTGTTAAACTTCTCATATGCTAACTTTTTCTCTTATCTCATCATTCCACCAGTTGTTTTCTTCTTTCCTGCACCCCTTTAGGGATACCCAACAAGAAAGGATACCCTGAAAGAAAAGTTGGGTGTGGAAAAGCTATTAAGTACATTTTAAATGAAATCCTGTGGTGTTTTTAGATGAGGCCCAAGATTATGTGCACCTACCATCCGACTTACGACCTGCTAGACATACGATCACTCGACTTACGACCAGGTTTTTTTATGCCAAATTTCTGGGAAATAAACAGCTGTTTGTGTTGTACACAGTGTTTATACCTTACAGTATAAAATAGAGCACTAACAGCATAAAAAGTAAAGGAAAAAATGAAATACCAAAATAAAACAATAAAATAAATTCATTACAAAAGTGTGATGTTGATATTCAGTTCCGACTGGTTGGTCGGAACTGAATATCAACCAAGCTTGGTCGCAAGTCAGATGGTACCTGTACTAAAAAGGGGACTACAATATACAGTGGACCCCCGCATAACGATCACCTCCGAATGCGACCAATTATGTAAGTGTATTTATGTAAGTGCGTTTGTACGTGTATGTTTGGGGGTCTGAAATGGACTAATCTACTTCACAATATTCCTTATGGGAACAAATTCGGTCAGTACTGGCACCTGAACATACTTCTGGAGTGAAAAAATATCGTTAACCGGGGGTCCACTGTGTACTTATAAATAACTGAGGCTATTTGGGAGATGCCCTCCAATAAAAAACACTGGATAAGCAGTGAGTGCAAATTATTAAACTCAGATTTTGGGGTTCAGCTCTATTCATTTGCTACATTGTCCTGTATTTATTTATTTTTCTTTTTCAAAACGCTGGCTGTCTCCCACTGAGGCAGGGTGACCCAGAAAAGAAACACTTTCACCATCATTTACACATAATCACCGCCTTTGCAGAGGCGTGCAGATACGACAGTTCAGATGTCATTCCAAACAACAAATATCCCAAACCCCTCCTTTAAAGTATAGGCATTGTACTTCACACCTCCAGGACACATGTCCGGCTAACCAGATCTCCATGGGGAAGTGGAATAAGAATCTTTACTCTGTAAGCCATGCATGTTGTAAAAGTCAACTAAAATGCTGGGATCAATGGGCTAGTAACTCCTTCTCCTGTATAGCTTGCTAAAAAATAAAAATAAAACCTTTAAGTATTTAATATGTTAATCAAATAATCTTAATTTCAGATGTTCCAATCTTAGGTCTACTTCAGACCAAGAGCAACACTAATGAAGATGTGGGTAATAATCAGCACCGTTGTGGCCGCTTAGTGGTATATGGCGACTCTAATTGCTTAGACAACAGCCATCTTCAGAAGGATTGTTTCTGGATGCTTGATGCTCTTCTTGAGTTTACCACCACAGGGCACTTGGCAGGAGTATTCACCTCAAGTGCTGGGATGCCAGTTCCTCCAACAACGGACTTACCCACCAAGATGGAAAACAGCAACTTACATAAGCATTCAAAGGTATATTCTGTGTCTTTTATGAGGAAATATGAGCAGCAGTATTTCTGTTAATTGAAGCAAAGTTGATATCCTATATCTTGATACATTTATAGAAGCGTGTCATTTTTTTTTTTGTTTTAATAATTTCCAGTAGTTGTAACACTTGCTACCACATGAATTTCATCATAGCAATCTATTACTTACTAAGTAATGTTTAGTAACTCAAAGTAAACATAATAAAAAAAACTTTCTGCACATTATTATTTGGAGAGAGAAATTCAAACTAGTTTCTTCATTTACTGCTGGCTAACTGGCTAACTGAACTAATAGGAAAACATCTAACATCAACAGGACAGTTCTAGAAATTGAATAATTTGGAATGATTGCTATTGCAGATACATTTTTTCTGCATATTTGCAATTGAATAATCATGGTTTTCAAGAAGAGTGCATGCTTCTCAATACAGTATTTTCTTGTGATTATAAACACAAAGGAGTACAGTGGAGCCCCGGTTAACGATATTTTTTCACTCCATAAGTATGTTCAGGTGCCAGTACTGTCCGAATTTATTCCCATAAGGAATATTGTGAAGTAGATTAGTCCATTTCAGACCCCCAAACATACACGTACAAACGCACTTACATAAATACACTTACATAATTGGTCGCATTCGGAGGTAATCGTTATGCGGGGGTGCACTGTATTATAACCTTCTTTTTAATGTTTTTACTTTAGCACAGGCATATTTTAAGACTTTTTTTTTTGTGGGTTGGTATTTCTGGTAGAGAGTAGCCACTTTAAAATGATAGTTCATAGATTCAGAATGATTAATATTTAACCTCCTGACTGTCGAAACCCCAAATCCTCAGGTGTCTCCTGGTGTCGAAAAATTTTTGAAAAAAAAAATAAAAATGTTTTTCTTATGAAATTATAGAGAATCTTTTCCCGATGGTAATGGCACTAAAAGAACGAAATTTGATGGAAAATTTACCGAATTACACTCTCGCGAAGTTAGCGACCTTGGCGATATTTTTGAATCTGCAATTTCACCCACTTTGAGCCCTATTTTCAGCTAATTCCATTGTTCCAGGCAACCAAACTCATAGCTATTTCTTTAGAACTCCATTTGTTCTTTCAATTGAGTACAAGAAACTGCCCATTTACCGATTTTAACTACCCAGTAACGTAGTCAGAAATTTGCAATTTGGCCAATTTCACGCAAATTAACCCGTAAACGGTCCAAATGTATATATACGTTTTTTCAACATTTGAAAGTATGTAAAAAAAGTAGATCTTCTTTTTTTATTTTTACATTTGAAAATGTGTAAAAAAACTTCGATCTACTTTTTTTTTTTTTGTTATATTTGAAAATATGTAAAAAAAGTAGATCTGCTTTTGGAGCACTACACATATGAACATGGATCTGCTTGGACCGTTTAAGGGTTAAAAAATATGCCAATTTCAAAATAGGATTCAGAATGAACAATGCACACATTCCTGGCTCTAAAATAACATTTTCTTTGTTCATCAGTCACGTCTCCAGGCCCCTCTGATATTACTCTTGCTTTCTATTTTGAATTTTTATTCAAACAAAAAATAGAGGATTTACTGTTATGCAGACTATTGCAATATTGTAATAATTGTATAAATAATATCAACCCATTCATGACTGCATATTAGAATGGCTAGTTGGACATTTATTGAACAATGACATCATTTGTTTACTTTTGAACATCGGCAAAAATCAAACATTTCCCCTACTTTGAGTTCCATTTCAAGGTTCTTTTTATAGTAAAACCAATCAAAATCACCTCTATTTCTATAATATGTTTTCCATTTTATCAAATGAGACTAAGAAAATGAGAATACAACCATAAATACTATATGAAAATGCGTACACCACAAAGTTGGCGTTTAAATCCAAAAAAACTGGTCGGAGTTTTTTTTTCTCATTTTGCACTGCGTGCTGCAAGATTTTTTTTATATGGTGCACACTGACCACACAGACCCATTCTCTCACATATGGGCCTACCAGCTTTCTCCTGCTTGATTTGAAGCCACTAGAATTTTTGAGTATATGTCAAACATGGTGGCTCGTAAGACATATATATACGACCGAAACAGTCAAAGGGTTAAACAATAATGATATGAATCATCTTATTTGGGTAGATATTTAAAGCAGTCCATTATGTAAGCAAAATTTTAGACAGTATATTCCTTACCGTTTCTTTAGGTTGTGTTTGGCATATTGGGTGCTGGGAAGTGCAACTGCTCTGTGTTTCTGTCAGCTGTACATCACACCTATGAAAAAATCCATTCTTGATTGTAGACTGGAAAATCAACTGTCTGTCACAAATATTTATCCAGCATGCTTACCTGTTACCTAATACTGAACCCCAAACCTACAGGTTATTGAGCATACATTAGGGATGGAACAAATGCGACCACTACCTGAGTGTCCATCTTTACTGCCTGTCACACCACAGCCCCTCAATGTCTCAAACAAAAAGTAGGTGACTGTATTATCAAATTGTTTGAACTTTTGATATGAAAAAAAGCAAAAGCATAATTAGGACAGTTGATCTTAACTCTCACTCACTCACTATTACGTAGTACGTTTTTATTATCCAGTCACTTACTCTCATTTATTTATGTTTTTCGTCTTCAAGTAATCTAAAATCCTTGAAGCGCAAAAAGCTTTCTCTTTAGAGGACTACATATCTTAAAAATACACCAAGTGACAACTAAATCGTTTAAGGGAAAAACTACTAAAATATTTAGTTTTATATAAAAATTGAGAATGAATGAATACCTAAGTATTTATAAATCTTTTGTTTGCACAAAATAGATCATTACATAATATTAAAAAAATAGAGCACTAAAGCTTAGCATTGCTTGCTTTCTTCAGTCTCAACATCCATGTGGGGCTTAAGTTACTATCTCAGCCAGAGATTGTGGCTGCAGTAAAAGTAGCACCAGTTGATGTTCAGCCATTGCCATTGGATGGACATGGTTTTAGCCAAGGAGATGCTGCTGCTGGCTCTTCCAATGCAGGTACTAGTGCTAAAAATTGCCCACCTAGGTTATGTATAGTAATGTATGTTTAAAACCATAGATTATTTATTTTTATTTGAATAATGAAGTTTTGCCAAGAAGATGGTTACCATACCAAACATTTTTGTTTAGTTGGTGAACCACTACTTATTGGTGGAGATGGGTTTATCATATCTGTCTGTCAGTTACTGCACGTGGAAGGTAGTTACAAAGGATGGAGGCCACTTTAGAATATAATTTTTTCTATAAAACTTTTAACATTCTTTCCAGGCAGATATCTCTCTATCCCATTAACCATGAGTGCTATCACTCTTGAATTTCCATCACCACCTGATAAAATTTATGATCGTAGATAACCGGTTCATGGGACCGACAGGTTGTTGAATTAAAACACTTATGCAACACTTGATTATGTGTGAGTGAGGTGAAAGTGTTGAATGATGATGAAAGTATTTTCTTTTTGGGGATTTTCTTTCTTTTTGGGTCACCCTGCCTTGGTGGGAGACGGCCGACTTGTTAAAAAAAAAAAAAAAATGCAACACTTGGGTATCTTTATTTTGGAAACAAAAATTTCACTAACCAGTGGCTTGGCAAAACATTTCCACAATGAACATACCAAAGTGTTGTGCAAGTGTCTACTTCGTCAAAATATATGATTTTTTTTTTTTTTTTTTTTTTTTTTTAAACAAGTCGGCCGTCTCCCACCGAGGCAGGGTGACCCAAAAAAGAAAGAAAACAATTTTCTTCTTATTCTTTTTAGTAATCTTTACAGGAAAAGGGGTTACTAGCCCATTGTTCCCGGCATTTTAGTTGACTTTTACAACACGCATGGCTTACGGAGGAAAGATTCTTATTCCACTTCCCCATGGATATAAAAGGAAAAGTAATAAGACCAAGAACTATTAAGATAAAATCAAAGAAAACTCAGATGAGTGTGTATAAATAAATGTGTACATGTATGTGTAGTGTGACCTAAGTGTAAGTAGAAGTAGCAAGACATACCTGTAATCTTGCATATTTATGAGACAGACAAAAGACATCAGCAATCCTACCATCATGTAAAACAATCACAGGCTTTCGTTTTACACTCACTTGGCAGGACGGTAGTACCTCCCTGGATGGTTGCTGTCTACCAACCTACTACCTACAAAATATATGATTATTTACTAGAAAAAAATTTATGTATGTATATCAAGACTGGCCTTCAATAATTGAGCTTTTACTTATTGTTATCAAATAGTTTTCTAAATGTAAACCCTGATCATAGTTACTAGAAAAGATGATTTATAATGTATTATAACTAAAGTGTAATTTTTTTTTTTTTTTTTTTTTTTTTCAACAAGTCGGTCGTCTCCCACCGAGGCAGGGTGACCCAAAACAGAAAGAAAATCCCCAAAAAGAAAATACTTTCATCATCATTCAACACTTTCACCACACTCACACATTATCACTGCTTTTGCAGAGGTGCTCAGAATACAACAGTTTAGAAGCATATACATATAAAGATACACAACATATCCCTCCAAACTGCCAATATCCCAAACCACTCCTTTAAAGTGCAGGCATTGTACTTCCCATTTCCAGGACTCAAGTCCGACTATATGAAAATAACCGGTTTCCCTGAATCCCTTCACTAAATATTACCCTGCTCACACTCCAACAGATCGTCAGGTCCCAAGTATCATTCGTCTCCATTCACTCCTATCTAACACGCTCATGCACGCTTGCTGGAAGTCCAAGCCCCTCGCCCACAAAACCTCCTTTACCCCCTCTTTCCAACCCTTTCGAGGACGACCCCTACCCCTCTTTCCTTCCCCTATAGATTTATATGCTTTCCATGTCATTCTACTTTGATCCATTCTCTCTAAATGACCAAACCACCTCAACAACCCCTCTTCTGCCCTCTGACTAATGCTTTTATTAACTCCACACCTTCTCCTAATTTCCACACTCCGAATTTTCTGCATAATATTTACACCACACTTTGCCCTTAGACAGGACATCTCCACTGCCTCCAACCGTCTCCTCGCTGCTGCATTTACCACCCAAGCTTCACATCCATATAAGAGTGTTGGTACTACTATACTTTCATACATTCCCTTCTTTGCCTCCATAGATAACGTTTTTTGACTCCACATATACCTCAGCGCACCACTCACCTTTTTTCCCTCATCAATTCTATGATTAACCTCATCCTTCATAAATCCATCCGCCGACACGTCAACTCCCAAGTATCTGAAAACATTCACTTCTTCCATACTCCTCCTCCCCAATTTGATATCCAATTTTTCTTTATCTAAATCATTTGATACCCTCATCACCTTACTCTTTTCTATGTTCACTTTCAACTTTCTACCTTTACACACATTCTCAAACTCATCCACTAACCTTTGCAATTTTTCTTTAGAATCTCCCATAAGCACAGTATCATCAGCAAAAAGTAACTGTGTCAATTCCCATTTTGAATTTGATTCCCCATAATTTAATCCCACCCCTCTCCCGAACACCCTAGCATTTACTTCTTTTACAACCCCATCTATAAATATATTAAACAACCATGGTGACATTTTGTGCAGGCCAAAATTTCAGTACTGAATGACATGTTAAGTTGAAATATGTTTATTTCAGATTAGACTGTATCTTATAATATTTATAGCAAGCTATTACCAAACTGAAATTAGAATCTCTGTATAAATAATTACCATAAAATATACAAGGTATATTTGTTAATGTATAAAGGTACTGTAGTAACATTAGTTGATTTTAAGACTTGTCAAAACACAAATATTTATATTATGTCCTTGCACTTTTGGGAAGACTGTCATTGAATGGATGATAGTGAATGTATTTCCTTCTTTGAGTCATCCTACCTTGGTGGGAAATAGCTGATGTGGCAAAAAAAGAAAATTATCTCTTGCTTTAATAAAAAGTTTTGTAATTTTTATGCACTCTGCTATCACATCTGATGCCAAAATTATGTATTACACCTACTGGTTATATCAGAATAGTTGGAAGAACAAGATGGAGTGAATGACTGGAAGATTATATGGCATGGCTTGCCCTCCTTTCAGCAGACTCCACAACATGGGATATTTTTGCATGCAATATAAGTTCATTTGTTGTTCAGAGAATCCCTGTGCCTTGATAGGTAAGGCCAAGTAGCATTTACCCTTTATTTGGTAGTCTAACAATATGAGACACTCGGCAGCTGGCTCTGGCGCTGGCTCTGGTGAAAGTGAAACCAAATAGATTTCAATGTGTATTACTTCACCACCTGTCTGAGTTACCTGTAAAATGTATAATTTTTATGATCTATTCATGATGGGCTGATAATGTGTTTAGTGGACAATGAGAAAGTCCTCAATCCCATCACATGCTCTTTTGTACCATAATGTGGTGTAGTTTACAGTCAGTCAGTCACTATTCAACTAAATGACAGGTGTTATTAGTCCTTTATGTAAAGATCATGACACATGAAAATTGTACAAACAAATTGAAGATGTGGTTCAGTTTTGGACAGTGAAATCTAAGAGGTTTCACATTCTCAGTAGGGAAAAGGCCAGAGCCACAGTTCCTCACGAATTTCCTGGACATTATCTCCCATACTTTTTTCATTATTATTTTTCTAGGTTGTTACTTTATCAGATGCTCTTCTCTTTGCTATGTGTTTATTGATGTAAGGGTGGCAGGTTCCTGGTACAGTACATTTGGCCAAGAAATGTGAATTAAAAAATTATAATTGTATTCATGCAAGGGGCTAATAACCCCTTCTGCTGTGTACATTACTAAAGATAAAAAGAGAAACTTTTGTTTTTCTTTTTGGGCTACCCTGCTTCGGTGGAATACGGCCGGTGCATTGAAAGAAAGAAAGAAAAATTGTATTCATACTGAGATGGTTAGAATATTTTTTTTTTTTTTTCAACAAGTCGGCCGTCTCCCACCGAGGCAGGGTGACCCAAAAAGGAAAGAAAATCCCCAAAAAGAAAATACTTTCATAATCATTCAACACTTTCACCACACTCACACATTATCACTGTTTTTGCAGAGGTGCTCAGAATACAACAGTTTAGAAGAATATACATATAAAGATACACAACATATCCCTCCAAACTGCCATTTATAACTCCATTTTTCTCCATGTAACTGGTTGCTTACTTTTTAATGCATTTGTATTTTATGCTCCTATTTTCGGTATATGGAATAGGTGGTAAGTTACTAAATGCTGTAAAGAGTTTTTATGAGGATAGTGAGGCTCAGGTTAAGGTGTGTAGAAGATAGGGAGACTACTTCCCAGTAAAAGTAGGTCTTAGACAGGGATGTGTAATGTCACCATGGTTGTTTAATATATTTATAGATGGGGTTGTAAAAGAAGTAAATGCTAGGGTGTTCGGGAGAGGGGTGGGGTTAAATTATGGGGAATTAAATACAAAATGGGAAGTGATGCAGTTACTTTTTGATGATGATACTGCACTTATGGGAGATTCTAAAGAAAAATTGCAAAAGTTAGTAGACGAATTTGGGAGTGTGTGTAAAGGTAGAAAGTTGAAAGTGAACATAGTAAAGAGTAAGGTGATGAGGGTATCAAATGATTTAGATAAAGAAAAATTGGATATCAAATTGGGGAGGAAGAGTATGGAAGAAGTGAATGTTTTCAGATATTTGGGAGTTGACATGTCAGCGGATGGATTTATGAAGGATGAGGTTAATCACAGAATTGACGAAGGAAAAAAGGTGAGTGGTGCATTGACATATATGTGGAGGCAAAAAATGTTATCTATGGAGGCAAAGAAGGGAATGTATGAAAGTATAGTAGTACTAACACTCTTATATGGGTGTGAAGCTTGAGTTGTAAATGCTGCAACGAGGAGGCGGTTGGAGGCAGTGGAGATGTCCTGTCTAAGGGCAATGTGTGGTGTAAATATTATGCAGAAAATTTGGAGTGTGGAAATTAGGAGAAGGTGTGGAGTTAATAAAAGTATTACTCAGAGGGCTGAAGAGGGTTTGTTGAGGTGGTTTGGTCATTTAGAGAGAATGGATCAAAGTAGAATGACATGGAGAGCATATAAATCTGTAGGGGAAGGAAGGCAGGGTAGGGGTCGTCCTCGAAAAGGTTGGAGGGAGGGGGTGAAGGAGGTGTTGTGGGCGAGGGGTTTGGACTTCCAGCAAGCGTGCGTGAGTGTGTTAGATAGGAGTGAATGGACACGAATGGTATTTGGGACCTGACGAGCTGTTGGAGTGTGAGCAGGGTAATATTTAGTGAAGGGATTCAGGGAAACCGGTTATTTTATATAATTGGACTTGAGCCCTGGAAATGGGAAGTACAGTGCCTGCACTCTAAAGGAGGGGTTTGGATATTGGCAGTTTGGAGGGATATATTGTGTATTTTTATACGTATATTTACTTCTAAACACTCCATGGGGAAGTGAAACAGAATTCTTCCTCCGTAAGCCATGCATGTCATAAGACGCGACTAAAATGCCGAGAGCAAGGGGCTAGTAACCCCTTCTCCTGTATATATTACTAAAATTAGAAGGAGAAACTTTCGTTTTTCCTTTTTGGCCACCCCACCTTGGTGGGATACGGCTGGTGCGTTGAAAGAAGACTTCTAAACTGTTGTATTCTGGGTACCTCTGCAAAAACAGTGATTGTGTGAGTGAGGTGAAAGTGTTGAATGATGATGAAAGTATTTTCTTTTTGGGGATTTTCTTTCTTTTTGGGTCACCCTGCCTCGGTGGGAGACGGCCGACTTGTTAAAAAAAAAAAATCAGGAACAACCTCTGATTTAAATAAGGATCTAATGTAATCTTAGATTTATATCTAATATTATAAGCCTTTTTTTTGGGCTTTGTAGCCATAGGGTAATGTAATTTTTTTTTTAATAATGATAAGGGTTGTGGGGCAATGGATTAATGGCAAAATTGGATTGTGTTTATGTTTTGGTGCTAACTGTTAAGATATAATAGTAGAAGTCCGCCATCACAAATCCAGCATCATTGGGACCTGTAGAGTGCCAGTTTATTGAGTTTGCCAGATTACAGAGTGGTTAGGTTAGAATACACTTAATAAAGTTAGCCAACTTGACTTACACGAGAAAGTTCATTGAACATCGGCAAAAATCGAACATTTCCGTTACTTTGAACTCAATTTTAATCATATCTGTTTCTGTAATTTATTTTCCATTCTATCAATGAGACCAAAAAAAACGAGAGTACAACCATAAAAACCATACGAATATTTACCGCTAAGAGGTGGCTAGTGGCTGAGAAGTGAACTCTGTTATTTATCGTCCAATTTTTTTCATTTTTGGTGTACGTTAAGAAGCATCTTTCCATCATACATTGCCCAAGTTTCAATAAGATAGCTCCACAAACAACTGAGAATTTTTTTTTTATTTTTATTTTATTAACACACTGGCCGATTCCCACCAAGGCAGGGTGGCCCAAAAAAGAAAAACTTTCACCATCATTCACTCCATCACTGCCTTGCCAGAAGGGTGCTTTACACTACAGTTTTTAAACTGCAACATTAACACCCCTCCTTCAGAGTGCAGGCACTGTACTTCCCATCTCCAGGACTCAAGTCCGGCCTGCCGGTTTCCCTGAATCCCTTCATAAACGTTACTTTGCTCACACTCCAACAGCACGTCAAGTATTAAATACCATTTGTCTCCATTCACTCCTATCAAACACACTCACGCATGCCTGCTGGAAGTCCAAGCCCCTCGCACACGAAACCTCCTTTACCCCCTCCCTCCAACCTTTCCTAGGCCGACCCCTACCCCGCCTTCCTTCCACTACAGACTGATACACTCTTGAAGTCATTCTGTTTCGCTCCATTCTTTCTACATGTCCGAACCACCTCAACAACCCTTCCTCAGCCCTCTGGACAACAGTTTTGGTAATCCCGTACCTCCTCCTAACTTCCAAACTATGAATTCTCTGCATTATATTCACACCACACATTGCCCTCAGACATGACATCTCCACTGCCTCCAGCCTTCTCCTCGCTGCAGCATTCATCACCCATGCTTCACACCCATATAAGAGCGTTGGTAAAACTATACTCTCATACATTCCCCTTTTTGCCTCCAAGGACAAAGTTCTTTGTCTCCACAGACTGCTAAGTGCACCGCTCACCCTTTTCCCCTCATCAATTCTATGATTCACCTCATCTTTCATAGACCCATCTACTGACACGTCCACTCTCAAATATCTGAATACATTCACCTCCTCCATACTCTCTCCCTCCAATCTGATATCCAATCTTTCATCACCTAATCTTTTTGTTATCCTCATAACCTTACTCTTTCCTGTATTCACTTTTAATTTTCTTCTTTTGCATACCCTACCAAATTCATCCTCCAACCTCTGCAACTTCTCTTCGGAATCTCCCAAGAGCACAGTGGCATCAGCAAAGAGCAACTGTGACAACTCCCACTTTGTGTGAGATTCTTTTTCTTTTAAATCCACGCCTCTTGCCATGACCCTCGCATTTACTTCTCTTACAACCCCATCTATAAATATATTAAACAACTATGGTGACATCACACATCCTTGTCTAAGGCCTACTTGTACTGGGAAATAATCTCCCTCTTTCCTACATACTCTAACTTGAGCCTCACTATCCTTGTAAAAACTCTTCACTGCTTTCAGTAACCTACCTCCTACACCATACACCTGCAACATTTGCCACATTGCCCCCCTATCCACCCTGTCATATGCCTTTTCCAGATCCATAAATGCCACGAAAACCTCTTTAGCCTTATCTAAATACTGTTCACTTATATGTTTCACTGTAAACACCTGGTCCACACACCCCGTACCTTTCCTAAAGCCTCCTTGTTCATCTGCTATCCTATTCTCCGTCTTACTCTTAATTCTTTCAATAATAACTCTACCATACACTTTACCAGGTTGTCATGTAGGGGGGCAATGATTAGGGGAATATGGGGGTAAGTGGAGGGATTTAGTAGGTGTGGGACTGGTGAGGCAGTAGGAGGGATGAGTGCGGATGTCGGTAGGTAATGTGAGGTCACTGGTGACTACAACTTCACCTCTCATTACTCTACCCGCCACACTACTCACCCTCTCACTACTTTAACTAAACATAAATAATGGAAATAAGAATAAATAACGGGGACAGTGATTATTACTATTCTACTCAAACACAGTTTATTATTAAGTCTTTGTACAATAATATATTTGGGAACAGAACATTACTGTGGTTTAGATAAATGGGGTGGTACACATAAGCAGTGAGACAGGGAATACAATCAACTTGACCAAAATGAATATAACTTACAATATAGTTCAGAGGACAGTTCACTACAGGAACTAAGCCACAGGTCCCAAGACCTACACAGCACGAGTACTGCGCCAAGCCAGTACTCTGCCCAATGCCTCCAACAGTCTCCTCCAGAGACTTCAGCAGCCTTCTCCCGAACCCTGCTCCCCAGCAGCAGCTCCGCTCGAAGTCTCTGCTCAGGAGCTCTGCACCCCAGCAGCAGCTCCGCTCGAATCTCCTGATCATGCTCTTCCTTGGGCTTTTATGGTGGTCCAAGCACCCTCCACAACCACGTGTACGACCTGACGCCTAGGTCTGACGCCGTCAAGAACAAAAGACCTCAGATGTGGGCGTGGCTACAGACGTTTGCCAAGGCAAGGTGTGACCATATAATTGGTTAAATTAGGTCTCCCCAGAGACCTCACAAGCCCAGCTGAACTACATCACAAGGTATACTCAACAGACTTATCCCCCTATAAATTTTGCACTCTCTTTTGTGTGCAAAAATCACATATGGCAAGCCCAAGCCAGGTACTGGAAACAAGTTACATTGTCTGACTTTTTTTGGGTTATCCTTGGTTCTTTATACATATGCTGCTATGTATGATTATCTATGTAACTGTATTTGTGTATACCTGAATAAACTTACTTCTGTTCTGTCGACTGAGTACAAGAAACCTCCCATTCACCTATTTCAACTACCCAATAAAGTGGTCAGAAATTCGCAATTTGGCCAATTTCACACAAATTTCAAAAGATGCTAATTTCAAAATAGGGTCCAGAATAAACTATGCAAACATTCCTGGCACTAAAATACCATTTTCTCTGTTTATTAGTTATGACTCCAGGCCCCTCTTGTATTACTCTTGCTTACCATTTGGAATTTTTATTCACACAAAAAATAGAAGATTTACTGTTATGTAGACTACTGCATTATTGTAATAATTGCATAAATAATGTCAACCCACTCATGACTGTGTATTGGAATTTGAACTGGCCAGTTGGACATGTATTGGATGGTGATGTCATTTGTTTACTCTTGAACATCGCCAAAGAATCAAACATTTCTGCTTCTTTGACCTCAATTTCAAGGTACTTTTCGTTGTGAAAGCAATCAAAATCATATGTATTTCTGTAATACAGTGGACCCCCGCATAACGATTACCTCCGAATGCGACCAATTATGTAAGTGTATTTATGTAAGTGCGTTTGTACGTGTATGTTTGGGGGTCTGAAATGGACTAATCTACTTCACAATATTTCTTATGGGAACAAATTCGGTCAGTACTGGCACCTGAACATACTTCTGGAGTGAAAAAATATCGTTAACCGGGGGTCCACTGTATATCTTCCATTCTATCAAATGAGACAAAAGAAACGAGAATGTTCTTTCTTTCAACACACCGGCCGTATCCCACCGAGGCGGGGTGGCCCAAAAGGAAAAACGAAAGTTTCCCCTTTAACATTTAGTAATATATACAGGAGAAGGGGTTACTAGCCCCTTGCTCCCATCATTTTAGTTGCCTCTTACAACACGCATTGCTTACGGAGGAAGAATTCTGTTCCACTTCCCCATGGAAGTAAGAGGAAATAAACAAGAACAAGAACTAGAAAGAAAATAGAAGAAAACCCAAAGGGGTGTGTATATATATATGCTTGTACATGTATGTGTAGTGTGGCCTAAGTGTAAGTAGAAGTAGCAAGACGTACCTGAAATCTTGCATGTGTATGAGACAGAAAAAAAAAGACACCAGCAATCCTACCATCGTGTAAAGCAATTACAGGCTTCAGGTTTACACTCACTTGGCAGGACGGTAGTACCTCCCTGGGCGGTTGCTGTTTACCAGCCTACTACCTAGGAGAAACGAGAATATAACCATAAAAACTATATGAAAATATACCGCTAAGGGGCAGCTAATGGTTGAGAAGTGAACTCCATTATTTATGGTCCAATTTCTTTCATTTTTGGTGTACGTTAAGAAGCATCTTTCCATTATACATTGCCCAAGTTTCAATAAGATAGCCCAGAAATAACTGAGAGAAAAAAAATAGGGAGCCTTTAATTGAGCTATGTGTAGAAAGAAATTTGGTAATAAGTAATACATATTTTATGAAAAAGAGGATAAATAAATATACAAGGTATGATGTAGCACGTAATGAAAGTAGTTTGTTAGATTATGTATTGGTGGATAAAAGGTTGATGGGTAGGCTTCAGGATGTACATGTTTATAGAGGGGCAACTGATATATCGGATCATTATTTAGTTGTAGCTACAGTTAGAGTAAGAGGTAGATGGGAAAAGAAGAAGGTGGCAACAACAAGTAAGAGGGAGGTGAAAGTGTATAAACTAAGGGAGGAGGAAGTTCGGGCGAGATATAAGCGAATATTGGCAGAAAGGTGGGCTAGTGCAAAGATGAGTAGTGGGGGGGTTGAAGAGGGTTGGAATAGTTTTAAAAATGCAGTATTAGAATGTGGGGCAGAAGTTTGTGGTTATAGGAGGGTGGGGGCAGGAGGAAAGAGGAGTGATTGGTGGAATGATGAAGTAAAGGGTGTGATAAAAGAGAAAAAGGTGGCTTACGAGAGGTTTTTACAAAGCAGAAGTGTTATAAGAAGAGCAGAGTATATGGAGAGTAAAAGAAAGGTGAAGAGAGTGGTGAGAGAGTGCAAAAGGAGAGCAGATGAAAGAGTGGGAGAGGCACTGTCAAGAAATTTTAATGAAAATAAGAAAAAATTTTGGAGTGAGTTAAACAAGTTAAGAAAGCCTAGGGAAAGTATGGATTTGTCAGTTAAAAACAGAGTAGGGGAGTTAGTAGATGGGGAGAGGGAGGTATTAGGTAGATGGCGAGAATATTTTGAGGAACTTTTAAATGTTAAGGAAGAAAGGGAGGCAGTAATTTCATGCACTGGCCAGGGAGGTATACCAACTTTTAGGAGTGAAGAAGAGCAGAATGTAAGTGTGGTGGAGGTACGTGAGGCATTACGTAGAATGAAAGGGGGTAAAGCAGCTGGAACTGATGGGATCATGACAGAAATGTTAAAAGCAGGGGGGGATATAGTGTTGGGGTGGTTGGTACTTTTGTTTAATAAATGTATGAAAGAGGGGAAGGTACCTAGGGATTGGCGGAGAGCATGTATAGTCCCTTTATATAAAGGGAAAGGGGACAAAAGAGATTGTAAAAATTATAGAGGAATAAGTTTACTGAGAATACCAGGAAAAGTATACGGTAGGGTTATAATTGAAAGAATTAGAGGTAAGACAGAATGTAGAATTGCGGACGAGCAAGGAGGCTTCAGAGTGGGTAGGGGATGTGTAGATCAAGTGTTTACATTGAAACACATATGTGAACAGTATTTAGATAAAGGTAGGGAAGTTTTTATTGCATTTATGGATTTAGAAAAGGCATATGATAGAGTGGATAGAGGAGCAATGTGGCAGATGTTGCAAGTATATGGAATAGGTGGTAAGTTACTAAATGCTGTAAAGAGCTTTTATGAGGATAGTGAGGCTCAGGTTAGGGTGTGTAGAAGAGAGGGAGAATACTTCCCGGTAAAAGTAGGTCTTAGACAGGGATGTGTAATGTCACCATGGTTGTTTAATATATTTATAGATGGGGTTGTAAAAGAAGTAAATGCTAGGGTGTTCGGGAGAGGGGTGGGATTAAATTATGGGGAATCAAATTCAAAATGGGAATTGACACAGTTACTTTTTGCTGATGATACTGTGCTTTTGGGAGATTCTAAAGAAAAATTACAAAGGTTAGTGGATGAGTTTGAGAATGTGTGTAAAGGTAGAAAGTTGAAAGTGAACATAGAAAAGAGTAAGGTGATGAGGGTATCAAATGATTTAGATAAAGAAAAATTGGATATCAAATTGGGGAGGAGGAGTATGGAAGAAGTGAATGTTTTCAGATACTTGGGAGTTGACGTGTCGGCGGATGGATTTATGAAGGATGAGGTTAATCATAGAATTGATGAGGGAAAAAAGGTGAGTGGTGCGTTGAGGTATATGTGGAGTCAAAAAACGTTATCTATGGAGGCAAAGAAGGGAATGTATGAAAGTATAGTAGTACCAACACTCTTATATGGATGTGAAGCTTGGGTGGTAAATGCAGCAGCGAGGAGACGGTTGGAGGCAGTGGAGATGTCCTGTCTAAGGGCAATGTGTGGTGTAAATATTATGCAGAAAATTCGGAGTGTGGAAATTAGGAGAAGGTGTGGAGTTAATAAAAGCATTAGTCAGAGGGCAGAAGAGGGGTTGTTGAGGTGGTTTGGTCATTTAGAGAGAATGGATCAAAGTAGAATGACATGGATAGCATATAAATCTATAGGGGAAGGAAAGAGGGGTAGGGGTCGTCCTCGAAAGGGTTGGAAAGAGGGGGTAAAGGAGGTTTTGTGGGTTAGGGGCTTGGACTTCCAGCAAGCATGCATGAGCGTGTTAGATAGGAGTGAATGGAGACGAATGATACTTGGGACCTGACGATCTGTTGGAGTGTGAGCAGGGTAATATTTAGTGAAGGGATTCAGGGAAACCGGTTATTTTCATATAGTCGGACTTGAGTCCTGGAAATGGGAAGTACAATGCCTGCACTTTAAAGGAGGGGTTTGGGATATTGGCAGTTTGGAGGGATATGTTGTGTATCTCTATACGTATATGCTTCTAAACTGTTGTATTCTGAGCACCTCTGCAAAAGCAGTGATAATGTGTGAGTGTGGTGAAAGTGTTGAATGATGATGAAAGTATTTTCTTTTTGGGGATTTTCTTTCTTTTTTTTTGGGTCACCCTGCCTCGGTGGGAGATGGCCGACTTGTTGAAAAAAAAAAAAAAAAAAAAAAATATTTACCAAAAATCATATATGGCAACCCTATGCCAGGTACTAGAAATAAGTCACTTTGTCTGACTTTTTTGAGTTATCCTAGGTTCTCTACACATATGCTGCTATGTATGATAGCAGCATATGTATGGTGCATTTTGAGTATATATCACAGCCCTGTTATAGCTAGTAGGTTGGTAGACAGCAACCGCCCAGGGAGGTACTACCGTCCTGCCAAGTGAGTGTAAAACGAAAGCCTGTAATTATTTTACATGATTTTAGGATTGCTGGTGCCCTTTTTTCTGTTTCATAAACATGCAAGATTTCAGGTACGTCTTGCTACTTCTACTTACACTTAGGCCACACTGCACATACATGTACAAGCATATGTATACATACCTCTCTGGGTTTTCTTCTATTTTATTTCTAGTTCTTGTTCTTGTCTATTTCCTCTTATCTCCATGGGGAAGTGGAACAGAATTCTTCCTCCATAAGCCATGTGTGTTGTAAGAGGCGACTAAAATGCCGGGAGCAAGGGGCTAGTAACCCCTTCTCCTGTATATATTACTAAATGTAAAAGGAGAAACTTTTGTTTTTCCTTTTGGGCCACCCCGCCTCAGTGGGATACGACCGGTGTGTTGAAAGAAAGAAAGATCACAGCCCTGTGCTATACTCTGTTTTCTCTAATAGTATAAGCCCCAAGACAGGGATAGGAGAATGGTACTTGTATCCCATGTCCTCTTCATACCTCCGTTGAACTGCTTGGTATTATGTCAAATATTATTTTATTCTGGAGTATTTAACATGTTTTTATATTATTTATATTATTTATTATGTCATATTAGATCAACTGTGATAGGCAAATAAGCTGTAGTGTTGATATTAGTGAAATAATAAAGAATGTTGCCCTGCATCACAAGACTGAACTCATAGCAACTGACAGTGGCTTCAAAGCCACTTTATCCTTTATGGACAATGTACTGTGTAGGTGCTTTACACAATGAAAATTATTTCTTTTAGTCATTGGAACTACGGCTAGGGCTAAAAGTAAGCAGGTTAAAACAATAAATGGAAAAAAAGAAATTGGAATGACTTATGCAGCAAGTAGCGCCACCAAACAGTACCAGCAGGTTGGTGTGGCGACCCTGGAAATTTGAAATTATTCTAGCCAAAATTAGTGCCGAATAACTGATGGAACTGGATGCCTGATTGCTGGATTTGTGATGGCGGACTTGTACAGCAAATACAAGTTGCTTTAGCTAGTATTTATTTGCTAGTTTTGTAGTACTGTAATTGATATTTATACAGTTTTTTGTAACAAGATATTTATACAGTTTTTTGTAACAAAATTAGATTAATGTTCTTCTTTGTTCTACAGGAGACTAAATTGAATCACAAAGCTATTTATGAATAAAAAAAAATGGCACTCTTGTTCCTTAGAAATATTTTATTTTTATTTTGAGCACATTAGATGCAAATTGAATTTTGTAATATTTTTAAAAAATTACATTTAAATGCTAAAATGAGGTAGTTTAGAAAAATATAATTTAAACTTTAGCATTTCAAAATTAAATTAATAAAAGTATTTATTAGTCAGAGGGCTGAAGAGGGGTTGTTGAAGTGGTTTGGTCATTTAGAGAGAATGGATCAAAGTAGAATGACAGGGAGAGTGTATAAATGTGTAGGGAAAGGAAGGCGGGGTAGGGATTGTCCTCGAAAAGGTTGGAGGGAGGGGGTAAAGGAGGTTTTGTGGGCGAGGGGCTTGGACTTCCAGCAAGCGTGCATGAGCGTGTTAGGAGTGAATGGAGACAATTGGGTTTTGGGACCTGACGAGCTGTTAGAGTGTGAGCAGGGTAATATTTAGTGAAGGGATTCAGGAAAACCAGTTATTTTTATATAGCCAGACTTGAGTCCTGGAAATGGGAAGTACAATGCCTTCATTTTAAAGGAGGGGTTTGGGATATTGGCAGTTTGGAGGGGTGTGTAATAGGACGGTACAGTGGACCCTCGGTTAACGATATTTTTTTCACTCCAGAAGTATGTTCAGGTGCCAGTACTGACCGAATTTGTTTCCATAAGAAATATTGTGGAGTAGATTAGTCCATTTCAGACCCCCAAACATACACGTACAAACGCACTTACATAAATACACTTACATAATTGGTCGCATTCGGAGGTAATCGTTATGCGGGGGTCCACTGTATATGTATAATTGGGGCCGTGATATTGAAATTATTTCAGGTCACTTTTTATATTGTATCTTTATATATGCTTGTTAACTGTTGTATCTGGGCACCTCTGCAAAGACAGTGATTATGTATGAGGTGAAAGTGTTGAATGATGAAAGTATTTTCGTTTTGGGTATTTTCTTTCGTTTTGGGTCACCCTACCTAGGTGGGAGACGGCCAACTTGTTGAAAAAAAAAAAAGAAACCAACTAGAAAAATAGTAGCATTAAGAACAGTGTTTTTAGAGAGTGAATTAATGGTAAGTCTGTAGCTAAAAGTGAAAATAAACAGTGCTTTTTGTTTCTGTGTGTTATTGAATATTGCATGCATAAAAAATGGTGATTAAAAATACTGTATCTATGGATGTGATAAAGAAATCAAAAGCTTGTAGAACAATTAACTATAAAAAAATAGGGATGCAAAAGTAAACAGAAAACAGAACACTGTCCTCTTTTAATGTTAAACATTATCATCCATCCAAAATGCCATCATTTGAACTTCATTGATCATAGTGCAGAGCTCAACCCAAAGGCAGATGTGACCACTCTTGAAGCTGCATGGCCTTACTTGCAATTGATATTTGAGTTGTTTTCAAGATTTCTAGAAACCCCAGACTTCAGCCATCTTCTGCCATATGTGTCAATGATCAAAAGCTTGTTCTCCAGCCGGAATGGTAACGTTCCAAGCAGATTGTATCGTGTTCATAATTTAGTGCCATGCAGTGGAAGGCGGAGTTACCTTCAGCTACTCCATCCCTTTGAAATTTAATTTGATACTTATACTACTACTACATAGGGAACTGGAACAGAATTCTTCCTCTGTAAGCCATGTATGTTGTAAGAGGCAACTAAAATGCTGGGAGCAAGGGGCTAGTAACCCCTTCTCCTGTATACATTACTAAAG
Organism: Cherax quadricarinatus; assembly: GCF_038502225.1. NCBI lineage: Eukaryota > Metazoa > Arthropoda > Malacostraca > Decapoda > Parastacidae > Cherax > Cherax quadricarinatus. Next base: position 10,551,592 of record NC_091326.1, on the reverse strand, counting down.
TTACAAAGAGAAACTTAACGTTTTTCTTTTTGGGTCACCCTGCTTCGGTAGGATGTCGCCGGTGCATTGAAAGAAGACTTATACTACTGCTACACAATTAAAAAAATGTTTGTCAAATGTATAGATAGGAATAGTTGGGTGTGTATAAAACCTGCAAGCATGGACTAGTAGGCCTACTGCAGTGCTCCTCACTTATATACATAAACAGTGGTTTGGCAGTTGAGTTGTATATGAGTGGGAATACTGCTTGACTGAGAATGGAACCTGCTTAGCATGGGCCAGTAAACCTGAGCTGTTGCAGCACTCCTCTGTCTTTACATAAGAAAGCAGTTGTATGGCAGTAGAGCTATAACTGAGTGGGAATGATGGGATGGGCCAGTAGACCTAGCAGGGTGCTTCTCTATTCTTATGTAGGAAAGCAATTGTTTTGCAATAAAGCTGTCTATGAGTTTGAATAGTTGAAAAAAGTAAGACCTGTGTAGCATGGACTTGCTGAAGCTCTCCTCATTTTCTTATGTAGGAAAGCAGTAATTTGGCAATTTAGTTGCATATGAGTTACTACCCAATTTGCTCAATGATGCTACTTTGTCTCCATGAGTGGGAATAGTTGGATGACAGTAGGACTTGCATAGCATGGGCCTTTAGGTCTGTTGCAGTACCTCTTTGTTCTTACATAGGAAAACGTTGAAAGATTGAAACATGGAAAGAGTAAGACCTACTTAACATAACCAGTGCTTCTCTGTTTTTATCAGATTAAGACTACCATTGTTTTTTAAGGAGCAAGCTGTACTGCTCATTGTATCTCAATAGTGACTCCAATGCAACATCAGCTCTATTATATAGACTGGGTTTTCATTGTACATATACAGCCTCTCCTCACTTGGTGATATATGTACTTGTTTACCGACTACCCGGACTTATGACCAGCTCTTCAACTAGTATGCAAACCTAAGTAATGTATGTAAGAGCTGATTTCCTCTATTCTGTTTATTACAGTATACAGTACACTACTATGTAAACTTTTAAAAATATACTAAAAAATGTTCTAAATGGTGCAAAGATGACATTTAAAAAATATCTAAAGATGGTTGACACAAACCCACTACAGGTGTAGAATGCTCCTCGCTTAATGACCTACTGTTAGGAATGGAACACTGTCATTAATTGAGGAGAAGCTGTATGTAAATCGTTTTTTTAATGCAATGGCCATCTCCATACATAATTTTTAAGTATTAAACTAAATAAGAGAAAACAACAAATTTTGAGACAAATATTTTCTTTTCATTCTGGACAACATAATGCCAACACCCAGTACAGAACATCAGTTCTGAAGTGTTACTCTATTGTTCTTCAAAAACTAAAGTATAGTTTTTCATACATGAGATATGGTATATGAAACAGTAAAAAAAAAAAAAAAAAAAAGGCAAAGTTAGGAAGTCAACTTAAACATAAAGTTGGGATATAACTGAGTATGGTATATATGGGACAGTATTCCTGTATGATGTAATATATACTAACTGTGATAATAATGGCAGTATGCAGATTAATGTATTTTATTAGATGATGTTTCATCCCTGATGAATGAAGTGTCTTCTAATAAAATACCATAAACCACATATTGTGTCATTACAGATTCCTTTTCCTTTTACTTTATTTTAGATGAAATATTCTTTCGCATGATATATTAAGCGATTTTAGAGCTATGCACTTAATTATATAGAGAAATTTGTTTTAGTAGACTTAACTTTTCATAATGTTAATAAAACAAAGACCTCAGTTTAAGTGAATAACAGAATTTACCAATTTTTATGTAATTACATTATGCTCTTATGATGTGCATTACAGAAAGTGAAGATGGTACGATTCATGCAAGTTTGTAACAAGTTGATGGGAGAATGTTTATTAATGGTCTCTTTTTATAAACAGGTGAGTTAACAACTCAGAGGATATAATTACCAAATGAATCATTGGAGAAGTTTATGAGAATGTTCTAGCTGAAATTTTTACAGAATTAAAACTGAATTGACTTCAGTGTCAGCACGTCATTAGTCTTCTGCATATGTGCACTGATAGTAAGCCTGTGAATATCTTAATAACACCTAGTGCCAAGTAAAAGCATTTGTAAGTGCTGAGTTCTTGATATTGTGGAATCTCGTGCAATGAGATCATAAAGAATAATACCTTTTTGATATTTCTTCTTGCCAAAGAAAAGATCTGATAGGAATAGAAATACTCTAGGTGTCCTTGTGAGGACTCTAAAGAACATGCATACTGCCAGTGCATGAACATTAGGATGCATGAGTATCAGTATTTATCTATAGGAAATCTGTATATTTTTTGCCTCATAAATGCATGATAAAAAAATGAAGAATAACTTCCTTTTATATTGTTACCATTACTGGTAAATTTTTGGAGTTAGAAATGCATATAATGAGGCTGAAACTTGGAGAAGACATGAACTACCATAAGAGTAGTAGCAGGCTTACTTTACAATGAATGATTATGCAGCACTAGAAATCTGCCTTCTGGTACATAGAAAAGTCAGTTAATGATAAAGGCTTGAGAATAACTTTTATTCTGAGTCAGTGGAGTTGTAAAACTCCACCACAACCATCTACATTAAACTTATGAGCATAGTCTGTTAAGTTTGTCCTTGCTTCTATGGATATCAGGCACTGTTTGTGTCATAACACCATATTGCTCACATATCCATACCACTGAGATGCCAAACTCAACCCTCTTTTATTAGTTCAAGTTCCCTCTGAACACTGAGAGCCACATATTTCCTCTTGGCACCACCACTTGCTTTAGAAGTCAGTTAATTACACTTCACTTAATATGTTAATAAAGTTACACAAAATACTCTAAATGCAGGTAAAATTAAAGACTGATTGATGAGTGTATACACGAGTAAGCACAAAAAATAAACTGGTGTGGGTGGTTTAGAGATCAGGAAACAGTGAAAACAGACAGGTTCTGGATATGTCCTCTCTGGCCAGTACCAGACAAATGTTCAAGTCATCAGGCTTGGTCCAGTTCTTCAGAAAACAACCAGACACTAGCGCTATGCATGAAATCTGGAATTATGAACTTTTGTCTATTTTGTCCGATACTTTCAACATTTGTTTGGCCAGTTTTTTTGTGAACTGCTTAAATTCATTGATGAGAGGTTTCACTGTATTGTTATGGACATAAAGACTTTGTTTTTCAAAAATTTTGTATGTTTATTTGACATTTGTTGCTATAAAATAAGGTTTCGCTATACAGTGGACCCCCGCATAACGATCACCTCCGAATGCGACCAATTATGTAAGTGTATTTATGTAAGTGTGTTTGTATGTGTATGTTTTGGGGTCTGAAATGGACTAATCTACTTCACAATATTCCTTATGGGAACAAATTCGGTCAGTACTGGCACCTGAACATACTTCTGGAGTGAAAAAATATCGTTAACCGGGGGTACACTGTATAGTGATTCAGACTCAAATATGTAACCAGTTTCCCAGAATCCCTTCACTAAATATCACCCTGCTCACACTCCAACAGATTATTTTCTTATATCGTTATATCCCACCCCCTTCAGCTTTGTTTCACTTAAAGCCAGGACATCCAGCTTCTTCTCATTCATAACATCCACTATCATCTCTTTCTTATCATTTGCACAACATCCACGCACATTCAGACTTCCCACTTTGACAATTTTCTTCTTCTTATTCTTTATAGTAATTATTACAGGAAAAGGGCTTACTAGCCCATTGTTCCCAGCATTTTAGTTGACTTTTAACACGCATGGCTTACGGAGGAAAGATTCTTATTCCACTTCCCCATGGATATAAAAGGAAAAGTAATAAGACCAAGAACTATTAAGATAAAATCAAAGAAAACTCAGATGAGTGTGTATAACTAAACATGTACATGTATGTGTAGTGTGACCTAAGTGTAAGTAGAAGTAGCAAGACATACCTGTAATCTTGCATATTTATGAGACAGACAAAAGACACCAGTAATCCTACCATCATGTAAAACAATTACAGGCTTTCGTTTCACACTCACTTGGCAGGACAGTAGTACCCCCCTCGGTGGTTGCTGTGTACCATCATGGTCTACCAACCATATATGAATATATGATAAGTAAATAAATAACAATTGTCATTGAATAAGTAAATAAACAAATACCTACTGTAACTAAATACCAGTATTGAAAAGTAAATAAATGAATACAAAAACAGTAGTAGGTTGGTAGACAGCAGCCACCCAGGGGGGTACTACCTTGACTCACAAAATCGTAATGACACGATTGCAAACAAACCACACCCCGGCCGGGATTGAACCCGCGGTCAGAGAGTCTCAAAACTCCAGCCTGTCGTGTTAGCCACTAGACCAGCTAGCCACAATAAGATTCTTATTGTGGCTAGCTGGTCTAGTGGCTAACGCGACAGGCTGGAGTTTTGAGACACTCTGACTGCGGGTTCAATCCCAGTCGGGGTATGGTTTGGTGTACTACCTTCCTGCCAAGTGAGTGTGAAATGAAAGCCTGTAATTGTTTTACATGATGGTAGGATTGCTGGTGTCTTTTGTCTGTCTCATAAATATACAAGATTACAGGTATGTCTTGCTACTTCTACTTACACTTAGGTCACACTACACATACATGTACATGTTTAGTTATACACACTCATCTGAGTTTTCTTTGATTTTATCTTAATAGTTCTTGGTCTTATTACTTTTCCTTTTATATCCATGGGGAAGTGGAATAAGAATCTTTCCTCCATAAGCCATGCGTGTTGTAAAAGTCAACTAAAATGCTGGGAACAATGGGCTAGTAACCCCTTTTCCTGTAATAATTACTAAAAAGAATAATAAGAAAAGTGTCAAAGTGGGAAGTCTGAATGTGCGTGGATGTTGTGTAAATGATAAGAAAGAGATGATTGTGGATGTTATGAATGAGAAGAAGCTGGATGTCCTGGCTTTAAGTGAAACAAAGCTGAAGGGGGTGGGAGAGTTTCAGTGGAGAGGAATAAATGGGATTAGGTCAGGGGTTTCTAAGAGTTAGAGCTAAAGAAGGAGTAGCAATAATGTTGAAGGATAAGTTATGGCAGGAAAAGAGGGACTATAAATGTATTAATTCAAGGATTATGTGGAGTAAAATAAATTTTGGATGTGAAAAGTGGGTTATAGTAAGCGTATATGCACCTGGAGAAGAGAGAAGTGTAGAGGAGAGAGAGAGATTTTGGGAAATGTTGAGTGAATGCATGGGGAGTTTTGAACCAAGTGTGAGAGTAATGGTGGTTGGGGATTTCAATGCTAAAGTGGGCAAAAAGGTTGTGGAGGTAGTAGGTAAATTTAGGGTGCCAGGGGTAAATGAAAATAGGGAGTCTTTAATTGAGTTATGTGTAGAAAGAGGTTTGGCAATAAGTAATACATATTTTATGAAGAAGAGGATAAATAAATATACAAGGTATGGTATAGCACGTAATGAAAGTAGTTTGTTAGATTATGTATTGGTGGATAAAAGGCTGATGGGTAGGCACCAGGATGTACACGTTTATAGGGGGGCAACTAACATACCGGATCATTATTTAGTTGTACCTACAGTTAGAGTAAGAGGTAGATGGGAAAAGAGGAAAATGGCAACAACAAGCAAGAGGGAGGTGAAAGTGTATAAACTAAGGGAGGAGGAAGTTCAGGTGAGATATAAGCAACTATTGGCAGAAAGGTGGGCTGGTGCAAGTATGAGTAGTGGGGGGTTGAAGAGGGTTGGAAGAGTTTTAAAAATGCAGCATTAGCATGGAGGGCAGAAGTTTGTGGTTATACGAGGGTGGGTGCAGGAGGAAAGAGGAATAATTGGTGGAATGATGGAGTAAAGGGTGTGATAAAAGAGACAAAGTTAGCTTATGAGAGGTTTTCACAAAGCAGAAGTGTTATAAGAAGAGTCGAGTATATGGAGAGTAAAAGAAAGGTGAAGAGAGTGGTAAGAGAGTGCAAAAGGAGAGCAGATGATAGAGTGGGAGAGGCACTGTCAAGAAATTTTAATGAAAATAAGAAAAAATTTTGGAGTGAGTTAAACAAGTTAAGAAAGCCTAGAGAACGAATGGATTTGTCAGTTAAAAACAGAGTAGGGGAGTTAGTAGATGGGGAGATGGAGGTTTTGGGTAGATGGTGAGAATATTTTGAGGAACTTTTAAATGTTGATGAAGAAAGGGAAGCGGTAATATCATGCACTGACCAAGGAGGTATACCATCTTTTAGGAGTGAAGAAGAGCAGGATGTGAGTGTGGGGGAGGTGCGTGAGGCATTACGTAGAATGAAAGGGGGTAAAGCAGATGGAACTGGCGGGATCATGACAGAAATGTTAAAAGCAGGAGGGGATATAGTGTTGGAGTGGTTGGTATTTTTGTTTAATAAATGTATGAAAGAGGGGAAGGTACCTAGGAATTGGCAGAGAGCATGTATAGTCCCTTTATATAAAGGGAAGGGGGACAAGAGAGATTGTAAAAATTATAGAGGAATAAGTTTACTGAGTATACCAGGAAAAGTGTACGGTAGGGTTATAATTGAAAGAATTAGAGGTAAGACAGAATGTAGGATTGTGGATGAGCAAGGAGGTTTCAGAGTGGGTAGGGGATGTGTAGTTCAAGTGTTTACATTGAAGCATATATGTGAACAGTATTTAGATAAAGGTAGGGAAGTTTTTATTGCATTTATGGATTTAGAAAAGGCATATGATAGAGTGGATAGAGGAGCAATGTGGCAGATGTTGCAAGTTAGGGTGTGTAGAAGAGAGGGAGACTACTTCCCAGTAAAAGTAGGTCTTAGACAGGGATGTGTAATGTCACCATGGTTGTTTAATATATTTATAGATGGGGTTGTAAAAGAAGTAAATGCTAGGGTGTTGAGGAGAGGGGTGGGATTAAATTATGGGGAATTAAATACAAAATGGGAATTGACACAGTTGCTTTTTGCTGATGATACTGTGCTTATGGGAGATTCTAAAGAAAAATTGCAAAGATTAGTGGATGAGTTTGGGAGTGTGTGTAAAGGTAGAAAGTTGAAAGTGAACATAGAAAAGAGTAAGGTGATGAGGGTATCAAATGATTTAGATAAAGAAAAATTGGATATCAAATTGGGGAGGAGGAGTATGGAAGAAGTGAATGTTTTCAGATACTTGGGAGTTGACGTGTCGGCGGATGGATTTATGAAGGATGAGGTTAATCATAGAATTGACGAGGGAAAAAAGATGAGTGGTATATGTGGAGACAACAAACGTTATCTATGGAGGCAAAGAAGGGAATGTATGAAAGTATAGTAGTACCAACAGTCTTATGGGTTGTGAATGCAGCAGCAAGGAGGCGGTTGGAGGCAGTAGAGATGTCCTGTCTAAGGGCAATGTGTGGTGTGAATATTATGCAGAAAATTCGGAGTGTGGAAATTAGGAGAAGGTGTGGAGTTAATAAAAGTATTAGTCAGAGGGCTGAAGAGGGGTTGTTGAGGTGGTTTAGTCATTTAGAGAGAATGGATCAAAGTAGAATGACATGGAGAGCGTATAAATCTGTAGGGGAAGGAAGGCGGGGTAGAGGTCATCCTCAAAAAGGTTGGAAGGAAGGGGTAAGGGAGGTTTTGTGGACGAGGGGCTTGGACTTCCAACAGGCGTGCATGAGCATGTTCGATAGGAGTGAATGGAGACGAATGGTGTTTGGGACCTGACGATCTGTTGGAGTGTGAGCAGGGTAATATTTAGTGAAGGGATTCAGGGAAACTGGTTATTTTTATATAGCCAGACTTGAGTCCTGGAAATGGGAAGTACAATGCCTGCACTCTAAAGGAGGGGTTCGGGATATTAGCAGTTTGGAGGGATATGTTGTGTATCTTTATATGTATATGCTTCTATACTGTTGTGTTCAGAGCACCTCTGCAAAAACAGTGATTATGCGTGAGTGAGGTGAAAGTGTTGAATGATGATGAAAGTATTTTCTTTTTGGGGATTTTCTTTCTTTTTGGGTCACCCTGCTTCGGTGGGAGACAGCCGACTTGTTAAAAAAAAAAAAAATGGTATGGACTTGCCACCTTCATGCTGGATAATTATCTTAGGATTCGTCTTCAAAGTTATTGCTTTTGCACCTTCGTACAGTCGAAATATTGTAAGTTGAACCATTGTAAGTCGAGGAGCACCCATACATATTTTTTCATGCTGCTCCCAGTAGTAACATTCTTTTATTAATATTGGAGTGTGAATTACAAAATAGTGGAACTTTATTGTATAGCACCAAATACAAAATAAAAAAAAAGAAAAACCAGGTCTTGTGTCCTTAAGAATATTTTCAAAAAGCTATAACTTCATTGTAGATTACTGCTTGTGGAATTGGGCAGTGATCCTAATTATTATTACATTCATAGGAGGAGCACTATACTAATAGGGTCATACAGCACCTGGGGGAATGAGAGACATCAAAATTTGATCCAAGTAAGGGCAGGTCCAATTCTTTGGATCAAATGCCCTTCATTGGGAACATGTAATGAATGAATAAGAATGCAAGAGATGAACAAAATACGAGTAATGAGGAGAGACTGGATTAGACACTCAAAATCACGGATGGTGTGTCTTTCCTTTTTGTAGCAACAGATAGTTGTGAAAATTAGACACATGTGCAACATCTGGGTATCTTTATTGTAGATGTTTTGCCATCCAGTGGCTTTACCAATACTAATTCAAGGACACAATTGGAAGTTAAGAACTATATGCAAAAGATGAGGTAATCTGTCCCTCAGCCTTGGAATTGGTTTGAAGAGCACCATAGACATGAAGACTACGGTAGTTGTGAAGAGTACGGTGCTCTTCACACCAATTTCAAGACTGAGGGAGAGATTACCTCATCTTATAGTTCTTATCTTCCAATTTTGTCCTTGAATTTGTGCTGATAAAACCACTGGATTGTAAAATGTGTAGAATAAAGATATCCAGATGTTGCACATGTGTCTAATATTCATCTTGTCAGTATTGTATACCATTCATGTACAAGTTATGGTCATGCTGTCTCATCATCTTTATTTAATTTTACATAGTTACTATTTAAATTTTAAATAGTGGTTGTGCACAACAGCCTACTCAACTCTTTCCAACCACTGAATGTAACAGGTCACCCAACTTGCAAATGAGTTGCATCCCTGGTGTTCAGACTTACAAGAGAGTTTTATAGTAAGAAAGCATTACTGTAGTAAGAGGGATGGTTATGTTTCATAAATGTTTATACTGCATACCGACAGTAGCTTATGGGAGATTCTAAAGAAAAATTGCAAAGGTTAGTGGATGAGTTTGGGAGTGTGTATAATAGTTGAAAGTTGAAAGTGAACATAGAAAAGAGTAAGGTGATGAGGGTATCAAATGATTTAGATAAAGAAAAATTGGATATCAAATTGGGGAGGAGTAGTATGAAAGAGGTGAATGTTTTCAGATATTTGGGAGTTGATGTGTCAGCGGATGGATTTATGAAGGATGAGGTTAATCATAGAATTGATGAAGGAAAAAAGGCAAGTGGTGCGTTGAGGTATATGTGGAGATAAAAAACGTTACTTATGGAGGCAAAGAAGGGAATGTATGAAAGTATAGTAGTACCAACACTCTTATATGGGTGTGAAGCTTGGGTTGTAAATGTTGCAGTGAGGAGGCGGTTGGAGGCAATGGAGATGTCCTGTCTAAGGGCAATGTGTGGTGTGAATATTATGCAGAAAATTCGGAGTGTGGAAATTAGGAGAAGGTGTGGAGTTAGTAAAAGTATTAGTCAGAGGGCTGAAGAGGGTTTATTGAGGTGGTTTGGTCATTTAGAGAGAATGGATCAAAGTAGAATGACATGGAGAGCGTATAAATCTGTAGGGGAAGGAAGGCGGGGTAGGAGCCGTCCTCGAAAAGGTTGGAGGGAGGGAGTAAAGGAGGTTTAGTGGGTGAGGGGCTTGGACTTCCAGCAAGCGTGCGTGAGCGTGTTAGATAGTGAATGGAGACAAATGGTATTTGGGACCTGACGAGCTGTTGGAGTGTGAGCAGGGTAATATTTAGTGAAGGGATTCAGGGAAACCGGCTATTTTTATATAGCCAGACTTGAGTTCAGGAAATGTGAAGTACAATGCCTGCACTCTAAAGGAGGGGTTTGGGATATTGGCAGTTTGGAGGGATATGTTGTGTATCTTTATATGTATATGCTTCTAAACTGTTGTATTCTGAGCACCTCTGCAAAAACAGTGATTATGTGAGGGAGGTGAAAGTGTTGAATGATGATGAAAGTATTTTCTTTTTGGGGATTTTCTTTCTTTTTTGCATCACCCTGCCTTGGTGGGAGATGACCAACTTTTTGAAAAAAAAAAAAAATTGGTACTTAACCCTTAAATGGTCCAAATGTATATATATGTTTTTTGAACATCTGAAAGTATGTAAAAAAATGTAGATCTTCTTTTTTGTTTTACATTTGAAAACGTGTAAAAAACTTTTATCTACATTTTTTTTGTTATATTTGAAAATATGTAAAAAAAAGCAGATCTACTTTTGTAGCATTACGAATTTGAACGTCGATCTCTTTGGACTGTTTAAGGGTTAAGGCATTTGTAAGTTGTTTACTGGTGGTATTTGCAAAGAAGTATGTTCGGTACCTTATGTTATCTTTTTCAATAATTTATGATTGCTCTTGTTCATCCTTGTGTTAGTTCTCACAGATGTTCTATCTAGTATTTCACATCCTCTCTCTCTAACCTGCGAATGGTTATCAAATTGACTTGTTTATTTCTCATTTAAGGCAAATTAAACTTTTTTTAGTCTTCAGAATTTCTTTTTGTCAGTTGCATTACCCCTTTTCTTGCATAATTAAAAAATATGCAGTATTGTAATTACTGTACATCACTTAAAATACGTACAAGCATTCTACTGCATCTTCATACTCTTAATTTTGCTTGATATGTTTTGAACAATTTCTTTAGTATATGTCCATCCATAATATATTCTGTCTAAAGTTACTCACTGTTGCATATAAGTATTTAACTGCATATATGAGGTCTTGTGGTGATAAATTTATATGATGATTCCCAAGAATGCACAGAGTCATACTTTCCACTCAGTAACCAATCCCAAAGTGAAATCACTGAGCAAAATGGTATTTGTAATTAGGCTTAAAAGATTTCTTTTTGCCAAACTGCTGAAAATTCTCTTCAAACGGTTTATATAACTGTACAAAATTTTGGTTTACAATTTTCACTACCAGCACTTTAACCCGTAAACGGTCCAAGCAGATCTACGTTCACATATGTAGTGCTACAAAAGTAGATCTAAGTTTTTTTTACATATTTCCAAATATAACAAAAAAAAAAAGTAGATCAAAGTTTTTTTACACGTTCAAATGTAGAAAAAAAAAAGAAGATCTACTTTTTTACATACTTTCAAATGTTGAAAAAACGTATATATACGTTTGGACCGTTTACGGGTTAATTACTGATATATCATTTGTGGTGCTAAATAGCTCCATGTTACCTTATATAGAACCCCTGTATCCATGGGGGGATATGTTCCAAGGACCTGCTATGGATACTGAAACCATGGATAGTAGCAAACCCTATACAGCCTCTCCTCACTTAACGATGGAGCTGCGTTCCTAAGACCACGTCAGTAAATGATTTCGTCACTAAACGAGGAGCATATTATAATGGTAGTGGGTTTGTGTCAACCATCTTTGATATTGTTTTAATGTCACTTCTGCACCATTTATAACATTTTTAATATATTTTTCACTGTTTATAAAGTAGTGTACTGTATATTGTAATAAACAGACTAGAGGAAATCAGCTCTAATATACATTATTTAGGTATGCATACTGGTCGGAGAGCCCATCGTAAGTTCGAGTCGTCGGTAAACGAGTAAGTTTCTTAAGTGAGGAGAGGCTGTATATAATTCCTATACATGTACATACCTCCATTATAGGTAGTAAGTTGGTAGACAGCAACTGCCCAGGGAGGTACTACTATCTTGCCAGTGAGTGTGAAACAGAAGCCTGTAATTGTTTTACATGATGGTAGGATTGCTGGTGTCCTTTTTTTCTGTCTCATAAACATGCAAAATTTCAGGTACGTCTTATTACTTCTACTTAATAGCTTAGGTCACACTACACATGCATGTACAAACATATGTATACACACCCCTTTGGGTTTTATTCCATTTCCTTACTAGTTCTTGTTCTTGTTTATTTCCTCTTACCTCCATGGGGAAGTGGAACAGAATTCTTCCTTTGTAAGCTATGCGTGTTGTAAGAGGTGACTAGAATGCCAGGGGCAAGGGGCTAGTGACCCTTTCTCCTGTATAAAATACTAAATGTAAAAAGAGAAACTTTTGTTTTTCTTTTTGGGCCCCCTGCCTTAGTGGGATATGGCTGGTTTGTTGAAAAAAAAAATACTTATTATAAAGTTTAATTCATGAATTATGTACAATATGTGGAGAGTTATCACTTTTTCACTGATTGGAAGCACTTCACGGCTTCTCTTAGGTTTTGAAGAACTGCCAGCTTTTCTACTTTTGTGCTTTGGGGCCATTATTCTGGAAAATTAAAGAGGTATTTTTGGGCCACAGTAAACCATGGATAACTGAAACCGCAGATACCAAATCAGTGGATACAGGGGTTCTACTGTAGTTGTTTTTATTTGCATGAGGCAGTGTCCCATGATGCACTTTGTGAACTATGCCTAGTCTTAAACTTTTTTCCTTAGGAATGAGGAGGTGGATGGCAATCCAGACAATTAAGCTGAGGCGTAAAATAGCACCAGGCAGTACATTTGAAAGCATAAGGTGTATGTCAAACACAGTGTGGTTCCCTGATGTATTGGTGTATGCCAGACACTTAAGAGGTTATAAGAAGCACTAAATCCATGTAGCAATATATGGCACACATACAGTGCTACATTGGAAGTGGTGATGCATTAGGTAGGAGTTAGAGGAGAGGAGGGTTACTTCTAATGCTAAACAGGAGTCATGGTTGATGTAATAGGTTTCAGTTGTTATATAAAATTATTGATTTTTTTAAATGTGAGATTATTATTATTATAATCAAGGGGGAAGCACTAAACCCGGAGGATTATACAGCACCTGGGGGGGGGGATGTGGAAGGCATTCAGGCTTAATTTGGGGAACTGGAGCACAGATCCAATTCCCTAAATCAAGAGCCCCTCACCAACATCAAGGAACCTTCCTTGAGGGGTTTAAATGTGAGAGTTCAGAGCACATGCAGTGGTGTTAAACTATATACATATATACTTTTAGTAAAAACTGTATGGAAATTGGGATTTTTTTTTTTAGAAGTTACTAACAATTATAATATGCTGCAGTAACTCTGAAGCAACTCCCAGAGGAAGATATTATTTCTGAGCTTAAGTTCAGAAGCCACTGGTTTCTGGGCTTAAGCTACACTGATATGCTGTGAACATTCTACATGCCGTGGTGTAGTTTCTAAGCCAAGATGTACAGGTTTTTATTTTTGTGTCTTACAGCACCATTTTCTGCATATTGTTAGTTAATGGCACTCTGGTGTGTAAAGTAGAACTTCTAATCTCTCCCCCTTTTTTTTTTTCGGAGACACGCACACATTTATTTATAAATATTTGTGTGCATTTTTGTGACAATATATTTTATTTCCAGTTTATGAGTGGCTGTAATTCCCACCTCATCCCATTAATAACTGTTATCACCAAAACTAATTAATGATTAATTGTTTTTTATTTTCATAGGAGGTCCACTAGGAACTCTCCCATACTCAACTGAGAGGATTCCTGCATTTGCTGTTCTGTCCGTGTTGATGGTTGTGCTTCTGGTGTGCTACTGGTACAGATCCCGTCACCGTCCAAAGCGCCGACGCAATAAACTCCGTAAAGTGGTCATGGCTGCTATTAATGGTCGTCTGCCATCAGTGTGACCCTCCCATCTCCCAGTGTGTTTTAAGAATGTAAGCCTGCTTTGCAGTACTCTATCTTAATTTATAATAGAATGTAAAATACAGTGATTAATTGATTAAATTTCTTTATTTTATATTTTTACAAATTATTTATTACCCAATTTCTTATTAATATTATTGCAGTTGTTAGTGAAAGATAAGTTTTTTTTTTTTTAAATATTTATTGGCAGTTAGTTAAGTTTATAATAGAGTATTTAAATATATAATTGACTTTTCTTTACATTTAAAATAATAATACTGTATTTCAGTGTTTCTGTATCACCAAGTGTGAACAATTATGTAAATATAACACCACATAGGATTCAGAATCCATTTTACAGATGTTTCAATATATGTACAGTTCTGTTCAGTCTTATATACCAAAATGTGGTATTTTATTAATGTCTTTGTATAGCTCACTTGATAAATTCCATACTATTAGCCAGGTCTTTAGTAATGTAAATAGAGAATAATTCAAAGAAAATAATTGTACATAATTGTAATAAAAAAAACAGATATGATCAAGTCTGTTTTAGGCAACTAAAAAAAATTCTATCTACAGTTATGATGAAAAATGTTTTGTCCAAAAACATATTTTATTAGTATTTTATAGTATTTTAAGTGTGATAGTTGTGATAATTACAGTACTTTGTTAATAGTTGCAGGAAATATTGTTGAGTACTGGTTCAGTTAAGTGTCCTACTGTTGATATAAACAAAATGGGTCAGAGTCTTAGTAAATGATAAGTTTGTAAACTGTAGGATCACTTGGTGGCTAATTAATTGTGCAGAACAGTACAGTACAGTATTACTGTATATCTACTGGCACTGGATCAATTCTGTAGTGAAATATTTATCCATCATTTTTAAGGTTTATATAGTTTGTGATACGTGTAGGCATTATTTATGTGATTACCTATTCTAATGCAAGTCCACAGTTCTCAGTTAGTTCCATGATATGGCAGTGAATAATTAAACTAATTACTATAATTTGTCTGATGGATTATTAATTGGTCAACCACTAAACATATAACAGTACTGTAACTGTTTATTGTTGAATACTGTACTTACACCCATGGACAGGCATATTATAATGTTAAATTTTATCATAGATTTCCCTATTATTTTGCCATACACTTGAGATGCTGACAGAACACAAAATGCTAAAATTTTCAAATCTGTTAACATGTGATGCTGTCTAATTAATTGCAAAGTTAAACAGAAAAGGATAACCATCATGCTGTATGGTTGGTTAAGTAGATAATGTTCACTAGTCAAATGATAATTTTGTAGGCAAGGTTATGCTTGAATTAGTTTTATATGAACGGTATAATACATTAGCATCTTTGAATATGCTAAAATAAGTCAATAACATTTTTAATTTATGAATAAGGTTTGATGTTACTCTAAGTATAGTTGTCAGATGTGTGCATCATGTTCTGTTTTCTCTCTATCTGTGTGAATTATGTATTACAAGAACGTACCCTTAAATGTGAAGTCATTTTTAAATTGATAATGACATTAGTTTCTTGGTTTATTAGCTTTTAAATCCAGTGTGAGAGCCAGTAATGTATAAAAGATATTATACTTTGTTGGAAAATTCTTAGTAGTCAGTAGAAGTTTAATATAAAGTTTTGAATTCTTTTATTTGTTTCAGAGCTTTATACCCAAGTAATATGCTTTAATTTCAGTGAGACTGAAGTTGATAAAAACAGCGAAAAGTTACGAGTAATTTTGTAAAACTTCCAACTCGACTTGAAAAGTATTGTAGATTGTTAATTACTGTATATACCCTGGTTATGTTTGTGGTAGCTATGGTTTATAGGAGTTTGTTTTGTTTAGTAAATTAATAAAAACCAAAGAATTTTGTTTTGTAGACAAAAAAATTCCATATAGTTCAGTATTGAATTTAAAATTATCTTTGTTCTTGCATGCATTTATTTTGTATTGATGAGCAGCACACATTTTGTAAGTACTGGTTAGTTATTCTTTTCTTATTAATGTAAATTTTCATTTTTTTTTTTCTGTAGTGTCTTGGATTTTTATGTATTGCCCTTTCATTAAGTGGGAAAAAATATGCTCAAGATATTTAGAGTTTTTATCACTGAGAATGGGCTTAAAAAAAGCACTGCATGAACATAGCAGCAGTTTTTATAGAGGAAAATGTATATACCTTAGCTGTCATTCAATTTTAATGATCAAGTTATTGTATGGCACAAGTTAGTGTTATATTAGACCACATAGCTTGTATTTTATGTTTTACAATAATAGGTGTTTATTTTGGAGCAAGTATAAAAATTTTGATGTATTAGTATCAGTACTGATAGATTATGACTTTAACCCTTAAACTGTCCAAACAAATTTACGTTCACATGCGTAGTGCTCCAAAAGTAGATATACGTTTTTTTACATATTTTCAAATATAACAAAAAAAAAGTAGATCAAAGTTTTTTTTTACACATTTTCAAATGTAAAAAAAAGAAAAGATCTACTTTTTTTACATACTTTAAAATGTTGAAAAAACGTAGATCTACGTTTGGACAGTTTAAGGGTTAACTAATTACTAAACAGAAGTATATTTTCGTAGGTATTCTTTCATTTAAAGGGCTTTATTTAATAAGTCAAAGTAAGTATCAAAACTTAGTGGATATATTATATCCAAGATATTTATAAAATCATGTTACTTCAATAGCATATGCCTCAGACTCTTAAGAGGTTACAATTGGCTAATTTTTCAATACATATACTAGTTACTCCAAATATGAATAATGTGTGAAAAATTGATGAGGAATTATGATGAATATAACCTGTCTTATAAAGGGGGTCATCTTACTAGTGAGCTGCTTCCAGTAAAACCATGAGCTGGTAAGCACAATATTGTGGACTAAAACTAAGCTGTCAATTTTTTTTTTAATTCAAGCAAACTTTGCAGTATTATAAAAAGTAAAAACATCTTATGCTTTTCTCTCTAACATAGTGACTGATACTTTTTTATTAGAAGATTGAACTGATAAACAAAATTAACCATGTTCTCATGAAAGATTTAAATACATTTTTCTGAATCTGTTTTAAACACTGACTCCAAATCTGTTCTTATTTTTTCATTCATTTTTAATTTTGACTAGATCTAGGATGATGATGTAAGTCACATATTAGAATAATCACTCATAATTTAATACCTTTAGAACACGCTTATTGAAAGGAAGTGCAAAAGAACTTAAAAACATTCTCTTGTAAATTTTGTCTGGCTTGTTGCAGTACAACATCCAGCAGTAGTCTGCCATCATAATTTCATTCTGGAAACATTAGCAGCAATTTTTTGGCACCAGTACCTGTCAGTTAGTGTTCATTCTGTTTTAAGTGCTAATCAAGGGTCGACAAAGGCCTATGCAGGATTGCCTGTCGAGATACCTTAGTGGGTAACCCTTTATCTTTACTTTGACACTTAATTTGAGGTACTTGCAGTGCCCAAATAAATCTGAATGACCACTGTTCCCCAGGAGAGTCATTTTATTAATAGTTGGTGGAAAGGAAAGACTGGCCAGGTCCTTGTTTCTATCCACTTATAAGCCATAATGTTGGTGGTTCCGGCCCATTTCGTCGCTTAAAATCGTAGAAGCCACATTGTTAGCTGTTCTGGCCCATTTCTTCTTCTAAAATCAACTCAAATCTTACTCCCATATGCAACCCCAAATCCACATCATGTGTCAATTGGCAGCTGCACCATCGTTTCTTCCTTTGCAATAATCGACTCCATCAGGCTTTCTCATTGCCTACCAACTGTTGCTCACAAATATTTAAGCACACACAAACAATGCCATTTATTACTTAATTCAGGCAGCCAACAATGAATATGACCAGTTAAACAGACACCAACAGTAGATGCCAACCTTATCTAGGAAACAGACATAATATCCCTTTATTAAAGGCCAAAAAAGGCCAAAAAAATGATGAATAGTCTTATCTTGAAAACCATACCTGGTACATGGCAGAGAAAAACCAAAAACACATTCTGGAATCAGCACTGAAAAAGAAGTAGTACACCAAAAAAAATTCTGATGAAAATTCTTTGTTGACCATTGGGATTATTTTAAAGTTTGTCCATAAGGATCACTTTAAATTTTTCTCAAAAAATAGTAAATTTAGCAGTTTCTGTATAACCCTTTGTCAAGGAATTACTTTAAACTTGGACACATTGTGAATATCTTGGCTTACTTGGTGTAAGCAAGTTAATTTTATTTCTTGGCATACAGATGTACAGAAATATAAATTCGAATAAAATATGCTATGAAAGAAAATATCATTTGGAATAAAATTTTGCATTCAAGGTTATAACACTATTATTATTATAAGTAACAGTAGTAATTATTATTTTTTTTATTATAAGGAACTGTAGTACTGTACTGTAAACGGCAGGAAAGTGTTTGCAAAACTGGTTGATAACTTATGAAGTCACTGGTAAGAACACACATAAACTACCCCCATAAAATATTACCTCGATGCACAGGTTAAAACATTTTTTGCTTGAAAAAATATGATGTTCAATTAATGATTATTATTATTATTATTATCATCACAAAAAATGAAAAGCGTGAATGATCATCTAATTAATAAATGCTGTGTATAATGCATGTGAAGGATGTGATAAAACTTTGGCTTTCCTTGCAAACCCAGATAATTTCTACTACATCGTTATATTATTTTTTACATTTATGACTAGGATTTTTTATATTAATACTGCTTTGAGAGCACTGTGTAATCTGAACATGCAGAGAATTGACAACATAGAAATTTGAAGATTGTGTGTGGTTGTGAGAGATGTAATTCAGAGGCCAGAGGAGGGGTTGTTGAAATGGTTTGTCATTTAGAAAGGATGGAGCAGAAGAGGATGACCAAAAGGATGTATAAATCTTGAGTGGAAGAAAGTGGCAATAGGGGTGAAAGATGTATTAGATAGTCAGGGCTGGAGTATCCACGAGGCTTGTATGAGTGTGTTAGATCAGAGTGAGTAAAGACAAGTGGTTTTTATGATCTGATGTGCTGTTGGAGTGTGAACAGGGTAATATTTATGAAGGGACTTAAGGAAACTGGTTAGCCAGACTTGAGTTCCAGAGGCAGGAAGTACAGTGCATGCACCCTGAAGGAGGGGTCTTGATGTTCAGAGCTGCATTTGATATGTAATGTCTGTGCACTTCTGGCTAGACAGCTACTGCATGAATGATGGTGAATGTGTTTTTTTGTAGGGGGGGATCACCCTACTTTGGTAGGAGATGGCCTGTGTGGTAAAAAAAAAATTACTAATAGAAACTGGTGTCATTTTAGATATCAAAAAAGGTGTCACAAGAGGATCCTTAAAGTCTTGCTTAATACTTAAAAAGAAAAGGTTGCTGAAGTAATACCTAAGAAGTTAAATGCAAGATGGGCATTAAAGCTAAAATTAAAACAGTCTTGATGTGTAGAAGTGAAGTATGGGGACAAGCATGGGTGCAGGATGTAGATTTTATTTTTTTTTTTAACACGTTGGCCATCTCCCACCAAGGCAGGGTGACCTAAAAGAAAGAAAAACCCAAAAAGAAAGAAAAAACTTTCATAATCATTGTCTTTGTAGAGGCGCCCAGATACAACAATTTAGATAGTCGCTCCAAACTGCCAATATCTCATACCCCTCCTTTAAAGTGCAGGCATTGTACTTCCAATTTCCAGGACTCAAGTCTGGCTAACCAGTTTTCCTGAATCCCTTAACAAAATATTACCCTGAGCAGGATGTAGAAATTTTTTTTTTATTTATTATCACACCGGCCGATTCCCACCAAGGCAGGGTGGCCCGAAAAAGAAAAACTTTCACCATCATTCACTCCATCACTGTCTTGCCAGAAGGGTGCTTTACACTACAGTTTTTAAACTGCAACATTAACACCCCTCCTTCAGAGTGCAGGCACTGTACTTCCCATCTCCAGGACTCAAGTCCGGCCTGCCGGTTTCCCTGAATCCCTTCATAAATGTTACTTTGCTCACACTCCAACAGCACGTCAAGTATTAAAAACCATTTGTCTCCATTCACTCCTATCAAACACGCTCACACATGCCTGCTGGAAGTCCAAGCCCCTCGCACACAAAACCTCCTTTACCCCCTCCCTCCAACCCTTCCTAGGCCGACCCCTACCCCGCCTTCCTTCCACTACAGACTGATACACTCTTGAAGTCATTCTGTTTCGCTCCATTCTCTCTACATGTCCGAACCACCTCAACAACCCTTCCTCAGCCCTCTGGACAACAGTTTTGGTAATCCCGCACCTCCTCCTAACTTCCAAACTACGAATTCTCTTGGAAGTTAGGAGGAGGTGCGGGATTACCAAAACTGTTGTCCAGAGGGCTGAGGAAGGGTTGTTGAGGTGGTTCGGACATGTAGAGAGAATTACTATACATAGTATTACTATACATAGTATTACTATACATAGCAATGAGAAAATGGTATACATTAAGAATTTAAGAAAGGTAGGGGGTGTGTGGACCAGGTGTTTACAGTGAAACATATAAGTGAACAGTATTTAGATAAGGCTAAAGAGGTCTTTGTGGCATTTATGGATTTGGAAAAAGCGTATGACAGGGTGGATAGGGGGGCAATGTGGCAGATGTTGCAAGTGTATGGTGTAGGAGGTAGGTTACTGAAAGCAGTGAAGAGTTTTTACGAGGATAGTGAGGCTCAAGTTAGAGTATGTAGGAAAGAGGGAAATTTTTTCCCAGTAAAAGTAGGCCTTAGACAAGGATGTGTGATGTCACCGTGGTTGTTTAATATATTTATAGATGGGGTTGTAAGAGAAGTAAATGCGAGGGTCTTGGCAAGACGCGTGGAGTTAAAAGATAAAGAATCACACACAAAGTGGGAGTTGTCACAGCTGCTCTTTGCTGATGACACTGTGCTCTTGGGAGATTCTGAAGAGAAGTTGCAGAGATTGGTGGATGAATTTGGTAGGGTGTGCAAAAGAAGAAAATTAAAGGTGAATACAGGAAAGAGTAAGGTTATGAGGATAACAAAAAGATTAGGTGATGAAAGATTGAATATCAGATTGGAGGGAGAGAGTATGGAGGAGGTGAACGTATTCAGATATTTGGGAGTGGACGTGTCAGCAGATGGGTCTATGAAAGATGAGGTGAATCATAGAATTGATGAGGGAAAAAGAGTGAGTGGTGCACTTAGGAGTCTGTGGAGACAAAGAACTTTGTCCTTGGAGGCAAAGAGGGGAATGTATGAGAGTATAGTTTTACCAACGCTCTTATATGGGTGTGAAGCATGGGTGATGAATGTTGCAGCGAGGAGAAGGCTGGAGGCAGTGGAGATGTCATGTCTGAGGGCAATGTGTGGTGTGAATATAATGCAGAGAATTCGTAGTTTGGAAGTTAGGAGGAGGTGCGGGATTACCAAAACTGTTGTCCAGAGGGCTGAGGAAGGGTTGTTGAGGTGGTTCGGACATGTAGAGAGAATGGAGCGAAACAGAATGACTTCAAGAGTGTATCAGTCTGTAGTGGAAGGAAGGCGGGGTAGGGGTCGGCCTAGGAAAGGTTGGAGGGAGGGGGTAAAGGAGGTTTTGTGTGCGAGGGGCTTGGACTTCCAGCAGGCATGCGTGAGTGTGTTTGATAGGAGTGAATGGAGACAAATGGTTTTTAATACTTGACTTGCTGTTGGAGTGTGAGCAAAGTAACATTTATGAAGGGATTCAGGGAAACCGGCAGGCCGGACTTGAGTCCTGGAGATGGGAAGTACAGTGCCTGCACTCTGAAGGAGGGGTGTTAATGTTGCAGTTTAAAAACTGGAGTGTAAAGCACCCTTCTGGCAAGACAGTGATGGAGTGAATGATGGTGAAAGTTTTTCTTTTTTCGGGCCACCCTGCCTTGGTGGGAATCGGCCAGTGTGATAATAAAAAAAAAAAAAAAATATTAAGAATTGACAGTGGGGGTAAGTATGGACTAGAGACAAAGTGATTAAAAAAAGAAAAAAATTGTAAGATTTGAGTTTGGAATTATTGCAGGTGGAAAGGATAAAAAAAGTACGAGTTACATATAAATACGTATAAGGTTGTTACCAGGTAACAGAAAAGTATGCTTTTAGCCTTGAAAAGTCTCGAGTGATTACTGGTATACTGGGCAGGTCATACTTGGTATTACAGGGAATGTATCATTCAGGTGCATAAGGCAACACCAACTATTTAGTAACACACACACACACACACACACACACACACACACACACACACACACAGCATTCCGATACCTTAGTAAGGAATCATTCAAGACACTGTACACCGTGTATGTCAGGCCCATACTGGAGTATGCAGCACCTGTTTGGAACCCGCACTTGATAAAGCACGTCAAGAAACTAGAGAAAGTACAAAGGTTTGCGACAAGGTTAGTTCCAGAGCTAAGGGGAATGTCCTATGAGGAAAGATTAAGGGAAATCGGCCTGACCACACTGGAGGACAGGAGGGTCAGGGGAGACATGATAACGACATATAAAATACTGCGTGGAATAGACAAGGTGGACAAAGACAGGATGTTCCAGGGAGGGGACACAGAAACAAGAGGCCACAATTGGAAGTTGAAGACACAAATGAGTCAGAGAGATAGTAGGAAGTATTTCTTCAGTCATAGAGTTGTAAGGCAGTGGAATAGCCTAGAAAATGACGTAGTGGAGGCAGGAACCATACACAGTTTTAAGACGAGGTTTGATAAAGCTCATGGAGCGGGGAGAGAGAGGGCCTAGTAGCAACCGGTGAAGAGGCGGGGCCAGGAGCTAGGACTCGACCCCTGCAACCACAAATAGGTGAGTACAAATAGGTGAGTACACACACACACACACACACACACGCACGCGCACGCACGCGCGCGCACACACGCACGCACACACACACACACACACACACACACACACACACACACACACACACACACACACACACACACACACACACACACACACACACACACGCACACACACACACACACACGCACACACACACACACACACACACACACACACACACACACGCACGCACGCACACACACACACACACACACACACACACACACACACGCAAAAGAATCACATTGCCTTATAATATAAATTTATGATGCTCATATTCTGTTATAGAAAAGTGACAAGGGTGCTACTATTAGGAAGACACAAGGAAAGTTAATTACTCTGTCTTTTGTATATTATAGTAGGTTTTTAAATATTTCTTGTTGCATACAATACGTGTAAGGAAATATTACAGATGTCTAAAAAAATTAGTTGGAAGTACAGTACTATACTTGGGAAATTAAAAAAGTGTGGAAATTGGCTAACGCGATGGTCTGGAGTTTTGAGACTCTCTGATCGCGGGTTCTATCCCCGCCCGTGGTATGGTTTGTTTGCAATCGTGTCATTACGATTTCGTGAGTCATAAGGCAATCTACTAGCTGATGCCAGATTGGTATTTATTTATTTTATTTATTTATTTTATGTCTTTGCAAACAGTACATTGAGATTTTGTATTTACAATAGTGGGTTGCAAAGCAAAGAGAGCCTCTATTATGCTTAGGCATTATGGGCCAACTTAACATTATTGATCAGTATTCATAAGTGTTGTGACTGGGGAAAAAGATAAGTAAATACAGCCTCTCCTCACTTAACGATGGAGTTCCATTCACCATTTATAACATTTCTGGTATATTTTTAAATGTTTGTA
This sequence comes from Cherax quadricarinatus, assembly GCF_038502225.1. Taxonomy (NCBI): domain Eukaryota; kingdom Metazoa; phylum Arthropoda; class Malacostraca; order Decapoda; family Parastacidae; genus Cherax; species Cherax quadricarinatus. The sequence continues at coordinate 10,527,922 of NC_091326.1, read as the reverse complement.
CAGTAGTGTACTGTATATTGTATTAAACAGAATAGAGGAAATCAGCTTTAATATGTATTATTTAGGTATGCATATTGGTCAGGGAGCCTGTTGTAAGTCCGAGTCATCGGTAAATGAGTACGTTGCTCAATGAGGAGAGGCTGTAATGATAATGAATAAGATTCATGTAATGAAACAAAATGCAGCCAAAGACCATCCAAAACTATTTTATATGCAATGGATTTATGTAATTTGTGAATAACATTACCAGTCGTTAGGTATCCACAATTATCATTTAAAAGCCTAAATAAGTGTGTATACCATATGAACAAAGATTACTAAAAGATTAATATTAAAGTCATTTGTATGTAGTACAGTTCTCTCAAAATTTCACTAATACATTAAGAGCTTCTAACAACAACCAATTCATATTTTATGTGTATAGTTTACTGTAGAGTACTCTTATTTTATTATTGTGCTGTGTATTTTAAAAATTTATTTGAGTAAATTACAGTGACTGCAACAGGTCAGACAGAATAAAGCCCTTTACATTTTTTTTTTTGATTTTGTCAATGTGGATTTCTGGAATGTGGAACTGAACACTAAATGCCCTTCCTTGTTTAAGTTATCATCATAATCTTAAATAAGGAGATAACGTCGTATAGTAATTCATTCGCTGCAAACCAAGGTCAGCTAATCTTTTGCCTTTGCTGGGTGTGTTTACATACTAAATGAATAGTACTACGTATTTTAATATTTACGTATGGCAAGATATTTTCTAAAATTTGTTGCAACTTGTTAGCCTAAAATTTTTTTTCTGGTCTATTTATTAGACTCATTTATTGTGGATTTGTCTTGAAAGTGATCCTTCTACCTAGATATTCTTTGCAAAGAAAAGTTTCTGAAAGTCTTCCAGAGCTTAAATTCTTGCTATAGAATATGCAGGTGTATGTATTATCCAAAATGTTCATTAAAATGCTTGATACAATCTTGTTTGTAACAGTTATACTGCATACTATCAATTATTAAATAAGGAATTATTGTCTCAAAATTATAAGAATAATGTATCAAGAGTAAGCTTGTAAATTTTAAAATTTATTTAAATACTCTTTATATTTCTTTATGGGAAAAGTTGCTAATGTGAAATATTGTTGAATACTCAAGGGAAGGTTACCTCATTATTTTTTCATGTTTCCCATGCTTGCTTGGTTTTTATATATGTATTTCCATTAATGCGAGAACTTATGTACGCCTCTTCATTAGGCATTTTTGTAAATAAATCTCCATTTCAAACACCATTAACACATTTGTTTTATTTTCACAGTTTGCCTGCTCTTCTCTCTGATGATTTAACCTTAAATGCAGACCAACCATGATTCCATAACAATTAGCTACATCATCTGCAGCTCCCTTTGTTTTCTGAAATGTCCTTCCCTCATTACCTCCATCTCCCTTCCACCACCTCTTTCATCTCTGTTGTGTAGCATTGAATTACCCTTTTGGGTTTAGTGTTTTTCATAAGTATACTGTACAGTACTAATAATAATCCAGATCTGTCAAAGTGGGGGCATTGACCCCAGGAACACCCTCCAGGAACACACCCTCCAGATATAGTGTTGAACAGTGTCGGTTATTGTATGCCACTTACAATAAAATCTATCACAGGTGGGCCAGCAGTTGCTGCTGCTGCCGTGGCCCACCACAGTAACACTTAGATAACTGAATCTAGCACAGGTAAGCTAGTGGCTGCTCCTGCAGTGGCCTTTGGTAAGCCAATACAGTTATTTTATCTCCACATATAGCCAAAGACAACAAGGTTTATTCTCACCTCCACCACAGTGTGACACCAGTCAACTGGTACTCCTATGACAAAGACTCGTATACCTTTGAAGAGTTTCAATACTCTTGGAGCCCGGTCATGGGCCAGGCTCGTCTGGTGCTTGTCTGGTCAACCAGGCTGTTGCTGCTGAAGGCCCGCTGCCCCACATATCCATCACAGCTTGGTTGATCTGGCACCTGGTGAAGATACTTGTCCAGTTTCCTCTAGACCCGGGTGGCAATGGTTATGGCTACCTCCAGATGGCAATGACTTGCTCTGGATGGCAATGGCTAGCAAAGGATGGCAATGGTTATAGCTAGCTTTGGATAGCAATGACCAGCTCTGGGTGGCAATGGTTATGGCTAAATCTGGTTGGCAAGGACTAGCTCTGGATGGGAATGGTTATGGCTAGTGCTGGATGGCAATGATTATGGCGAGCTCTGGATGGCAATGGCTAGCTCTGGACGGTAATGGTTATGGAGAGCTCTAGATGGCAATGATTATGGCTAGCTCTGCATGGCAATGGCTAGATCAGGATGGCTATTGCTCGAGCTGGTTGGCAATGGTTATGGCTAACTTTGAATGGCAATGCTTTGGATGGTAATGACTAGCTCTGGATGTCAATGGCTATGGCTAGTACTTGATCGCAATGACTAGCTCCGGGTGGCCAAGGTTATGGCTACCTCTCTCCTCACGGAAGGTTCCTTGATGTTGGTGAGGGGCTCTTGATTTAGGGAATTGGATCTGTGCTCCAGTTCCCCGAATTAAGCCTGAATGCCTTCCATATCCCCCCAGGCGCTGTATAATCCTACGGGTTTAGTGCTTCCCTTTGATTATAATAATAATATGGCAACCTCCAGATGGCAATGACTACCTCTGGATGGAAATGATTATGGCTAGCTCTGGTTGGCAATTGTCATGGCTAGCTCTGGATGGCAATGGCTAGCCCTGGATGGCTATGACAACCTCTGGGTGGCTATGACTACCTCTGGGTGGCTATGGCTAGCCCTGGATAGCTATCGCTACCTCTGGGTGGCTATGACTAGCTCGGGATGACAATGGTTATGACTAGCTCTGGATGACAATGGTTACGGCTAGCTCTGGATGACAATGATTATGGCTAGCTCTGGATGACAATGATTATGGCTAGCTGTGGATGACAATGGTTATGGCTAGCTCTGGATGGCAATGGTTATGGCTAGCTGTGGATGACAATGGTTATGGCTAGCTGTGGATGACAATGGTTATGGCTAACTCTGGATGACAATGGTTACGGCTAGCTCTGGATGACAATGATTATGGCTAGCTCTGGATGACAATGATTATGGCTAGCTGTGGATGACAATGGTTATGGCTAGCTCTGGATGGCAATGGTTATGGCTAGCTGTGGATGACAATGGTTATGGCTAGCTGTGGATGACAATGGTTATGGCTAGCTGTGGATGACAATGGTTATGGCTAGCTGTGGATGACAATGGTTATGGCTAGCTGTGGATGGCAATGGTTATGGCTAGCTGTGGATGACAATGATTATGGCTAGCTGTGGAAGGCAATGGTTATGGCTAGCTGTGGATGATAATGGTTATGGCTAGCTGTGGATGACAATGGTTATGGCTAGCTGTGGATGGCAATGGTTATGGCTAGCTCTGGATGGCAGCGACGGTTGCCAAGTGCAAGCGTCACTGTCTTCGCACTGGTCGTGAACGACTTCAAATATTGGATACTGAGAGCCGGACTGCTTGGGTGTAATGAGCCGCACAATCCTGGGTGTCAGGTGATTTTTCTCTGCGGATAGATGACCATTGTATTGCTCGAGTCTGTAAGTTGAAATCCCTCAAGGAAGGTTCCCCTCAAGGAAGGTTCCTTGATGTTGGTGAGGGGCTCTTGATTTAGGGAATTGGATCTGTGCTCCAGTTCCCCGAATTAAGCCTGAATGCCTTCCACATCCCCCCCCCCCCAGGCGCTGTATAATCCTCCGGGTTTAGCGCTTCCCCCTTGATTATAATAATAATAATAATCAAGGAAGGTTCCTTGACACTAGTGAGGGGCTCTTAATCTAGGGAATTGGATCTCTGCTCCAGTTCCCTGAATTAAGCATGAATACCTTCCATCTCCCTTACCCCTCCCAATAGGCGCTGTATAGTCCTACGAGTTTAGCGCTTCCCCATGATAATAATGTAAATTGAAACGCCAAAAAACACAAGTCTTGTAAGTTATGGGACGTTGTGGAAGTGGTTGGAGGGTCCCTCAACCCACCATCACACCAGTACCCTGGGAGAGAGGAAGCACAAAACAAAGGAGTACAGAGTCACAATGGCTCCTCATCACACCTCATTGGGAACAGCTTTATGTACTTCATGTTGACGAGCTCTTTCATGGATTAATTACATGTATATGGCTGGAGGAAAATCCTGTCTGGCCGCGAGATTGAAGTTTCTATTAGTGAACGCAAGATGGAGCTGAATAATCTACACGGGTTTAGCATTTCACATAAAAAAGCTGAAATAATTAATGCAAAGTGTAGATATAATCTCGGGATTTCCATATCGGAGTAATTGAAATTTCTCATCATTGAACTTCATATTGTTTTCTGCAGCCCATTTAAAGATTTGGTTGATGTCCGCCTGGAGCCTTGCAGTGTCTGCAATGGAAGACACTGTCATGCAAATTCGAGTGTCATCTGCAAAGTGAGACACGGCGCTGTGGCTGACATCTCTGTCTATGTCAGATATGAGGATGAGGAACAAGATGGGAGCGAGTACAGTGCCTTGTGGAACAGAGCTTTTCACTGTAGCCGCCTCAGACTTCACTGTTTACTACTACTCTTTGTGTTCTGTTAGGAAATTACAGATACATCTACCAATTTTTCCCGTTATTCCATTATCATGCATTTTGTGCGCATGATGACACTCTTCAGGTCACTTGTTCTATCTAGGCTGGAATATTGCTGCACACTAACAGCACCTTTCAAGGCAGGTGAAATTACTGACCTAAAAAATGTACAGAGAACCTTCACGGCGCGCATAACGGAGATAAAACACCTCAATTATTGGGAGCGCTTGAGGTTCCTGAACCTGTATTCCCTGGAACGCAGGAGGGAGAGATACATGATTATATACACCTGGAAAATCCTAGAGGGACTAGTACCGAACTTGCACACGAAAATCACTCACTACGAAAGCAAAAGACTTGGCAGACGATGCACCATCCCCCCAATGAAAAACAGGGGTGTCACTAGCACGTTAAGAGACCATACAATAAGTGTCAGGGGCCCGAGACTGTTCAACTGCCTCCCAGCACACATAAGGAGGATTACCAACAGACCCCTGGCAGTCTTCAAGCTGGCACTGGACAAGCACCTAAAGTCGGTTCCTGACCAGCCGGGCTGTGGCTCGTACGTTGGTTTGCGTGCAGCCAGCAGCAACAGCCTGGTTGATCAGGCTCTGATCCACCAGGAGGCCTGGTCACAGACCGGGCCGCGGGGGCGTTGACCCCCGAAACTCTCTCCAGGTAAACTCCAGGTCACACTTGTCAAAGGCTTTTGCAAAGTAATACAGGTAATATATATAAGCACATTTTATATGTAAGGTAAAGTTTGTAAGATATACATCCCATCTTACATGCTCATTACACAGAAAGAAAAGATCAGAAATCCTGCCAGAGTACAAACTGATTAATTAAGAAACTTCTGCGCCACTATTATACGTCAGAAGGAAAATCCCTCCATGACGGTTGTTGTCTACCAACCTACTGTACTTCCTGTCATGCTGGATACACTCTTCTAGTGTGTGGCTCAGTCTTAAAGCTTTGCCTTACTCTTTCATTATTATAATTAGTAGTAGTATTATTACTATCTATTATTATTATTATTATTATTATTATTATTATTATTATTATTATTATTATTATTATTATTAGGAAGGAAAGGAAGCTCCAATTCCTTGGATGAAGAGCTCTTCATGAACCTTAGTCTAGCTTGTAACTTTCACCTTAGATGGTTCACTTGACACATTATGATAATAATCTGACTGGTACTATATCACTCCTGTTTACACTATCAGAAAATAGATCTGATAGTTACTATCTCCACTGCTATTTTCTTTACATTCAGTGATATTTTTTTTTATGTATCAGGTCAATGACTGCTTGACCCCAGAGTGAAGGGGGGGGAATGTTTGACATGAGTGACGGGAAATGTTTGGCGCCAGTGAGGGGAATGTTTGGCGCCAGTGAGGGGAATGTTTGGCGCCAGTGAGGGGAATGTTTAATCCTAGAGGTAAAAATTTTGTCCCCAGATTAAGGAACGTTTGGCCATAGTAAGGAGGAAACGTATGACCCCAGAGAGAGAGAGAGAGAGAGAGAGAGAGAGAGAGAGAGAGAGAGAGAGAGAGAGAGAGAGAGAGAGAGAGAGAGAGAGAGAGAGAGAGAGAGAGAGAGAGAGAGAGAGAGAGAGAGATATTTGATTGTAGGGTGAGGGATGTTTGGCCCCAGAGTGAGGGGATGTCTGATAAGAGTGTGAGTTGTTTGGCCCCTAAGATGGGAGATTTTCACCCCAGTTTGGATTGTTTCACCCTTAGAGTGAAAGAAACTAGACGGTACAACCCCATATACCACTGGAAACTAACCTGGGTCTTTATACTCATTCTAAACCCATGAAATGTTTAGTATCCAGGAAGCAGAAAAAATGACAAGAAATAACAACAATGTTTCACTACCTTGAAGTCTTGTTAAAGTGAATACTCAATCATTGACCTCCATTGCATAACCTCAGATATTAACGTCAACAAAACAAAAAAAAAAAAAAATCCTCCAACAAACCAGCGATAAACCATTTTTTTTTTTTTTGCAAATGTACAAGATCTTAAGCCATCCACCAACAACAAAATGCCGTTTATTAGTGGACTCCTTACAGAATCAAATACAATGTTTGCAGCTTTCACAGAGACGCAAGTAAAAGAGCATTTTGACAAATATAGATACCTGGGTACAACTTAGATGCGACCGAAGGGACATGAAACAAGGAGAGGGAAGAAGTTGGTCCTATATGAAGGCGTCTCTCATTTGAACAGTTACTTAACACCACAGATGATGCAGCTGAGTACTGGCAGGAAAAACAGAGAACCAGAAGTAAGTTGTACCTTTGACCTTAACCTTTAATCTTTGATGGATTTCGCGAGTTTTCCTACTTCTGGAGTCCGGCCCTGGGTCTGGCTTGTCTGGTGCATGCTTGCTCAACCAGGATGTTACTACTGGCGGCCCGCTGGCCCACATATCCATCACAGCCTGGCCAGATGCCACTCCCCAGCAGTTCAAAGAGCAACGCTATCAAAAATTGCATACTATTTGGAAAATTTTTCAACCCCAGCCTCAGATATCTTACTGCTTGGTCATCTTCAGCTTAAGACATTTTAACTGGAAGAATGTAATAGGAGAGATAAATGAGGCACCTCAGATGAAGTCTCACACAAATAAACTATTGAAACTCTTTAACAAATTCCCCCTAAACCAGCAAATAATGGAGCCGGCAAGACTGAAAAACATTCTTCACCTTACATTCACGAATAATAGTGATCTCACACGAAATATAATGGGGTGCATGCTGATTAGTTCCCGATCAACTGGGCTGTGGCTTGTATGTCAGCTTGCATGTGGTCAGCAGTAAATTTGGTTGATCAAACCTTGATCCACCAGGAGGACTGGTCTGGGACCGACCTGTCAGAGCACTGACCCCAAAAACTTGTTCAGGTATCCCTCCATGCATCCCAGAGTGAGGAACCTTTGATCCCAGTGAGGAATGTTTGACCCCAGAGTGAGGAATATTTGACCCATTGTGGCAGATGTTTGACCTCAGACTGAGAGGTTTGACCCCAGAATGAGATGTTTGAACCTCCCAGAGAGAGATTTGACCCTCAATTTGATACGTCTGGCCCTGAGTGAGAAATGTTTCACGCCAGTAAGTGATATTTACAACAAGAGAGAAATATGTTTGACACCACGCACGGGCTTGACCTCAAAGGGAGAGCTGCATGACCTCAAAGTGTGATACATGTCTTTCCCACTCTCAGGGCATACCATGGAGTCACCAGACTTATGGGAAGAGAGAGTAACGTAGTACTTGAGTTCTGCCTTTTATTATATAGGAGAATGTGGACACAGAGAGCTGCAGTAACATATCCACACGCAATCGCTCCTTGATTTGAACTGACCTTATCTAACCTTCGGGTGATGATGCCCAACGGCTATGACTTATGTAGATGAATGGTTCAGAGAACCGACACGTTGATAAATTAGACACATGTGCAACTCTTGGGTATCTTTATTGAGGAAACGTTTCGCCACACAGTGGCTTCATCAATCCATACAAAGGAGAATGGTGAATAACAGGAGGAGTTTGAGGTAGTCAGTCCCTCAGCCTTGAGTCAATGTAGTCAGTCCATCAATCTTGAAAAGAATACAGCATATGTGCAGAGAAGTAGCTTATAAACCGTAGGCAGGAGAGGTGCAGCAGTCGTAGGTGGTATCACATTTGACCAATGTGGAAGTAGGTCGTGCCCAAGGCTATGACTTATACATGTGTCCCGTAGGTCGGTTGCTAGCGCACTCAGCTCACATGTTAAGGTCCGTGGTTCGATCCTCAATACGGGTGGAAATATTAGGACGTGTTTCCTTAAGACACCTGCTGTCCCTGTTCACCTAGCAGTAAATAGGTACCTGGGTGTGGGTCTCATCTGGGGACAAAATTAACCTAATTTGCCCGAAATGCTTTGCATAACTAGGGACTTTCTGCATAGTATGTCATTAATGTCAGCTATGGTCTGTATAAGTTGTATCATATACTTGTAGAAATAAAGATTATTATTATTACTATTACATAACATTTATAAGGATACAAAGGCATAACCTAAAATTAGGACGATACGAGTGCCAATACAAAATTACTCGTACTAATGACATATGTTTGACCTGAGGATATGGGATGTTTGACCACAGTGTGAGATATAAAACAGTATGAGATTTCTTACACAGTGTGGGATGCTTGATATCAGCATGGGATGCTTGACCCCCAGTGTGTGATGTTTGATTTCAGTATCCGTATGCTAGTCTTCTTCCCACTCCTGATCCACAATTCCTTGGCTCTCCTCTTATATCTCTTATTCCCGCTGTAATAAATTTTCAGCCAGTTTGTACCTCAGGTAAACTTATCTAACAAGGGTCTTGATCGAGAGACACTCGTTGTTACCCTCCATTAGTCCTTCCCTGTTATTAACTCGCCCCCCCCTCTCTTTTCTTCGTCTCTCCCTTCCGCGTGTCCTGTGGGATGTTGTCCTGGTGGTGAGAGGCACTGAGTGCCACAAGACCAGCCTCAGTCTGACATTCCCCGGCACGGTGTCCACACACACACACCCGCCTTCCTCACTACCCGGCTTTGGTGCGTTCACTTAAACTCACCCTCCTCGATCTGTTAACATTTATATCCCGTGAAAGAAGCAGATTGTGAGGTGTTGGTGGCGCTGTGAGAGTAGATGTGTATTATACCTGTCGAGTGTCGTTTGAAAGTTGCGTAGATGTGTGAAGGAACTACAGGTGGGAGGTGAGGCAGCAAGCGGCCTGAGGTGACCCTCCTCCACCTGTTGAATTATTATCTGGTAGGGCAGAGCGCTGTCTTGAGCCATCTGCTCCAGGAGAGCAAATATTGCACGAGGAAAGGTTAAACAGTGCTTCTATGTCAGTACGTACCGGTAACAATTAGGTACTCCCGCCTCGCACTTACTGCCCTAATAAAAATACTGTGAATGTATTCCTTAAATACATCTCAGTTGTATTAATCACCGTTTTTACGAATCACTGTTAAGCTTGACTAGCTTTGAACAATCTGTTGTTTAGGATGAAAGTTCGTACTGTAGCATTAGATAAGATAAGATAAGATAAGATAAGATTTCGTTCGGATTTTTAACCCCGGAGGGTTAGCCACCCAGGATAACCCAAGAAAGTCAGTGCGTCATCGAGGACTGTCTAACTTATTTCCATTGGGGTCCTTAATCTTGTCCCCCAGGATGCGACCCACACCAGTCGACTAACACCCAGGTACCTATTTGCTGCTAGGTGAACAGGACAACAGGTGTAAGGAAACGTGTCGGAATGTTTCCACCCGCCGGGAATCGAACCCGGGCCCTCCGTGTGTGAAGCGGGAGCTTTAGCCACCAGGCTAAATGTTATACCGAGGCTTTGCTATGGTAAAGAAGCACTCAGACTGAACCACCTGTGGCTGAGCCTCAACACAATACTGACTCACCTCGTGTTACTGTAACCAACTCTTGCATAAAGACGTTATGGACTTCCTGTCGTAAGTATACAAGAACATAATTAAAATCTCCATCTCAAGCAGCCAGGTGGGTGATCAAGCCACCTATTCCTCGCTGCATGGTGAGAAGTCAAACCACCTGCTCCACTTAGCCACACGGGAGATCGTCACGAGAGAACTTCAAGACTGCGTCATAATGGCGAACATTTTCTGATACCACAAGTAACGTCTCTCTCAACCTCTTCTGTTTATCTTAAAACAAAAGTTGTCATCATATAGTCACAACTATAAAAATATATGTATTTTAAACAACAAATGTATATATATATATATATATATATGTATATATATATGTATATATATATAATATATATATATATATATATATATATAGGTTGGTAGACAGCAACCACCCAGGGAAGTACTACCGTCCTGCCAGATGACTGTGAAACAAAAACCTGTAACTGTTTTGCATGATGGTAGGATTGCTGGTTTCTTTTTCTGTCTCATAAACACGCTAAGATAACAGGGATATCTTGCTACTCCTACTTACACTTTGGTCACACTTCACAGACACGCACATGCATATATATATATACATACATCTAGGTTTTTCTCCTTTTTCTAAATAGCTCTTGCTCTTTTTTATTTCTTCTATTGTCCATGGGGAAGTGGAAAAGAATCTTTCCTCCGTAAGCCATGCGTGTCGTATGAGGCGACTAAAATGCCGGGAGCAATGGGCTAGTAACCCCTTCTCCTGTATACAATTACTAAAAAAGAGAAGAAGAAAAACTTTATAAAACTGGGTTGCTTAAATGTGCGTGGATGTAGTGCGGATGACAAGAAACAGATGATTGCTGATGTTATGAATGAAAAGAAGTTGGATGTCCTGGCCCTAAGCGAAACAAAGCTGAAGGGGGTAGGAGAGTTTCAGTGGGGGGAAATAAATGGGATTAAATCTGGAGTATCTGAGAGAGTTAGAGCAAAGGAAGGGGTAGCAGTAATGTTAAATGATCAGTTATGGAAGGAGAAAAGAGAATATGAATGTGTAAATTCAAGAATTATGTGGATTAAAGTAAAGGTTGGATGCGAGAAGTGGGTCATAATAAGCGTGTATGCACCTGGAGAAGAGAGGAATGCAGAGGAGAGAGAGAGATTTTGGGAGATGTTAAGTGAATGTATAGGAGCCCTTGAACCAAGTGAGAGAGTAATTGTGGTAGGGGACTTGAATGCTAAAGTAGGAGAAACTTTTAGAGAGGGTGTGGTAGGTAAGTTTGGGGTGCCAGGTGTAAATGATAATGGGAGCCCTTTGATTGAACTTTGTATAGAAAGGGGTTTAGTTATAGGTAATACATATTTTAAGAAAAAGAGGATAAATAAGTATACACGATATGATGTAGGGCGAAATGACAGTAGTTTGTTGGATTATGTATTGGTAGATAAAAGACTGTTGAGTAGACTTCAGGATGTACATGTTTATAGAGGGGCCACAGATATATCAGATCACTTTCTAGTTGTAGCTACACTGAGAGTAAAAGGTAGATGGGATACAAGGAGAATAGAAGCATCAGGGAAGAGAGAGGTGAAGGTTTATAAACTAAAAGAGGAGGCAGTTAGGGTAAGATATAAACAGCTATTGGAGGATAGATGGGCTAATGAGAGCATAGGCAATGGGGTCGAAGAGGTATGGGGTAGGTTTAAAAATGTAGTGTTAGAGTGTTCAGCAGAAGTTTGTGGTTACAGGAAAGTGGGTGCAGGAGGGAAGAGGAGCGATTGGTGGAATGATGATGTAAAGAGAGTAGTAAGGGAGAAAAAGTTAGCATATGAGAAGTTTTTACAAAGTAGAAGTGATGCAAGGAGGGAAGAGTATATGGAGAAAAAGAGAGAGGTTAAGAGAGTGGTGAAGCAATGTAAAAAGAGAGCAAATGAGAGAGTGGGTGAGATGTTATCAACAAATTTTGTTGAAAATAAGAAAAAGTTTTGGAGTGAGATTAACAAGTTAAGAAAGCCTAGAGAACAAATTGATTTGTCAGTTAAAAATAGGAGAGGAGAGTTATTAAATGGAGAGTTAGAGGTATTGGGAAGATGGAAGGAATATTTTGAGGAATTGTTAAATGTTGATGAAGATAGGGAAGCTGTGATTTCGTGTATAGGGCAAGGAGGAATAACATCTTGTAGGAGTGAGGAAGAGCCAGTTGTGAGTGTGGGGGAAGTTCGTGAGGCAGTAGGTAAAATGAAAGGGGGTAAGGCAGCCGGGATTGATGGGATAAAGATAGAAATGTTAAAAGCAGGTGGGGATATAGTTTTGGAGTGGTTGGTGCAATTATTTAATAAATGTATGGAAGAGGGTAAGGTACCTAGGGATTGGCAGAGAGCATGCATAGTTCCTTTGTATAAAGGCAAAGGGGATAAAAGAGAGTGCAAAAATTATAGGGGGATAAGTCTGTTGAGTGTACCTGGTAAAGTGTATGGTAGAGTTATAATTGAAAGAATTAAGAGTAAGACGGAGAATAGGATAGCAGATGAACAAGGAGGCTTTAGGAAAGGTAGGGGGTGTGTGGACCAGGTGTTTACAGTGAAACATATAAGTGAACAGTATTTAGATAAGGCTAAAGAGGTCTTTGTGGCATTTATGGATTTGGAAAAGGCGTATGACAGGGTGGATAGGGGGGCAATGTGGCAGATGTTGCAAGTGTATGGTGTAGGAGGTAGGTTACTGAAAGCAGTGAAGAGTTTTTACGAGGATAGTGAGGCTCAAGTTAGAGTATGTAGGAAAGAGGGAAATTTTTTCCCAGTAAAAGTAGGCCTTAGACAAGGATGTGTGATGTCACCGTGGTTGTTTAATATATTTATAGATGGGGTTGTAAGAGAAGTAAATGCGAGGGTCTTGGCAAGAGGCGTGGAGTTAAAAGATAAAGAATCACACACAAAGTGGGAGTTGTCACAGCTGCTCTTTGCTGATGACACTGTGCTCTTGGGAGATTCTGAAGAGAAGTTGCAGAGATTGGTGGATGAATTTGGTAGGGTGTGCAAAAGAAGAAAATTAAAGGTGAATACAGGAAAGAGTAAGGTTATGAGGATAACAAAAAGATTAGGTGATGAAAGATTGAATATCAGATTGGAGGGAGAGAGTATGGAGGAGGTGAACGTATTCAGATATTTGGGAGTGGACGTGTCAGCGGATGGGTCTATGAAAGATGAGGTGAATCATAGAATTGATGAGGGAAAAAGAGTGAGTGGTGCACTTAGGAGTCTGTGGAGACAAAGAACTTTGTCCTTGGAGGCAAAGAGGGGAATGTATGAGAGTATAGTTTTACCAACGCTCTTATATGGGTGTGAAGCGTGGGTGATGAATGTTGCAGCGAGGAGAAGGCTGGAGGCAGTGGAGATGTCATGTCTGAGGGCAATGTGTGGTGTGAATATAATGCAGAGAATTCGTAGTTTGGAAGTTAGGAGGAGGTGCGGGATTACCAAAACTGTTGTCCAGAGGGCTGAGGAAGGGTTGTTGAGGTGGTTCGGACATGTAGAGAGAATGGAGCGAAACAGAATGACTTCAAGAGTGTATCAGTCTGTAGTGGAAGGAAGGCGGGGTAGGGGTCGGCCTAGGAAGGGTTGGAGGGAGGGGGTAAAGGAGGTTTTGTGTGCGAGGGGCTTGGACTTCCAGCAGGCATGCGTGAGCGTGTTTGATAGGAGTGAATGGAGACAAATGGTTTTTAATACTTGACGTGCTGTTGGAGTGTGAGCAAAGTAACATTTATGAAGGGATTCAGGGAAACCGGCAGGCCGGACTTGAGTTCTGGAGATGGGAAGTACAGTGCCTGCACTCTGAAGGAGGGGTGTTAATGTTGCAGTTTAAAAACTGTAGTGTAAAGCACCCTTCTGGCAAGACAGTGATGGAGTGAATGATGGTGAAAGTTTTTCTTTTTCGGGCCACCCTGCCTTGGTGGGAATCGGCCGGTGTGATAATAAAAAAAAAAAAAAATATATATATATATATATATATATATATATATATATATATATATATATATATATATATATATATATATATATCTTAAACATGCAAACTGACACAATACAATGCACAATACAACAATCATGAAGGACGTAATTATCATTCTGAGAGGTTAGATACACTATCATTCACTCTTCTGCAATATTTCAACTCTTATAAAAACTGAAGAATCTCGCAACTATCAACAATGCATAATAAACATCGTCACAAGGAAGGGCTAAATCCGCAAGGCAGGGGGGAGGGGTCATGCAGCGTCTGGGTAAATGGGTGGTAATCAGGTTCGATCCGAGGAAGGGGAGGGTAGCTCTAATTCCTTGGATCAAGAACCCTTCACCAATTAGCATCAGACATCGCCGTAGACGGAACTGTAATGATGAGGGTATAAATGTGGATGTTCTTGGCGCGAATATATTTAAGTTATACTCCAGAGTGTCATATTTAGGTTATATTCCAGAGTGTCATATTTAAGTTATACTCCAGAGTGTCATATTTAGGTTATATTCCAGAGTGTCATATTTAAGTTATACTCCAGAGTGTCATATTTAGGTTATACTCCAGAGTGTTATATTTAAGTTATACTCCAGAGTGTCATATTTAGGTTATACTGGCTACATCAGCAGTGTGTTGTTAGTCAAGTGTACACAGTGGGAATAATTGTCAGCAATGTTCTCCTGTCACATTCCATCACACAGGACAGGTCACCTATATAGCTGACGACTGAGACACTTGTGAAACATCTGGGAATCTTTATTGTGGGAACATTTCCCCAATAAAATATACCCAAGTGCTGCACAAGTGTCTCAGTCTTCAACCTGTCTGTTTTCTAACCATCACACACGTATAGTGTTGATATGTGTCAGCCTGAGCTGGGAGACTCCAGCAGGGCGACGAGGATATTTTCACGGACCCCTGTGGTAATAAGTCATTTTGTCTGACTTTTTTGGGTTATCCTAAGTAATTTACACATATACTGCTATGTGTGTGATAATTTATGTAACTGTATTTATGTGTATCTGTAACTGAATAAACTTACTTAGTTACGTAAGCTTGAAAATCTCCGTCTTAACAGTGGTGGAGTTACTCTCAACAGGGAATTATCATCTCCCACGAGTGCCTATCCCATACCCAGGAGAAATTTAATTTTTATTGAGATATCTCTCTATCACTGCCGAGATGGCGTCAAAAATTATATGGAGGCGCGAGAGAAGAAATATTAGTGGTTGGGGAGGGGGTAGGTATGGGAAATTTAGACTACATTATATATTAAAAAAAATACGTATATACATAACTACAAAAACAATGAGGAATTATTATTGCAACAGATTATGGGTATTTTACAGCAACATAATATGTCTATGAATATATACTAGCGCAACCGCTCCCCCCCTCATCAATTTCTTAATGATGTAATCTACTTGCAACAACAACCTGAGTGGTGGGATCTGAATGGCGTACTGCCAGCAGTACTGAAGAAAAGATGAGTTACAGAACAAACTTGATCTTACTGGAACAACGTTGTGCTTTTTAAAGTCAGAGCGAAATATCGTGTCTATAAAATATTGGTATACAAGGAAAGTGTTTGCTTCAGTGTTGTCACCAGTACTACACTTGACGCTATACAAGGAAAGTGTTTGCTTCAGTGTTGTCACCAGTACTACACTTGACGCTGTACAAGGAAAGTGTTTGCTTCAGTGTTGTCACCAGTACTACACTTGACGCTATACAAGGAAAGTGTTTGCTTCAGTGTTGTCACCAGTACTACACTTGACGCTATACAAGGAAAGTGTTTGCTTCAGTGTTGTCACCAGTACTACACTTGACGCTATACAAGGGGAGTGTTTGATTCAGTGTTGTCACCAGTACTACACTTGACGCTATACAAGGGGAGTGTTTGCTTCAGTGTTGTCACCAGTACTACACTTGACGCTGTACAAGGAAAGTGTTTGCTTCAGTGTTGTCACCAGTACTACACTTGACGCTGTACAAGGGGAGTGTTTGCTTCAGTGTTGTCACCAGTACTACACTTGACGCTATACAAGGAAAGTGTTTGCTTCAGTGTTGTCACCAGTACTACACTTGACGCTATACAAGGGGAGTGTTTGATTCAGTGTTGTCACCAGTACTACACTTGACGCTATACAAGGGGAGTGTTTGCTTCAGTGTTGTCACCAGTACTACACTTGACGCTATACAAGGGGAGTGTTTGATTCAGTGTTGTCACCAGTACTACACTTGACGCTATACAAGGGGAGTGTTTGATTCAGTGTTGTCACCAGTACTACACTTGACGCTATACAAGGAAAGTGTTTGCTTCAGTGTTGTCACCAGTACTACACTTGACGCTATACAAGGGGAGTGTTTGATTCAGTGTTGTCACCAGTACTACACTTGACGCTATACAAGGGGAGTGTTTGCTTCAGTGTTGTCACCAGTACTACACTTGACGCTATACAAGGGGAGTGTTTACTTCAGTGTTGTCACCAGTACTACACTTGACGCTATACAAGGAAAGTGTTTGCTTCAGTGTTGTCACCAGTACTACACTTGACGCTATACAAGGGGAGTGTTTGCTTCAGTGTTGTCACCAGTACTACACTTGACGCTATACAAGGGGAGTGTTTGCTTCAGTGTTGTCACCAGTACTACACTTGACGCTATACAAGGGGAGTGTTTGCTACAGTGTTGTCACCAGTACTACACTTGACGCTATACAAGGGGAGTGTTTGATTCAGTGTTGTCACCAGTACTACACTTGACGCTGTACAAGGGGAGTGTTTGCTTCAGTGTTGTCACCAGTACTACACTTGACGCTATACAAGGGGAGTGTTTGCTTCAGTGTTGTCACCAGTACTACACTTGACGCTGTACAAGGGTCGTGTTTGCTACAGTGTTGTCACCAGCACTACACTTGACGCTGTACAAGGGGAGTGTTTGATTCAGTGTTGTCACCAGTACTACACTTGACGCTATACAAGGGGAGTGTTTGATTCAGTGTTGTCACCAGTACTACACTTGACGCTATACAAGGGGAGTGTTTGATTCAGTGTTGTCACCAGTACTACACTTGACGCTATACAAGGGGAGTGTTTGCTTCAGTGTTGTCACCAGTACTACACTTGACGCTGTACAAGGGGAGTGTTTGCTTCAGTGTTGTCACCAGTACTACACTTGACGCTGTACAAGGGGCGTGTTTGACAGTGTTGTCACCAGCACTACACTTGTGTACAAGTGTTTGATTCAGTGTTGTCACAGTACTACACTTGACGCTATACAAGGGGAGTGTTTGATTCAGTGTTGTCACCAGTACTACACTTGACGCTATACAAGGGGAGTGTTTGATTCAGTGTTGTCACCAGTACTACACTTGACGCTATACAAGGGGAGTGTTTGCTTCAGTGTTGTCACCAGTACTACACTTGACGCTATACAAGGGGAGTGTTTGATTCAGTGTTGTCACCAGTACTACACTTGACGCTATACAAGGGGAGTGTTTGATTCAGTGTTGTCACCAGTACTACACTTGACGCTATACAAGTGTTTGCTTCAGTGTTGTCACCAGTACTACACTTGACGCTATACAAGGGGAGTGTTTGATTCAGTGTTGTCACCAGTACTACACTTGACGCTATACAAGGGGAGTGTTTGCTTCAGTGTTGTCACCAGTACTACACTTGACGCTATACAAGGGGAGTGTTTGCTTCAGTGTTGTCACCAGTACTACACTTGACGCTATACAAGGGGAGTGTTTGCTTCAGTGTTGTCACCAGTACTACACTTGACGCTATACAAGGGGTGATTGCTTCAGTGTTGTCACCAGTACTACACTTGATGCTATACAAGGGGAGTGTTTGCTTCAGTGTTGTCACCAGTACTACACTTAACGCTATACAAGGGGAGTGTTTGCTTCAGTGTTGTCACCAGTACTACACTTGACGCTATACAAGGGGAGTGTTTGCTTCAGTGTTGTCACCAGTACTACACTTGACGCTATACAAGGGGAGTGTTTGATTCAGTGTTGTCACCAGTACTACACTTGACGCTATACAAGGGGAGTGTTTGATTCAGTGTTGTCACCAGTAGTACACTTGACGCTGTACAAGGGAGTGTTTGCTTCAGTGTTGTCACCAGTACTACACTTGACGCTGTACAAGGGGAGTGTTTGATTCAGTGTTGTCACCAGTACTACACTTGACGCTATACAAGGGGAGTGTTTGCTTCAGTGTTGTCACCAGTACTACACTTGACGCTATACAAGGGGAGTGTTTACTTCAGTGTTGTCACCAGTACTACACTTGACGCTATACAAGGGGAGTGTTTGCTTCAGTGTTGTCACCAGTACTACACTTGACGCTATACAAGGGGAGTGTTTGCTTCAGTGTTGTCACCAGTACTACACTTGACGCTATACAAGGGGAGTGTTTGCTTCAGTGTTGTCACCAGTACTACACTTGACGCTATACAAGGGGAGTGTTTGCTTCAGTGTTGTCACCAGTACTACACTTGACGCTATACAAGGGGAGTGTTTGCTTCAGTGTTGTCACCAGTACTACACTTGACGCTATACAAGGGGAGTGTTTGATTCAGTGTTGTCACCAGTACTACACTTGACGCTATACAAGGGGAGTGTTTGATTCAGTGTTGTCACCAGTAGTACACTTGACGCTGTACAAGGGAGTGTTTGCTTCAGTGTTGTCACCAGTACTACACTTGACGCTGTACAAGGGGAGTGTTTGATTCAGTGTTGTCACCAGTACTACACTTGACGCTATACAAGGGGAGTGTTTGCTTCAGTGTTGTCACCAGTACTACACTTGACGCTATACAAGGGGAGTGTTTGCTTCAGTGTTGTCACCAGTACTACACTTGACGCTATACAAGGGGAGTGTTTGCTTCAGTGTTGTCACCAGTACTACACTTGACGCTATACAAGGGGAGTGTTTGATTCAGTGTTGTCACCAGTACTACACTTGACGCTATACAAGGGGAGTGTTTGCTTCAGTGTTGTCACCAGTACTACACTTGACGCTATACAAGGGGAGTGTTTGATTCAGTGTTGTCACCAGTACTACACTTGACGCTATACAAGGGGAGTGTTTGCTTCAGTGCTGTCACCAGTACTACTTTTGACGCTATACAAGGGGAGTGTTTGCTTCAGTGTTGTCACCAGTACTACACTTGACGCTATACAAGGGGAGTGTTTGCTTCAGTGTTGTCACCAGTACTACACTTGACGCTATACAAGGGGAGTGTTTGCTTCAGTGTTGTCACCAGTACTACACTTGACGCTATACAAGGGGAGTGTTTGCTTCAGTGTTGTCACCAGTACTACACTTGACGCTATACAAGGGGAGTGTTTGATTCAGTGTTGTCACCAGTACTACACTTGACGCTATACAAGGGGAGTGTTTGCTTCAGTGCTGTCACCAGTACTACACTTGACGCTGTACAAGGGGAGTGTTTGCTTCAGTGTTGTCACCAGTACTACACTTGACGCTATACAAGGGGAGTGTTTGATTCAGTGTTGTCACCAGTACTACACTTGACGCTATACAAGGGGAGTGTTTGATTCAGTGTTGTCACCAGTACTACACTTGACGCTATACAAGGGGAGTGTTTGATTCAGTGTTGTCACCAGTACTACACTTGACACTATACAAGGGGAGTGTTTGCTTCAGTGTTGTCACCAGTACTACACTTGACGCTATACAAGGGGAGTGTTTGCTTCAGTGTTGTCACCAGTACTACACTTGACGCTGTACAAGAGGAGTGTTTGCTTCAGTGTTGTCACCAGTACTACACTTGACGCTATACAAGGGGAGTGTTTGCTTCAGTGTTGTCACCAGTACTACACTTGACGCTATACAAGGGGAGTGTTTGATTCAGTGTTGTCACCAGTACTACACTTGACGCTATACAAGGGGAGTGTTTGCTTCAGTGTTGTCACCAGTACTACACTTGACGCTATACAAGGGGAGTGTTTGATTCAGTGTTGTCACCAGTACTACACTTGACGCTGTACAAGGGGAGTGTTTGATTCAGTGTTGTCACCAGTACTACACTTGACGCTATACAAGGGGAGTGTTTGCTTCAGTGTTGTCACCAGTACTACACTTGACGCTATACAAGGGGAGTGTTTGATTCAGTGTTGTCACCAGTACTACACTTGACGCTATACAAGGGGAGAGTTTGCTTCAGTGTTGTCACCAGTACTACACTTGACGCTATACAAGGGGAGTGTTTGATTCAGTGTTGTCACCAGTACTACACTTGACGCTATACAAGGGGAGTGTTTGCTTCAGTGCTGTCACCAGTACTACTTTTGACGCTATACAAGGGGAGTGTTTGCTTCAGTGTTGTCACCAGTACTACACTTGACGCTATACAAGGGGAGTGTTTGCTTCAGTGTTGTCACCAGTACTACACTTGACGCTATACAAGGGGAGTGTTTGCTTCAGTGTTGTCACCAGTACTACACTTGACGCTATACAAGGGGAGTGTTTGCTTCAGTGTTGTCACCAGTACTACACTTGACGCTATACAAGGGGAGTGTTTGATTCAGTGTTGTCACCAGTACTACACTTGACGCTATACAAGGGGAGTGTTTGCTTCAGTGCTGTCACCAGTACTACACTTGACGCTGTACAAGGGGAGTGTTTGCTTCAGTGTTGTCACCAGTACTACACTTGACGCTATACAAGGGGAGTGTTTGCTTCAGTGTTGTCACCAGTACTACACTTGACGCTATACAAGGGGAGTGTTTGCTTCAGTGTTGTCACCAGTACTACACTTGACGCTATACAAGGGGAGTGTTTGATTCAGTGTTGTCACCAGTACTACACTTGACGCTATACAAGGGGAGTGTTTGCTTCAGTGTTGTCACCAGTACTACACTTGACGCTATACAAGGGGAGTGTTTGCTTCATTGTTGTCACCAGTACTACACTTGACGCTGTACAAGAGGAGTGTTTGCTTCAGTGTTGTCACCAGTACTACACTTGACGCTATACAAGGGGAGTGTTTGATTCAGTGTTGTCACCAGTACTACACTTGACGCTATACAAGGGGAGTGTTTGATTCAGTGTTGTCACCAGTACTACACTTGACGCTATACAAGGGGAGTGTTTGCTTCAGTGTTGTCACCAGTACTACACTTGACGCTATACAAGGGGAGTGTTTGATTCAGTGTTGTCACCAGTACTACACTTGACGCTATACAAGGGGAGTGTTTGCTTCAGTGTTGTCACCAGTACTACACTTGACGCTATACAAGGGGAGTGTTTGCTTCAGTGTTGTCACCAGTACTACACTTGACGCTGTACAAGAGGAGTATTTGCTTCAGTGTTGTCACCAGTACTACACTTGACGCTATACAAGGGGAGTGTTTGCTTCAGTGTTGTCACCAGTACTACACTTGACGCTATACAAGGGGAGTGTTTGCTTCAGTGTTGTCACCAGTACTACACTTGACGCTATACAAGGGGAGTGTTTGATTCAGTGTTGTCACCAGTACTACACTTGACGCTATACAAGGGGAGTGTTTGCTTCAGTGCTGTCACCAGTACTACACTTGACGCTATACAAGGGGAGTGTTTGCTTCAGTGTTGTCACCAGTACTACACTTGGAACCATATCGTCTATCTAACTTCAATAATATAAGTAATATAACTTCCCTTATGGGACATATATTTTAAAAATAATGCTTATAGCGTCTCGTATCTGGAAGATTTGAGTAATGTATATAATATGCAAAACTATATAGTGAGCGTGCAACATTAAACAATGTGTACAACATTCAGTACACACACACACGCACACACACACACACACACACACACACACACACACACACACACACACACACACACACACACACACACACACACACACACACACACACACACACACACACACACACACACATACACACACACACACACACACACACACACACACACACACACACACACACACACACACACACACACACACACACACACACACAGGATCAGATGAGAATGGTTCTGGTAGGGAGGAGTGGATGGAGGAGCAGTGGAAAAGGATGGAACAAGAGTGGGAGAGAAAATTAGGAGAGCTTTCTGAAAAAATGGAGAAAGAGCTCTCTGTGAAATTGGAAAAGAGGTTGGAGAAGGAGACAAAGAATTGGGAGGCACAAGTCGAAACTGCAGTAGCCAAGATAAGGGTCCTAGAAGTTGAGATAAATAGGCTGAAGCGAGTTACAGGGGCAGTGACCAGAGAAGACACAGCATATGAAGCTGCGAGGCCGAACAGGAAGGAAGGAATTATGAATTATGCTAAGGTCATATCAGCCTGCCAAGGAGGACCAAGGAGTGAAAGGGAAGAACAGCTGGTTGCAGATGGAGAGGGTGATAGGTCGATTGCTGAGGCACAACCAGGCTATCAAGAGGTACTGGAAAAAATCAAGGAAAAAACTGACCACATACAGGCAGGATCCAGAGTCACAGAGGGTGAGGCAATGGGAGGAAGAAAGGGCAAAATCAGTGTTTATCCATGGGCTTCAGGAGAGAGAGGAAAGGACACACACTGAAAGGCAGCAGGAAGAAAGAAAGGAGATTGAGAAAATCATCACGGAAATATTTGAAGAGATGGACGAGATTGTAAATTTTCAGAGAATAGGGGGGTACTCGAAGGGGAGAAACCGACCAATCAAGCTGATTCTCAGGACGGAAACAGTGCGGAACAGGATCCTCCAAGAGAAACCACGATTGAAATACTCGGAAGAGTACAAGAGGGTGTTCCTAGACAGAGACAGAACAAAATCCGAACGACAGCAGCTGAGGGAGAGGACAAAAAAGCGAAAGGAGCTAGGAAAAGAGACAAGGATGGAACCAGCAGAGGTCAGTCAGAGCAGAACAGAACAGCAAGGGCAAACACACACACAACTATTCTCAGAACCATACAACCTATCACACCATCCCAACACACACTACAATCCATACCCACAGCCTCCACCCAACACCGAGCTATAGAATCCCACAGTATGCCACCAGGTCTCCCACCCTCACAGGCCCCCCAAACCACAGTGTTGGAAAGGAAACTGGAGGTATGGTACACAAACGCTGATGGAATAACAAATAAGTGGGAGGAGTGGCATGAAAGAGTCAAAGAAGCATCACTGGACATCATAGCTCTCACAGAAACCAAGCTTACAGGTATGATAACAGATGCCATCTTTCCAATGGGATACAACTTCCTGAGGAAAGACAGAGGGAACAGGGGGGGTGGAGGAGTGGCGTTGCTGATCAAAAATCGCTGGAATTTTGATGAGCTGGAGAGAGGAGACAGCGGAGAAGAAAGTGATTACAAAGCGGGAACACTTCACTCTGGAGGTCCCAAGGTGGTAATAGCAGTGATGTATAACCCACCACAGAACAGCAGGAGGCCAAGGCAAGAGTACGACGAGAGCAATAGAGCGATGGTTGATACACTGGCTAGAGTGGCCAGAAGAGCTCATGCATGCAGGGCAAAGCTCCTGATCATGGGTGACTTTAACCACAAGGAGATCGATTGGGAGAACTTGGACCCACATGGGGGCCAAGATACATGGAGGGCTAAGATGATGGAGGTGGTACTGGAAAACTTCATGTGCCAACACATAAGGGACACTACAAGAGAGAGAGGAGAGGATGAACCAGCAAGGCTGGACTTAGTATTCACCTTGAGTAGTGCAGATATCGAGGACATCACATACGAAAGACCCCTTGGGGCCAGTGACCATGTGGTTTTAAGCTTCGAATACACAGTAGAGCTACAAGTGGAGGGAGAAGCAGGAAGGCCAGGACGAATGAAGCCAAACTACAAGAAAGGGGACTACACAGGAATGAGGAACTACCTGAACGGGGTTCAGTGGGACAGAGAACTGGCAGGGAAGCCAGTTAATGAGATGATGGAATATGTAGCAACAAAATGCAAGGAGGCTGAGGAGAGGTTTGTACCCAAGGGTAACAGGAATAATGAAAAAGCCAGGATGAGCCCATGGTTTACCCAAAGGTGCAGGGAGGCAAAAACCAAGTGTGCTAGGGAATGGAAGAAATATAGAAGGCAAAGGACCCAGGAGAATAAGGAGACCAGTCGTAGAGCCAGAAACGAATATGCACAGATAAGAAGGGAGGCCCAAAGACAATATGAAAATGACATAGCAGCAAAAGCCAAATCTGACCCAAAACTGTTGTACAGCCACATCAGGAGGAAAACAACAGTCAAGGACCAGGTAATCAGGCTAAGGAAGGAAGGAGGAGAGTCAACAAGAAATGACCGTGAAGTATGTGAAGAACTCAACAAGAGATTCAAAGAAGTGTTCACAGAGGAGACAGAAGGGACTCCAGAAAGACGGAGAGGTGGGGCACACCACCAAGTGCTGGACACAGTGCACACCACCGAGGAAGAAGTGAAGAGGCTTCTGAGTGAGCTAGATACCTCAAAGGCAATGGGGCCAGATAACATCTCCCCATGGGTATTGAGAGAGGGAGCAGAGGCGCTATGTGTACCCCTAACAACAATATTCAATACATCTATCGAAACAGGGAGATTGCCTGAGGCATGGAAGACAGCAAATGTAGTCCCAATCTTTAAAAAAGGAGACAGACATGAAGCATTAAACTACAGACCAGTGTCACTGACATGTATAGTATGCAAAATCATGGAGAAGATTATCAGGAGAAGAGTGGTGGAACACCTAGAAAGGAACGATCTCATCAACAGCAGCCAACATGGTTTCAGGGACGGGAAATCCTGTGTCACAAACCTACTGGAGTTCTATGACATGGTGACAGCAGTAAGACAAGAGAGAGAGGGGTGGGTGGATTGCATTTTCTTGGACTGTAAGAAGGCGTTTGACACAGTTCCACACAAGAGATTGGTGCAAAAACTGGAGGACCAAGCAGGGATAACAGGGAAGGCACTACAATGGATCAGGGAATACTTGTCAGGAAGACAGCAGCGAGTCATGGTACGTGGCGAGGTGTCAGAGTGGGCACCTGTGACCAGCGGGGTCCCGCAGGGGTCAGTCCTAGGACCAGTGCTGTTTTTGGTATTTGTGAACGACATGACGGAAGGAATAGACTCTGAGGTGTCCCTGTTTGCAGATGACGTGAAGTTGATGAGAAGAATTCACTCGATCGAAGACCAGGCAGAACTACAAAGGGATCTGGACAGGCTGCAGACCTGGTCCAGCAATTGGCTCCTGGAGTTCAATCCCACCAAGTGCAAAGTCATGAAGATTGGGGAAGGGCAAAGAAGACCGCAGACGGAGTACAGTCTAGGGGGCCAGAGACTACAAACCTCACTCAAGGAAAAAGATCTTGGGGTGAGTATAACACCAGGCACATCTCCTGAAGCGCACATCAACCAAATAACTGCTGCAGCATATGGGCGCCTGGCAAACCTCAGAACAGCATTCCGACATCTTAATAAGGAATCATTCAGGACCCTGTACACCGTGTACGTTAGGCCCATATTGGAGTATGCGGCACCAGTTTGGAACCCACACCTAGCCAAGCACGTGAAGAAACTAGAGAAAGTGCAAAGGTTTGCAACAAGACTAGTCCCAGAGCTAAGAGGTATGTCCTACGAGGAGAGGTTAAGGGAAATCAACCTGACGACACTGGAGGACAGGAGAGATAGGGGGGGATATGATAACGACATACAAAATACTGAGAGGAATTGACAAGGTGGATAAAGACAGGATGTTCCAGAGATTGGACACAGTAACAAGGGGACACAGTTGGAAGCTGAAGACACAGATGAATCACAGGGATATTAGGAAGTATTTCTTCAGCCACAGAGTAGTCAGTAAGTGGAATAGTTTGGGAAGCGATGTAGAGGAGGCAGGATCCATACATAGCTTTAAGCAGAGGTATGATAAAGCTCACGGCTCAGGGAGAGTGACCTAGTAGCGATCAGTGAAGAGGCGGGGCCAGGAGCTCGGACTCGACCCCCGCAACCTCAACTAGGTGAGTACACACACACACACACACAGACACACACACACAGACAACAGGCCTAGTGTCTAATCGACATGTGCCTAGGACAAAATGGTAACTAACACACACACACACACACACACACACACACGCACACACAGACACACAGACACACAGACACACAGACACACAGACACACACACACACACACACACACACACACACACACACACACACACACACACACACACACACACACACACACACACACACACACACACACCTCAAAGGCGATGGGACCGGACAACATCTCCCCATGGGTCCTTAGAGAAGGAGCAGAGATGCTGTGCGTGCCCCTAACCACAATCTTCAACACATCCCTTGAAACTGGGCAACTACCTGAGATATGGAAGACGGCAAATGTAGTCCCCATATTTAAGAAAGGAAACAGAAATGAGGCACTAAACTACAGACCTGTGTCTCTGACATGTATTGTGTGCAAAGTCATGGAGAAGATTATCAGGAGGAGAGTGGTCGAACACCTGGAACGGAACAAGATTATAAATGAAAACCAGCATGGATTCATGGAAGGCAAATCCTGTGTCACAAACCTTCTGGAGTTTTATGACAAGGTAGCAGAAGTAAGACACTAGAGAGAGGGGTGGGTTGATTGCATTTTCCTGGACTGCAGGGAGGCCTTTGACACAGTTCCTCACAAGAGATTAGTACAGAAGCTGCAGGATCAGGCGCATATAACAGGGAGAGCACTGCAATGGATCAGGGAATACCTGACAGGGAGGTAACAACGAGTCATGGTACGTGAAGAGGTATCACAGAGGGCGCCTGTGACGAGCGGGGTCCCACAGGGGTCAGTTCTATGACCAGTGCTATTTTTGATATATGGGAACGACATGATGGAAGGAATAGACTCTGAAGTGTCCCTATTCGCAGATGATGTGAAGTTGATGAGAAGAATTAAATCGGATGAGGATGAGGCAGGACTGCAAAGAGACCTGGACAGATGATGACCTGGACAGGCTGGACACGTGGTCCAGAAACTGGCTTCTCGAATTCAACCCTGCCAAATGCAAAGCCATGAAGATTGGGGAGGGGCAAAGAAGACCGCAGACAGAGTATAGGCTAGGTGGACAAAGACTACAGACCTCACTCAGGGAGAAAGATCTTGGGATGACCATAACACCGAGCACGTCACCGGAGGCACACATCAACCAAATAAATGCTGCAGCATACGGGCGCCTGGCAAACCTGAGAATAGCGTTTCGACACCTTAATAAGGAATCGTTCAAGACACTGTGCACGGTGTATGTTAGGCCCATACTGGAGTATGCAGCACCAGTCTGGAACCCACACCTGGTCAAGCACGTCAAGAAGTTAGAGAAAGTACAAAGGTTTACAACAAGGCTAGTCCCAGAGCTCAAGGGAATGTCGTACGAGGAAATGTTGAGGGAAATCGGACTGACGACACTGGAGGACAGAAGGGTCAGGGGAGACATGGTAACAACATACAAGATACTGCGGGGAATAGACAAGGTGGACAGAGACAGGATGTTCCAGAGAGGGGACACAGGAACAAGGGGTCACAATTGGAAGCTGAAGACTCAGACGAGTCAAAGGGACGTTAGGAAGTATTTCTTCAGTCATAGAGTCGTCAGGAAGTGGAATAGCCTAGCAAGTGAAGTAGTGGAGGCAGGAACCATACATAGTTTTAAGAAGAGGTATGACAAAGCTCAGGAAGCAGAGAGTAGCGATCAGTGAAGAGGCGGGGCCAGGAGTTGAGTCTCGACTCCTGCAACCACAATTTGGTGAGCACAATTAGGTGAGTACACACACACACACACACACACACACACACACACACACACGCACGCACACTTACATAATGGTATAATACAAGGGTCGCTCCCTGGTATAATACAAGGGTCGCTCCCTGGTATAATACAAGGGTCGCTCCCTGGTATAATACAAGGGTCGCTCCCTGGTATAATACAAGGGTCGTTCCCTGGTATAATACAAGGGCCGCTCTCTGGTATAATACAAGGGTCGCTCCCTGGTATAATACAAGGGTCGCTCCCTGGTATAATACAAGGGTCGCTCCCTGGTATAATACAAGGGTCGGTATAATACAAGGGTCGTTCCCTGGTATAATACTGGTATAATACAAGGGTCGCTCCCTGGTATAATACAAGGGTCGCTCCCTGGTATAATACAAGGGTCGCTCCCTGGTATAATACAAGGGTCGCTCCCTGGTATAATACAAGGGTCGCTCCCTGGTATAATACAAGGGTCGCTCCCTGGTATAATACAAGGGTCGCTCCCTGGTATAATACAAGGGTCGCTCCCTGGTATAATACAAGGGTCGCTCCCTGGTATAATACAAGGGTCGTTCCCTGGTATAATACAAGGGTCAAGGGTCGTTCCCTGGTATAATACAAGGGTCGCTCCCTGGTATAATACAAGGGTCGTTCCCTGGTATAATACAAGGGTCGTTCCCTGGTAGAATACAAGGGTCGTTCCCTGGTAGAATAGAAGGGTCCTGGTATATTTCACGGGTCGTTCCCTGGTATAATACAAGGGTCGCTCCCTGGTATAATACAAGGGTCGCTCCCTGGTATAATACAAGGGTCGCTCCCTGGTATAATACAAGGGTCGCTCCCTGGTATAATACAAGGGTCGTTCCCTGGTATAATACAAGGGTCGCTATCCCTGGTATAATACAAGGGTCGTTCCCTGGTATAATACAAGGGTCGCTCCCTGGTATAATACAAGGGTCGTTCCCTGGTATAATACAAGGGTCGTTCAAGGGTCGTTCCCTGGTATAATACAAGGGTCGTTCCCTCCCTGGTATAATACAAGGGTCGTTCCCTGGTATAATACAAGGGTCGCTCCCTGGTATAATACAAGGGTCGCTCCCTGGTATAATACAAGGGTCGTTCCCTGGTATAATACAAGGGTCGCTCCCTGGTATAATACAAGGGTCGATCCCTGGTATTATACAAGGGTCGTTCCCTGGTATAATACAAGGGTCGCTCCCTGGTATAATACAAGGGTCGCTCCCTGGTACAATACAAGGGTCGTTCCCTGGTCTAATACAAGGGTCAAGGGTCGCTCCCCCTGGTATAATACAAGGGTCGCTCCCTGGTATAATACAAGGGTCGCTCCCTGGTATACAAGGGTCGTTCCCTGGTATAAAACAAGGGTCGCTCCCTGGTATCAAGGGTCGTTCCCTGGTATAATACAAGGGTCGCTATCTGGTATAATACCTGGTATAATACAAGGGTCGCTCCCTGGTATAATACAAGGGTCGTTCCCTGGTATAATACAAGGGTCGCTCCCTGGTATAATACAAGGGTCGTTCCCTGGTTCCCTGGTATAATACAAGGGTCGTTCCCTGGTATAATACAAGGGTCGCTCCCTGGTATAATACAAGGGTCGCTCCCTGGTATAATACAAGGGTCGTTCCCTGGTATAATACAAGGGTCGCTCCCTGGTATAATACAAGGGTCGTTCCCTGGTATAATACAAGGGTCGCTCCCTGGTATAATACAAGGGTCGTTCCCTGGTATAATACAAGGGTCGCTCCCTGGTATAATACAAGGGTCGCTCCCTGGTATAATACAAGGGTCGTTCCCTGGTATAATACAAGGGTCGCTCCCTGGTACAATACAAGGGTCGCTCCCTGGTATAATACAAGGGTCGCTACCTGGTATAATACAAGGGTCGCTCCCTGGTTCCCCCTCGTATAATACAAGGGTCGCTCCCCGGTATAATACAAGGGTCGTTCCCTGGTATAATACAAGGGTCGCTCCCTGGTATAATACAAGGGTCGTTCCCTGGTATAATACAAGGGTCGTTCCCTGGTATAATACAAGGGTCGCTCCCTGGTATAATACAAGGGTCGTTCCCTGGTATAATACAAGGGTCGCTCCCTGGTATAATACAAGGGTCGTTCCCTGGTATAATACAAGGGTCGCTCCCTGGTATAATACAAGGGTCGTTCCCTGGTATAATACAAGGGTCGCTCCCTGGTATAATACAAGGGTCGCTCCCTGGTATAATACAAGGGTCGTTCCCTGGTATAATACAAGGGTCGCTCCCTGGTATAATACAAGGGTCGTTCCCTGGTATAATACAAGGGTCGCTCCCTGGTATAATACAAGGGTCGATCCCTGGTATAATACAAGGGTCGTTCCCTGGTATAATACAAGGGTCGTTCCCTGGTATAATACAAGGGTCGCTCCCTGGTATAATACAAGGGTCGTTCCCTGGTATAATACAAGGGTCGCTCCCTGGTATAATACAAGGGTCGTTCCCTGGTATAATACAAGGGTCGCTCCCTGGTATAATACAAGGGTCGATCCCTGGTATAATACAAGGGTCGTTCCCTGGTATAATACAAGGGTCGCTCCCTAGTATAATACAAGGGTCGCTCCCTGGTACAATACAAGGGTCGTTCCCTGGTATAAAACAAGGGTCGCTCCCTGGTATAATACAAGGGTCGTTCCCTGGTATAATACAAGGGTCGCTATCTGGTATAATACAAGGGTCGTTCCCTGGTATAATACAAGGGTCGCTCCCTGGTATAATACAAGGGTCGCTCCCTGGTATAATACAAGGGTCGTTCCCTGGTATAATACAAGGGTCGCTCCCTGGTATAATACAAGGGTCGTTCCCTGGTATAATACAAGGGTCGCTCCCTGGTATAATACAAGGGTCGCTCCCTGGTATAATACAAGGGTCGTTCCCTGGTTTAATACAAGGGTCGTTCCCTGGTATAATACAAGGGTCGTTCCCTGGTATAATACAAGGGTCGCTCCCTGGTATAATACAAGGGTCGCTCCCTGGTATAATACAAGGGTCGTTCCCTGGTATAAAACAAGGGTCGCTCCCTGGTATAATACAAGGGTAGTTCCCTGTTATAATACAAGGGTCGCAATCTGGTATAATACAAGGGTCGTTCCCTGGTATAATACAAGGGTCGCTCCCTGGTATAATACAAGGGTCGTTCCCTGGTATAATACAAGGGTCGTTCCCTGGTATAATACAAGGGTCGCTCCCTGGTATAATACAAGGGTCGTTCCCTGGTATAATACAAGGGTCGCTCCCTGGTATAATACAAGGGTCGCTCCCTGGTATAATACAAGGGTCGTTCCCTGGTATAATACAAGGGTCGTTCCCTGGTATAATACAAGGGTCGTTCCCTGGTATAATACAAGGGTCGCTCCCTGGTATAATACAAGGGTCGCTCCCTGGTATAATACAAGGGTCGTTCCCTGGTATAATACAAGGGTCGTTCCCTGGTATAATACAAGGGTCGCTCCCTGGTATAATACAAGGGTCGCTCCCTGGTATAATACAAGGGTCGCTCCCTGGTATAATACAAGGGTCGCTCCCTGGTATAATACAAGGGTCGCTCCCTGGTATAATACAAGGGTCGCTCCCTGGTATAATACAAGGGTCGCTCCCTGGTATAATACAAGGGTCGCTCCCTGGTATAATACAAGGGACGCTCCCTGGTATAATACAAGGGTCGCTCCCTGGCATAATACAAGGGTCGTTCCCTGGCATAATACAAGGGTCGTTCCCTGGTATAATACAAGGGTCGCTCCCTGGTATAATACAAGGGTCGCTCCCTGGTATAATACAAGGGTCGCTCCCTGGTATAATACAAGGGTCGCTCCCTGGTATAATACAAGGGTCGCTCCCTGGTATAATACAAGGGTCGTTCCCTGGTATAATACAAGGGTCGCTCCCTGGTATAATACAAGGGTCGCTCCCTGGTATAATACAAGGGTCGTTCCCTGGTATAATACAAGGGTCGTTCCCTGGTATAATACAAGGGTCGTTCCCTGGTATAATACAAGGGTCGTTCCCTGGTATAATACAAGGGTCGCTCCCTGGTATAATACAAGGGTCGCTCCCTGGTATAATACAAGGGTCGTTCCCTGGTATAATACAAGGGTCGTTCCCTGGTATAATACAAGGGTCGTTCCCTGGTATAATACAAGGTTCGTTCCCTGGTATAATACAAGGGTCGCTCCCTGGTATAATACAAGGGTCGCTCCCTGGTATAAAACAAGGGTCGTTCCCTGGTATAATACAAGGGTCGTTCCCTGGTATAATACAAGGGTCGCTCCCTGGTATAATACAAGGGTCGTTCCCTGGTATAATACAAGGGTCGTTCCCTGGTATAATACAGGGTCGTTCCCTGGTATAATACAAAGGTCGTTCCCTGGTATAATACAAGGGTCGTTCCCTGGTATAATACAAGGGTCGTTCCCTGGTATAATACAAGGGTCGTTCCCTGGTATAATACAAGGGTCGCTCCCTGGTATAATACAAGGGTCGCTCCCTGGTATAATACAAGGGTCGTTCCCTGGTATAATACAAGGGTCGTTCCCTGGTATAATACAAGGGTCGCTCCCTGGTATAATACAAGGGTCGCTCCCTGGTATAATACAAGGGTCGTTCCCTGGTATAATACAAGGGTCGTTCCCTGGTATAATACAAGGGTCGTTCCCTGGTATAATACAAGGGTCGTTCCCTGGTATAATACAAGGGTCGCTCCCTGGTATAATACAAGGGTCGCTCCCTGGTATAATACAAGGGTCGCTCCCTGGTATAATACAAGGGTCGTTCCCTGGTATAATACAAGGGTCGCTCCCTGGTATAATACAAGGGTCGTTCCCTGGTATAATACAAGGGTCGTTCCCTGGTATAATACAAGGGTCGCTCCCTGGTATAATACAAGGGTCGCTCCCTGGTATAATACAAGGGTCGTTCCCTGGTATAATACAAGGGTCGTTCCCTGGTATAATACAAGGGTCGTTCCCTGGTATAATACAAGGGTCGTTCCCTGGTATAATACAAGGGTCGCTCCCTGGTATAATACAAGGGTCGCTCCCTGGTATAATACAAGGGTCGTTCACTGGTATAATACAAGGGTCGTTCCCTGGTATAATACAAGGGTCGCTCCCTGGTATAATACAAGGGTCGCTCCCTGGTATAATACAAGGGTCGTTCCCTGGTATAATACAAGGGTCGCTCCCTGGTATAATACAAGGGTCGCTCCCTGGTATAATACAAGGGTCGCTCCCTGGTATAATACAAGGGTCGTTCCCTGGTATAATACAAAGGTCGTTCCCTGGTATAATACAAGGGTCGTTCCCTGGTATAATACAAGGGTCGTTCCCTGGTATAATACAAGGGTCGTTCCCTGGTATAATACAAAGGTCGTTCCCTGGTATAATACAAAGGTCGTTCCCTGGTATAATACAAGGGTCGTTCCCTGGTATAATACAAGGGTCGTTCCCTGGTATAATACAAGGGTCGTTCCCTGGTATAATACAAAGGTCGTTCCCTGGTATAATACAAGGGTCGTTCCCTGGTATAATACAAAGGTCGTTCCCTGGTATAATACAAAGGTCGTTCCCTGGTATAATACAAGGGTCGTTCCCTGGTATAATACAAGGTTCGTTCCCTGGTATAATACAAGGGTCGTTCCCTGGTATAATACAAAGGTCGTTCCCTGGTATAATACAAGGGTCGTTCCCTGGTATAATACAAGGGTCGTTCCCTGGTATAATACAAGGGTCGTTCCCTGGTATAATACAAGGGTCGTTCCCTGGTATAATACAAAGGTCGTTCCCTGGTATAATACAAGGGTCGTTCCCTGGTATAATACAAGGGTCGCTCCCTGGTATAATACAAGGGTCGCTCCCTGGTATAATACAAGGGTCGTTCCCTGGTATAATACAAGGGTCGTTCCCTGGTATAATACAAGGGTCGTTCCCTGGTATAATACAAGGGTCGTTCCCTGGTATAATACAAGGGTCGCTCCCTGGTATAATGACTGTATAGGTGGATGGCCGTTAAGCCTAACGAAGGACGAGACGAGACCAAACCCAGCTGTATCTCCCTTTAGTGTCTATACGCTAAGTCTCCTTTAATCCTTACTTTAGGGATTAAAGTATTTTTGGCTGGTGATGAGTAGGTAACATGTGAGGCTTTGACCTGTCAACCTGAGATCAGATATGGGGCGGGGGATTAACATCTCCAGGACCACTAATACTGTGTAAGCTTCATCATGCCCACTGTGTAGGCTTCATTAAGCCCACTGTGAAGGCTTCATTAAGCCCACTGTGTAGGCTTCATTAAGCTCACTGTGTAGGCTTCATTAAGTTCACTGTGTAGGCTTCATTAAGCTCACTGTGTAGGCTTCATTAATTTCACTGTGTAGGCTTCATTAAGTTCACTGTGTAGGCTTCATTAAGCCCACTGTGTAGGCTTCATTAAGCCCACTGTGTAGGCTTCATTAAGCTCACTGTGTAGGCTTCATTAAGTTCACTGTGTAGGCTTCATTAAGCCCACTGCGTAGGCTTCATTAAGTTCACTGTGTAGGCTTCAGTAAACTCACTGTATAGATTTCATTAAGTTCACTGTGTAGGCTTCATTAAGCTCACTGTGTAGGCTTCATTAAGCTCACTGTGTAGGCTTCATTAAGTTCACTGTGTAGGCTTCATTAAGTTCACTGTGTAGGCTTCATTACACTCACTGTATAGGTTTCATTAAGCTCACTGTGTAGGCTTCATTAAGCTCATGTGTAGGTTTCATTAAGCTCACTGTGTAGGCTTCATTAAGCTCATGTGTAGGCTTCATTAAGCTCATGTGCAGGCTTCATTAAGCCCACTGTGTAGGCTTCATTAAGCCCACTGTGTAGGCTTCATTAAGCTCACTGTGTAGGCTTCATTAAGTTCACTGTGTAGGCTTCATTAAGTTCACTGTGTAGGCTTCATTAAGCTCACTGTGTAGGCTTCATTAAGTTCACTGTGTAGGCTTCATTAAGCTCACTGTGTAGGCTTCATTAAGCTCACTGTGTAGGCTTCATTAAACTCACTGTATAGGTTTCATTAAGCTCACTGTGTAGGCTTCATTAAGCTCATGTGTAGGTTTCATTAAGCTCACTGTGTAGGTTTCATTAAGCTCACTGAGTAGGCTTCATTAACCTCACTGTGTAGGCTTCATTAAGCCCACTGTGTAGGCTTCATTAAGCCCACTGTGTAGGCTTCATTAAGCCCACTGTGTAGGCTTCATTAAGTTCACTGTGTAGGCTTCATTAAGCTCACTGTGTAGGCTTCATTAAGCCCACTGTGTAGGCTTCATTAAGTTCACTGTGTAGGCTTCATTAAGCTCACTGTGTAGGCTTCATTAAGCTCACTGTGTTGGCTTCATTAAGTTCACTGTGTAGGCTTCATTAAGCTCACTGTGTAGGCTTCATTAAGCTCACTGTGTAGGGTTCATTAAGTTCACTGTGTAGGCTTCATTAAGCTCACTGTGTAGGCTTCATTAAGCTCACTGTGTAGGCTTCATTAAGCTCACTGTGTAGGCTTCATTAAGCTCACTGTGTAGGCTTCATAAAGCTCACTGTGTAGGCTTCATTAAGCTCACTGTGTAGGCTTCATTAAGCTCACTGTGTAGGCTTCATTAAGCTCACTGTGTAGGCTTCATTAAGTTCACTGTGTAGGCATCATTAAGCTCACTGTGTAGGTTTCATTAAGCTCACTGTGTAGGCTTCATTAAACTCACTGTAAAGATTTCATGAAGCTCACTGTGTAGGCATCATTAAGCTCACTGTGTAGGTTTCATTAAGCTCACTGTGTAGGCTTCATTAAGCTCACTGTATAGATTTCATTAAGCTCACTCTGTAGGCTTCATTAAGCTCACTGTGTAGGCATCATTAAGCTCACTGAGTAGGTTTCATTAAGCTAACTGTGTAGGCTTCATTAAGCTCACTGTGTAGGCTTCATTAAGCTCACTGTGTAGGCTTCATTAAGCTCACTGTGTAGGCTTCATTAAGCTCACTGTATAGGTTTCATTAAGCTCACTGTGTAGGCTTCATTAAGCTCACTGTGTAGGCTTCATTAAGTTCACTGTGTAGGCTTCATTAATCTCACTGTGTAGGCTTCATTAAGCTCATTGTATAGGTTTCATTAAGCTCACTGTGTAGGTTTCATTAAGCTCACTGTGTAGGCTTCATTAAGTTCACTGTGTAGGCTTCATTAAGCTCACTGTGTAGGCTTCATTAAGTTCACTGTGTAGGCTTCATTAAGCCCACTGTGTAGGTTTCATTAAGCTCACTGTGTAGGCTTCATTAAGCTCACTGTGTAGGTTTCATTAAGCTCACTGTGTAGGCTTCATTAAGTTCACTGTGTAGGCTTCATTAAGCTCACTGAGTAGGCTTCATTAAGTTCACTGTGTAGGCTTCATTAAGCTCACTGTGTAGGCTTCATTAAGCTCACTGTGTAGGCTTCATTAAGCTCACTGTGTAAGCTTCATCAAACGCACTGTGTGGTTACGAAGACACCTGCAAACGCATGACAGACGATGTCACGGTGGTGTCTAGTGAGGTGACCAGTGCTAGTGATGATGTCATGGTGGTGTGTACTGAGGTGACCAGTGCTAGTGATGGTGTCATGGTGGTGTGTACTGAGGTGACCAGTGCTAGTGATGGTGTCATGGTGGTGTCTAGTGAGGTGACCAGTGCTAGTGATGGTGTCATGGTGGTGTCTAGTGAGGTGACCAGTGCTAGTGATGGTGTCATGGTGGTGTCTACTGAGGTGACCAGTGCTAGTGATGGTGTCATGGTGGTGTCTAGTGAGGTGACCAGTGCTAGTGATGGTGTCATGGTGGTGTCTAGTGAGGTGACCAGTGCTAGTGATGGTGTCATGGTGGTGTCTACTGAGGTGACCAGTGCTAGTGATGGTGTCATGGTGGTGTCTAGTGAGGTGACCAGTGCTAGTGATGGTGTCATGGTGGTGTCTAGTGAGGTGACCAGTGCTAGTGATGGTGTCATGGTGGTGTCTACTGAGGTGACCAGTGCTAGTGATGGTGTCATGGTGGTGTCTAGTGAGGTGACCAGTGCTAGTGATGGTGTCATGGTGGTGTCTACTGAGGTGACCAGTGCTAGTGATGGTGTCATGGTGGTGTCTACTGAGGTGACCAGTGCTAGTGATGGTGTCATGGTGGTGTCTAGTGAGGTGACCAGTGCTAGTGATGGTGTCATGGTGGTGTCTAGTGAGGTGACCAGTGCTAGTGATGGTGTCATGGTGGTGTCTACTGAGGTGACCAGTGCTAGTGATGGTGTCATGGTGGTGTCTAGTGAGGTGACCAGTGCTAGTGATGGTGTCATGGTGGTGTCTAGTGAGGTGACCAGTGCTAGTGATGGTGTCATGGTGGTGTGTACTGAGGTGACCAATGCTAGTGATGGTGTCATGGTGGTGTCTAGTGAGGTGACCAGTGCTAGTGACGGTGTCATGGTGGTGTCTAGTGAGGTGACCAGTGCTAGTGATGGTGTCATGGTGGTGTGTACTGAGGTGACCAGTGCTAGTGATGGTGTCATGGTGGTGTGTACTGAGGTGACCAGTGCTAGTGATGGTGTCATGGTGGTGTCTACTGAGGTGACCAGTGCTAGTGATGGTGTCATGGTGGTGTCTACTGAGGTGACCAGTGCTAGTGATGGTGTCATGGTGGTGTCTACTGAGGTGACCAGTGCTAGTGATGGTATCATGGTGGTGTCTAGTGAGGTGACCAGTGCTAGTGATGGTGTCATGGTGGTGTCTACTGAGGTGACCAGTGCTAGTGATGGTGTCATGGTGGTGTCTAGTGAGGTGACCAGTGCTAGTGATGGTGTCATGGTGGTGTCTACTGAGGTGACCAGTGCTAGTGATGGTGTCATGGTGGTGTGTACTGAGGTGACCAGTGCTAGTGATGGTGTCATGGTGGTGTCTACTGAGGTGACCAGTGCTAGTGATGGTGTCATGGTGGTGTGTACTGAGGTGACCAGTGCTAGTGATGGTGTCATGGTGGTGTCTACTGAGGTGACCAGTGCTAGTGATGGTGTCATGGTGGTGTCTAGTGAGGTGACCAGTGCTAGTGATGGTGTCATGGTGGTGTCTAGTGAGGTGACCAGTGCTAGTGATGGTGTCATGGTGGTGTCTACTGAGGTGACCAGTGCTAGTGATGGTGTCATGGTGGTGTCTACTGAGGTGACCAGTGCTAGTGATGGTGTCATGGTGGTGTCTAGTGAGGTGACCAGTGCTAGTGATGGTGTCATGGTGGTGTCTACTGAGGTGACCAGTGTTAGTGATGGTGTCATGGTGGTGTCTACTGAGGTGACCAGTGCTAGTGATGGTGTCATGGTGGTGTCTACTGAGGTGACCAGTGCTAGTGATGGTGTCATGGTGGTGTCTACTGAGGTGACCAGTGCTAGTGATGGTGTCATGGTGGTGTCTACTGAGGTGACCAGTGCTAGTGATGGTGTCATGGTGGTGTCTAATGAGGTGACCAGTGCTAGTGATGGTGTCATGGTGGTATCTGGTGAGGTGACCAGTGCTAGTGATGGTGTCATGGTGGTGTCTACTGAGGTGACCAGTGCTAGTGATGGTGTCATGGTGGTGTCTACTGAGGTGACCAGTGCTAGTGATGGTGTCATGGTGGTGTCTACTGAGGTGACCAGTGCTAGTGATGGTGTCATGGTGGTGTCTACTGAGGTGACCAGTGCTAGTGATGGTGTCATGGTGGTGTCTAGTGAGGTGACCAGTGCTAGTGATGGTGTCATGGTGGTGTCTAGTGAGGTGACCAGTGCTAGTGATGGTGTCATGGTGGTGTCTACTGAGGTGACCAGTGCTAGTGATGGTGTCATGGTGGTGTCTAGTGAGGTGACCAGTGCTAGTGATGGTGTCATGGTGGTGTCTACTGAGGTGACCAGTGCTAGTGATGGTGTCATGGTGGTGTCTACTGAGGTGACCAGTGCTAGTGATGG
Organism: Cherax quadricarinatus; assembly: GCF_038502225.1. Lineage (NCBI taxonomy): Eukaryota > Metazoa > Arthropoda > Malacostraca > Decapoda > Parastacidae > Cherax > Cherax quadricarinatus. The sequence continues at coordinate 10,489,009 of NC_091326.1, read as the reverse complement.
TGTCATGGTGGTGTCTAGTGAGGTGACCAGTGCTAGTGATGGTGTCATGGTGGTGTGTACTGAGGTGACCAGTGCTAGTGATGGTGTAATGGTGGTGTGTACTGAGGTGACCAGTGCTAGTGATGATGTCATGGTGGTGTCTAGTGAGGTGACCAGTGCTAGTGATGGTGTCATGGTGGTGTGTACTGAGGTGACCAGTGCTAGTGATGGAGTCATGATGGTGTCTAGTGAGGTGACCAGTGCTAGTGATGGTGTCATGGTGGTGTCTAGTGAGGTGACCAGTGCTAGTGATGGTGTCAGTGCTAGTGATGGTGTCAGTGCTAGTGATGGTGTCAGTGCTAGTGATGGTGTCATGGTGGTGTCTAGTGAGGTGACCAGTGCTAGTGATGGTGTCAGTGCTAGTGATGGTGTCAGTGCTAGTGATGGTGTCGGTGCTAGTGATGGTGTCAGTGCTAGTGATGGTGTCAGTGCTAGTGATGGTGTCAGTGCTAGTGATGGTGTCAGTGCTAGTGATGGTGTCAGTGCTAGTGATGGTGTCATGGTGGTGTCTACTGAGGTGACCAGTGCTAGTGATGGTGTCATGGTGGTGTCTACTGAGGTGACCAGTGCTAGTGATGGTGTCATGGTGGTGTCTACTGAGGTGACCAGTGCTAGTGATGGTATCATGGTGGTGTCTAGTGAGGTGACCAGTGCTAGTGATGGTGTCATGGTGGTGTCTACTGAGGTGACCAGTGCTAGTGATGGTGTCATGGTGGTGTCTAGTGAGGTGACCAGTGCTAGTGATGGTGTCATGGTGGTGTCTACTGAGGTGACCAGTGCTAGTGATGGTGTCATGGTGGTGTGTACTGAGGTGACCAGTGCTAGTGATGGTGTCATGGTGGTGTCTACTGAGGTGACCAGTGCTAGTGATGGTGTCATGGTGGTGTGTACTGAGGTGACCAGTGCTAGTGATGGTGTCATGGTGGTGTCTACTGAGGTGACCAGTGCTAGTGATGGTGTCATGGTGGTGTCTAGTGAGGTGACCAGTGCTAGTGATGGTGTCATGGTGGTGTCTAGTGAGGTGACCAGTGCTAGTGATGGTGTCATGGTGGTGTCTACTGAGGTGACCAGTGCTAGTGATGGTGTCATGGTGGTGTCTACTGAGGTGACCAGTGCTAGTGATGGTGTCATGGTGGTGTCTAGTGAGGTGACCAGTGCTAGTGATGGTGTCATGGTGGTGTCTACTGAGGTGACCAGTGTTAGTGATGGTGTCATGGTGGTGTCTACTGAGGTGACCAGTGCTAGTGATGGTGTCATGGTGGTGTCTACTGAGGTGACCAGTGCTAGTGATGGTGTCATGGTGGTGTCTACTGAGGTGACCAGTGCTAGTGATGGTGTCATGGTGGTGTCTACTGAGGTGACCAGTGCTAGTGATGGTGTCATGGTGGTGTCTAATGAGGTGACCAGTGCTAGTGATGGTGTCATGGTGGTATCTGGTGAGGTGACCAGTGCTAGTGATGGTGTCATGGTGGTGTCTACTGAGGTGACCAGTGCTAGTGATGGTGTCATGGTGGTGTCTACTGAGGTGACCAGTGCTAGTGATGGTGTCATGGTGGTGTCTACTGAGGTGACCAGTGCTAGTGATGGTGTCATGGTGGTGTCTACTGAGGTGACCAGTGCTAGTGATGGTGTCATGGTGGTGTCTAGTGAGGTGACCAGTGCTAGTGATGGTGTCATGGTGGTGTCTAGTGAGGTGACCAGTGCTAGTGATGGTGTCATGGTGGTGTCTACTGAGGTGACCAGTGCTAGTGATGGTGTCATGGTGGTGTCTAGTGAGGTGACCAGTGCTAGTGATGGTGTCATGGTGGTGTCTACTGAGGTGACCAGTGCTAGTGATGGTGTCATGGTGGTGTCTACTGAGGTGACCAGTGCTAGTGATGGTGTCATGGTGGTGTCTAGTGAGGTGACCAGTGCTAGTGATGGTGTCATGGTGGTGTGTACTGAGGTGACCAGTGCTAGTGATGGTGTAATGGTGGTGTGTACTGAGGTGACCAGTGCTAGTGATGATGTCATGGTGGTGTCTAGTGAGGTGACCAGTGCTAGTGATGGTGTCATGGTGGTGTGTACTGAGGTGACCAGTGCTAGTGATGGAGTCATGATGGTGTCTAGTGAGGTGACCAGTGCTAGTGATGGTGTCATGGTGGTGTCTAGTGAGGTGACCAGTGCTAGTGATGGTGTCAGTGCTAGTGATGGTGTCAGTGCTAGTGATGGTGTCATGGTGGTGTCTAGTGAGGTGACCAGTGCTAGTGATGGTGTCAGTGCTAGTGATGGTGTCAGTGCTAGTGATGGTGTCGGTGCTAGTGATGGTGTCAGTGCTAGTGATGGTGTCAGTGCTAGTGATGGTGTCAGTGCTAGTGATGGTGTCAGTGCTAGTGATGGTGTCAGTGCTAGTGATGGTGTCATGGTGGTGTCTAGTGAGGTGACCAGTGCTAGTGATGGTGTCAGTGCTAGTGATGGTGTCAGTGCTAGTGATGGTGTCAGTGCTAGTGATGGTGTCAGTGCTAGTGATGGTGTCAGTGCTAGTGATGGTGTCATGGTGGTGTCTAGTGAGGTGACCAGTGCTAGTGATGGTGTCAGTGCTAGTGATGGTGTCAGTGCTAGTGATGGTGTCAGTGCTAGTGATGGTGTCAGTGCTAGTGATGGTGTCAGTGCTAGTGATGGTGTCATGGTGGTGTCTAGTGAGGTGACCAGTGCTAGTGATGGTGTCAGTGCTAGTGATGGTGTCAGTGCTAGTGATGGTGTCAGTGCTAGTGATGGTGTCAGTGCTAGTGATGGTGTCAGTGCTAGTGATGGTGTCATGGTGGTGTCTAGTGAGGTGACCAGTGCTAGTAATGGTGTCAGTGCTAGTGATGGTGTCAGTGCTAGTGATGGTGTCAGTGCTAGTGATGGTGTCAGTGCTAGTGATGGTGTCAGTGCTAGTGATGGTGTCAGTGCTAGTGATGGTGTCAGTGCTAGTGATGGTGTCAGTGCTAGTGATGGTGTCATGGTGGTGTCTAGTGAGGTGACCAGTGCTAGTGATGGTGTCAGTGCTAGTGATGGTGTCAGTGCTAGTGATGGTGTCAGTGCTAGTGATGGTGTCAGTGCTAGTGATGGTGTCAGTGCTAGTGATGGTGTCAGTGCTAGTGATGGTGTCAGTGCTAGTGATGGTGTCATGGTGGTGTCTAGTGAGGTGACCAGTGCTAGTAATGGTGTCAGTGCTAGTGATGGTGTCAGTGCTAGTGATGGTGTCATGGTGGTGTCTAGTGAGGTGACCAGTGCTAGTGATGGTGTCAGTGCTAGTGATGGTGTCAGTGCTAGTGATTGTGTCAGTGCTAGTGATGGTGTCAGTGCTAGTGATGGTGTCATGGTGGTGTCTAGTGAGGTGACCAGTGCTAGTAATGGTGTCAGTGCTAGTGATGGTGTCAGTGCTAGTGATGGTGTCAGTGCTATTGATGGTGTCAGTGCTAGTGATGGTGTCAGTGCTAGTGATGGTGTCAGTGCTAGTGATGGTGTCAGAGCTAGTGATGGTGTCATGGTGGTGTCTAGTGAGGTGACCAGTGCTAATAATGGTGTCAGTGCTAGTGATGGTGTCAGTGCTAGTGATGGTGTCAGTGCTAGTGATGGTGTCAGTGCTAGTGATGGTGTCAGTGCTAGTGATGGTGTCAGTGCTAGTGATGGTGTCAGTGCTAGTGATGGTGTCATGGTGGTGTCTAGTGAGGTGACCAGTGATAGTAATGGTGTCAGTGCTAGTGATGGTGTCAGTGCTAGTGATGGTGTCAGTGCTAGTGATGGTGTCAGTGCTAGTGATGGTGTCAGTGCTAGTGATGGTGTCAGTGCTAGTGATGGTGTCAGTGCTAGTGATGGTGTCATGGTGGTGTCTAGTGAGGTGACCAGTGCTAGTAATGGTGTCAGTGCTAGTGATGGTGTCAGTGCTAGTGATGGTGTCAGTGCTAGTGATGGTGTCAGTGCTAGTGATGGTGTCAGTGCTAGTGATGGTGTCATGGTGGTGTCTAGTGAGGTGACCAGTGCTAGTGATGGTGTCAGTGCTAGTGATGGTGTCATGGTGGTGTCTAGTGAGGTGACCAGTGCTACTGATGGTGTCAGTGCTAGTGATGGTGTCAGTGCTAGTGATGGTGTCAGTGCTAGTGATGGTGTCAGTGCTAGTGATGGTGTCAGTGCTAGTGATGGTGTCAGTGCTAGTGATGGTGTCAGTGCTAGTGATGGTGTCATGGTGGTGTCTAGTGAGGTGACCAGTGCTAGTGATGGTGTCAGTGCTAGTGATGGTGTCAGTGCTAGTGATGGTGTCAGTGCTAGTGATGGTGTCAGTGCTAGTGATGGTGTCAGTGCTAGTGATGTTGTCAGTGCGAGTGTTGGTGTCAGTGCTAGTGATGGTGTCAGTGCTAGTGATGGTGTCATGGTGGTGTCTAGTGAGGTGACCAGTGCTAGTGATGGTGTCAGTGCTAGTGATGGTGTCAGTGCTAGTGATGGTGTCATGGTGGTGTCTAGTGAGGTGACCAGTGCTAGTGATGGTGTCAGTGCTAGTAATGGTGTCAGTGCTAGTGATGGTGTCAGTGCTAGTAATGGTGTCAGTGCTAGTGATGGTGTCAGTGCTAGTAATGGTGTCAGTGCTAGTGATGGTGTCAGTGCTAGTGATGGTGTCAGTGCTAGTGATGGTGTCAGTGCTAGTGATGGTGTCAGTGCTAGTGATGGTGTCAGTGCTAGTGATGGTGTCAGTGCTAGTGATGGTGTCAGTGCTAGTGATGGTGTCAGTGCTAGTGATGGTGTCAGTGCTAGTGATGGTGTCATGTGGTGTCTAGTGAGGTGACCAGTGCTAGTGATGGTGTCAGTGCTAGTGATGGTGTCAGTGCTAGTGATGGTGTCAGTGCTAGTGATGGTGTCAGTGCTAGTGATGGTGTCAGTGCTAGTGATGGTGTCAGTGCTAGTGATGGTGTCAGTGCTAGTGATGGTGTCAGTGCTAGTGATGGTGTCAGTGCTAGTGATGGTGTCAGTGCTAGTGATGGTGTCAGTGCTAGTGATGGTGTCAGTGCTAGTGATGGTGACAGTGCTAGTGATGGTGTCAGTGCTAGTGATGGTGTCAGTGCTAGTGATGGTGTCAGTGCTAGTGATGGTGTCAGTGCTAGTGATGGTGTCAGTGCTAGTGATGGTGTCAGTGCTAGTGATGGTGACAGTGCTAGTGATGGTGTCAGTGCTAGTGATGGTGTCAGTGCTAGTGATGGTGACAGTGCTAGTGATGGTGTCAGTGCTAGTGATGGTGTCAGTGCTAGTGATGGTGTCAGTGCTAGTGATGGTGTCAGTGCTAGTGATGGTGTCAGTGCTAGTGATGGTGTCAGTGCTAGTGATGGTGTCAGTGCTAGTGATGGTGTCAGTGCTAGTGATGGTGTCAGTGCTAGTGATGGTGTCAGTGCTAGTGATGGTGTCAGTGCTAGTGATGGTGTCAGTGCTAGTGATGGTGACAGTGCTAGTGATGGTGTCAGTGCTAGTGATGGTGTCAGTGCTAGTGATGGTGTCAGTGCTAGTGATGGTGTCAGTGCTAGTGATGGTGTCAGTGCTAGTGATGGTGTCAGTGCTAGTGATGGTGTCAGTGCTAGTGATGGTGTCAGTGCTAGTGATGGTGTCAGTGCTAGTGATGGTGTCAGTGCTAGTGATGGTGTCAGTGCTAGTGATGGTGTCAGTGCTAGTGATGGTGTCAGTGCTAGTGATGGTGTCAGTGCTAGTGATGGTGTCAGTGCCTCTCATACCATCAACTACTGTTTATACCTCGCAAATTCAGTCGGATATTATTTTAACCTACAACATTATTACTTCCTTGTCCCTTCCTAGAGGAGAGCTAAACCCGGTGGGTCCATACAGCGTCTGAAGAATTGTTGGTGATCAAGTCTGACCCAAGAATGGGAAGGGTAATTCTAATTCCTTTAATAAGGTGACTTTTCTCTGGCATCAGTGAACCTCTTCTCCTTCAAGGACAAAATCTAATTAATGTCTTTAAGATTCAATGTCTAAGAACTATCTGTACATCAGTCACGTGACCACAATACATCAGTCACGTGACCACAATACATCAGTCACGTGACCACAATACATCAGTCACGTGACCACAATACATCAGTCACGTGACCACAATACATCAGTCACGTGACCACAATACAGTACTGTACATCAGTCACGTGACCACAATACGGTACTGTACATCAGTTACGTGACCACAATACAGTACTGTACATCAGTACTTGTACTGTATTATACAGTACAAGTTTTTACAGAATAATCTCCCGCTAGCGGGAGATTATTCTGTAAAAACTTGTATTTGTGGTCACAGTGGTGGCCTATGCTAACCTTCCTATGGTGTAGAAATATACCTAGTTGTATGAATCTTGTTGTAGCTAGCTGGTCCAGTGGCTAACGCGACGGTCTGGAGTTTTGAGACTTTCTGACCGCAGGTATGGTTTATTTGCGATCCTGTCATTATGATTTCGTGAATCATGGAGAAACAAGGCTGCCCAACATTTGAGGCATCTGTGGCCTAGTGGTGTAGGGCATCACTTGGGGAAGGTTGCCAACCTGCCTCGAGTCCTGCTGACTGCGATCTGTCTCTATATAAAGGTCTTCACTGCAGTCGTGTCTTTGTTACCAGCTTTGGCACTACAACTACAACACAGCCTACTGAGGTCTTGTCTTTTTGGCCAAGGACTGGGCCGCGGGGGGCGGTGCCCCCAGAACACTCCCCCCCAGGCAGGTAGACCATGTCTCAAGCGTAGTTTGTGGAGTTATCAGTCGTTTCCCTGATATTCACTAACTCAACCAGTTACTTAAGATGCTACATTTTTTAAGTCATCAATGTATAGAAATAAAATGAGAGAGCAATAGGTGAATTACCGAGTATGTTGTGGGAGACCTAGTATGTTGTGGGAGACCTAGTATGTTGTGGGAGACCTAGTATGTTGTGGGAGACCTAGTATGTTGTGGGCGATCTAGTATGTTGTGGGAGACCTAGTATGTTGTGGGGGACCTAGTATGTTGTGGGAGACCTAGTATGTTGTGGGAGACCTAGTATGTTGTGGGAGACCTAGCATGTTGTGGGCGACCTAGTATGTTGTGGGAGACCTAGTATGTTGTGGGAGACCTAGCATGTTGTGGGAGACCTAGCATGTTGTGGGAGACCTAGCATGTTGTGGGAGACCTAGCATGTTGTGGGAGACCTAGCATGTTGTGGGAGACCTAGCATGTTGTGGGCGACCTAGTATGTTGTGGGAGACCTAGTATGTTGTGGGAGACCTAGTATGTTGTGGGCGATCTAGTATGTTGTGGGAGACCTAGTATGTTGTGGGGGACCTAGTATGTTGTGGGAGACCTAGTATGTTGTGGGAGACCTAGTATGTTGTGGGAGACCTAGTATGTTGTGGGAGACCTAGTATGTTGTGGGAAACCTAGTATGTTGTGGGAGACCTAGTATGTTGTGGGAGACCTAGTATGTTGTGGGAGACCTAGCATGTTGTGGGAGACCTAGCATGTTGTGGGAGACCTAGCATGTTGTGGGCGACCTAGTATGTTGTGGGAGACCTAGTATGTTGTGGGAGACCTAGCATGTTGTGGGAGACCTAGCATGTTGTGGGAGACCTAGCATGTTGTGGGAGACCTAGCATGTTGTGGGAGACCTAGCATGTTGTGGGAGACCTAGCATGTTGTGGGCGACCTAGTATGTTGTGGGAGACCTAGTATGTTGTGGGAGACCTAGTATGTTGTGGGCGATCTAGTATGTTGTGGGAGACCTAGTATGTTGTGGGGGACCTAGTATGTTGTGGGAGACCTAGTATGTTGTGGGAGACCTAGTATGTTGTGGGAGACCTAGCATGTTGTGGGCGACCTAGTATGTTGTGGGAGACCTAGTATGTTGTGGGAGACCTAGCATGTTGTGGGAGACCTAGCATGTTGTGGGAGACCTAGCATGTTGTGGGAGACCTAGCATGTTGTGGGAGACCTAGCATGTTGTGGGAGACCTAGCATGTTGTGGGCGACCTAGTATGTTGTGGGAGACCTAGTATGTTGTGGGAGACCTAGTATGTTGTGGGCGATCTAGTATGTTGTGGGAGACCTAGTATGTTGTGGGGGACCTAGTATGTTGTGGGAGACCTAGTATGTTGTGGGAGACCTAGTATGTTGTGGGAGACCTAGTATGTTGTGGGAGACCTAGTATGTTGTGGGAAACCTAGTATGTTGTGGGAGACCTAGTATGTTGTGGGAGACCTAGTATGTTGTGGGAGACCTAGCATGTTGTGGGAGACCTAGCATGTTGTGGGAGACCTAGCATGTTGTGGGCGACCTAGTATGTTGTGGGAGACCTAGTATGTTGTGGGAGACCTAGCATGTTGTGGGAGACCTAGCATGTTGTGGGAGACCTAGCATGTTGTGGGAGACCTAGCATGTTGTGGGAGACCTAGCATGTTGTGGGAGACCTAGCATGTTGTGGGCGACCTAGTATGTTGTGGGAGACCTAGTATGTTGTGGGAGACCTAGTATGTTGTGGGCGATCTAGTATGTTGTGGGAGACCTAGTATGTTGTGGGGGACCTAGTATGTTGTGGGAGACCTAGTATGTTGTGGGAGACCTAGTATGTTGTGGGAGACCTAGTATGTTGTGGGAGACCTAGTATGTTGTGGGAAACCTAGTATGTTGTGGGAGACCTAGTATGTTGTGGGAGACCTAGTATGTTGTAGGAGACCTAGTATGTTGTGGGAGACCTAGTATGTTGTGGGAGACCTAGTATGTTGTGGGAGACCTAGTATGTTGAGGGAGACCTAGTATGTTGTGGGAGACCTAGTATGTTGTGGGAGACCTAGTATGTTGTGGGATACCTAGTATGTTGTGGGAGACCTAGTATGTTGTGGGAGACCTAGTATGTTGTGGGAGGCCTAGTATGTTGTGGGAGACCTAGTATGTTGTGGGGGACCTAGTATGTTGTGGGATACCTAGTATGATGTGGGAGACCTAGTATGTTGTGGGAGACCTAGTGTGTTGTGGGATACCTAGTATGTTGTGGGAGACCTAGTATGTTGTGGAAGACCTAGTATGTTGTGGGAGACCTAGCATGTTGTGGGAGACCTAGTATGTTGTGGGAGACCTAGTATGTTGTGGAAGACCTAGTATGTTGTGGGAGACCTAGCATGTTGTGGGAGACCTAGTATGTTGTGGGAGACCTAGTATGTTGTGGGAGACCTAGTATGTTGTGGGATACCTAGTATGTTGTGGGAGACCTAGTATGTTGTGGGAGACCTAGTATGTTGTGGGAGACCTAGTATGTTGTGGGAGACCTAGTATGTTGTGGGAGACCTAGTATGTTGTGGGATACCTAGTATGTTGTGGGAGACCTAGTATGTTGTGGGATGCCTAGTATGTTGTGGGAGACCTAGTATGTTGTGGGAGACCTAGTATGTTGTGGGAGACCTAATATGTTGTGGGATACCTAGTATGTTGTGGGAGACCTAGTATGTTGTGGGAGACCTAGTATGTTGTGGGAGACCTAGTATGTTGTGGGAGACCTAACATGTTGTGGGAGACCTAGTATGTTGTGGGAGACCTAGTATGTTGTGGGAGACCTAGCATGTTGTGAGAGACCTAGTATGTTGTGGGAGACCTAGTATGTTGTGGGAGACCTTGTATGTTGTGGGAGACCTAGCATGTTGTGGGAGACCTAGTATGTTGTGGGAGACCTAATATGTTGTGGGAGACCTAGCATGTTGTGGGAGACCTAGTATGTTGTGGGAGACCTAGTATGTTGTGGGAGACCTAGTATGTTGTGGGAGACCTAGTATGTTGTGGGAGACCTAGCATGTTGTGGGAGACCTAGTATGTTGTGGGAGACCTAGTATGTTGTGGGAGACCTAGCATGTTGTGGGAGACCTAGCATGTTGTGGGAGACCAATATGTTGTGGGAGACCTAATATGTTTTGGGAGACCTAGCATTTTGTGGGAGACCTAGCATGTTGTGGGAGACCTAGTATGTTGTGGGAGACCTAGTATGTTGTGGGATACCTAGTATGTTGTGCGAGACCTAGCATGTTGTGGGAGACCTAGTATATTGTGGGAGACCTAGTATGTTGTGGGAGACCTAGTATGTTGTGGGAGACCTAGTATGTTGTGGGAGACCTAGTATGTTGTGGGAGACCTAGCATGTTGTGGGAGACCTAGCATGTTGTGGGAGACCTAGCATGTTGTCGGAGACCTAGTATGTTGTGGGAGACATAGCATGTTGTGGGAGACCTAGCATGTTGTGGGAGACCTAGTATGTTGTAGGAGACCTAGCATGTTGTGGGAGACCTAGCATGTTGTGGGAGACCTAGTATGTTGTGGGAGACCTAGCATGTTGTGGGAGACCTAGTATGTTGTGGGAGACCTAGTATGTTGTGGGAGACCTTGTATGTTGTGGGAGACCTAGCATGTTGTGGGAGACCTAGCATGTTGTGGGAGACTTAGTATGTTGTGGGAGACCTAGCATGTTGTGGGAGACCTAGTATGTTGTGGGAGACCTAGTATGTTGTGGGAGACCTAGTATGTTGTGGGAGACCGTCGTTCCTCGCTCTCATAGGTGATCGTTCCCTAGCCTCATGGGGAACGTTTCCTCCTCCAGCCTGATGGGGAACTATCCCCTCAGCGTCATGGAGAACTTCCCCTCTTAGCGTCATGGGGAACTATCCCCTCAGCGTCATGGAGAACTTCCCCTCTTAGCGTCATGGGGAACTATCCCCTCAGCGTCATGGGGAACTTTTCCCCTTAGCGCGATGGGAAACTTCTCCCCTTAGCCCTATAGGGAACTACCCTTTCCCTTAGAGTCGTGGGGAACCAGATTTACGAAAGCTTCTGAGCCTCACTCCTGCCTGGACGCTCCTGAAACATGTGCCACCATAAGTAATTCTGTGCTGGAATATAATTTTCCTGTGAATCTGAGGCAGTAAGTCATACAGTGCTTGAGGAACGGTAGGCAATCAGATTCGAGCGAGGAAAAGGAGAGTAGCTCCATTTCTTTGAGTCAAGAGGTCTTCGCCAGAATCAAGGTTATGGAGCAGAGAACTCTTCTCCAGGTTGAGGGACTGACCACCTCGAAACTACGCGTTCCATTGTGATGGACTGATTACATGGTCTTTACATCTCTACTGCTTCTGCTGCCTCTGTATTCAACTGAAGAAACCCACTGTGTAGCCGAAAGGTTTCGGTATTAAGATACCTAACTGCTGAACACGTGCCTTACCTATTAACTTGTTGGTATTGTATACCATAATCATGTTCAAAAAGACAGTTGTTTGTCTCCTAAAGCTGTAATGCTCGTGTTGGTTGGTCACTTCGTGCATGTAGAACATTAAGCCGCATCTGGCATGTAAACTACCAGTCAAGCATAGTTTAATTTCTACAATGGAGATTAAATTAAACTCTGGGTATATATACAATGAGAGATACACATCCTGGTGTATATACCTCTTATTGGTAACACAACACACCTCTCACGTGGGTTCCCAAGGCAAGACCACTGCATAGGTCATCAAGAGAGAAGAAGAAAACATGCGACATTTCCCTCCCTGGGAAGGCAGTGGCGGGTCACCTCATGGTAAAGACCTGGTCTGGGACCACACCTGGTCCGGGACCACACCGCCCAACCACTTCCTACTCGAAATTTCACGTAGCTTCAACTAACTGCTTCAAGACACTGAAACCTCTCCCGATGCTTCGTTTTGGTGCCCAAATTTGAAGCTCGATTTCCCGAGATTTCCTCTTAAGCAACACTGATCTTACCTCTTGTAAAGAGGGTTCAGAAACTCCTCTTGACAAAATCATTAGCACAAATTTCGGTGTACATATATTGAACCTAATTATGTAAACCCAAAGAATATAACTATATTCATGATTTTGTTGACGGAGGCCTCACCATTCTCAAAGTGAATAACCCCAAAAAGTCTTCAAAAGTACATCAAAAATACTGAAACTAATGAGAATACGTAAAGTAAGTGGTCAGAGGAGCCACTGATTTATAAGTATAAGATAATAACTGCAGCTGGAGTGGCTGTGTGATGTTATTACGTCGAGCTGCACCAAATAACAGCCAACCACGAGTTAACTGCAAACACAACTTTCACAATATTGTGATTTACACCAAGATTTAGGACAATTATGCCTCAAGTCCAGTATTGATCTGCAAGGATGTTTATGTGAATGTTTATTCCTCAATTTTGTACTTATCGACGCCAGCAGGAGTCGGACATGACACCTTATACAAAGCTGTGTTCTCTCTCCTGGGACACCTTCAAGGTGGGAAAATGATGTCTGGATGCCAGTGAGAGGCTTTTGATCCAAAATATTGGAGCTACCCTCCTCTTCGTTTGGTCTAACATGATTACCTCCCATTCCACAAGTGTTGAATAATCACAACTTGAGTATACAACATTTTCCCAAGAATTTAATATCTTAGGACGCTAATTAGTGGCTATTCTTTGTTCTGTAAGTGCAGTGTACAACCAGCCAACACACCTTATAATGAAAAGCAACCACGGAGGGGAGGAGTTGAATGATAGCTTTAGGCCTTTCATGTTGCAATCAATACATCATCAGGAGCTCGCATTGTTGCAGAAAAAGGGAGGAATTCCAAGCAAATACGTTCAGAGGAAGTGTGTTTGTTCGAATGACATTCAAACACGCTTCCTCTGAAGCAAGCTCGTGATGTGTTCATTGCAACACGAAAGACCTAGAGCTATCATTCAACTCCCCCAAGGTTGTTTTGCATTTTGTATCTTACAATATGATTTTTTTCGGAAAGTACCAGTAAGGTAAAGAAGACCTCGCTCAACACCGCTTCGTCACTGAAGACTCAACACAACTTGTCATTTCTACACAAATAACCAGTACATAGGAGAAAGAAGCTTATAATGACGTTTGGGTCCGACTTGGACCATTAACTAGTGACACACTAACACAGGAAGGATAGGGAGCCAGTATATATACGAGGGACGGGAGAAAGACAGGAAGAGAAAAGTATTTCCTGGTCTGTACCGGACCAAAACCTGACATAATTAAGCATTTTGATAATTTCTCAACAACGAGACAGTTAGTGATAGTAAACCCCTCATTAACAAAAACTTTAAGAATCATTGTCAAGTAAAATGCCTCACTGATAAACTAGGGTACAGGTGGGGTTGGAACCCATGGCGAGTGAGTGGTGAAACTCCAGGCCAGTGCGTAAGCCACTGGACCAGCTGGCTCAGTGGCTTATTAGCAGTAGTTTTTGTTGCTATTTCGTGAGTGATAACTCAGTGGCACTGGATGCAAGGTCTTGGTAAGTAGCTGGACTCTGGTAGTTAAATGTGTTTCTCTTACACTGTATAAGACAGTTAGAAATAAGTTACGCATGAACAAGTCTTGCTGAGGTATACACAGAGTAATAACACATTTTAGCAGGAGTTATCTACAGTGGATGTACACTGTAATAAGTATCATTAGTAACGGAATTCAAGTACTTGGTTCTATTACAGTACCGCCTCAGTTAATCCTCTTGTAACGTGATAATTACCAACAGCCTGGCTGATCAAAGACTGAGCCGCTGTTAGCAACTGAGGAGCAAGTTACCACCACTCCTGGAGCTTAAAGGCCCACACGGGCTTAGCGCTTTCCATATATAAATAGATTTCTGCCTGGAATGTATAATTTTTGGTTATCAAAAGAATAACTAATTCCCAGTAACAACTATAACTATTTCTTCACTCTTCGAAAATATCTGATTATTCTGACGTTATTGTTATAATTTTTTTATTTAACCTTCCCAGTTATTGCAGAATGAGTTTTTACTCGCAAATTTATTTATGTGAAAAATCTCCTTCACGTGGCACTGTAGCGGAGCCGAGATTCATGGGATGTTGGGATACCTTACTAGGATCATTGAAGTAGCGGAGCCGAGGTTCATGGGATGTTGGGATACCTTACTAGGATCATTGAAGTAGAGGAGCCGAGGTTCATGGGATGTTGGGATACCTTACTAGGATCATTGAAGTAGAGGAGCCGAGGTTCATGGGATGTTGGGATACCTTACTAGGATCATTGAAGTAGAGGAGCCGAGATTCATGGGATGTTGGGATGGATACCTTACTAGGATCATTGAAGTAGAGGAGCCGAGATTCATGGGATGTTGGGATACCTTACTAGGATCATTGAAGTAGAGGAGCCGAGGTTCATGGGATGTTGGGATGGATACCTTACTAGGATCATTGAAGTAGAGGAGCCGAGGTTCATGGGATGTTGGGATACCTTACTAGGATCATTGAAGTAGAGGAGCCGAGGTTCATGGGATGTTGGGATACCTTACTAGGATCATTGAAGTAGAGGAGTCGAGGTTCATGGGATGTTGGGATACCTTACTAGGATCATTGAAGTAGAGGAGCCGAGGTTCATGGGATGTTGGGATACCTTACTAGGATCATTGAAGTAGAGGAGCCGAGATTCATGGGATGTTGGGATACCTTACTAGGATCATTGAAGTAGAGGAGCCGAGATTCATGGGATGTTGGGATACCTTACTAGGATCATTGAAGTAGAGGAGCCGAGATTCATGGGATGTTGGGATACCTTACTAGGATCATTGAAGTAGAGGAGCCGAGGTTCATGGGATGTTGGGATACCTTACTAGGATCATTGAAGTAGAGGAGCCGAGGTTCATGGGATGTTGGGATACCTTACTAGGATCATTGAAGTAGAGGAGCCGAGATTCATGGGATGTTGGGATACCTTACTAGGATCATTGAAGTAGAGGAGCCGAGATTCATGGGATGTTGGGATACCTTACTAGGATCATTGAAGTAGAGGAGCCGAGGTTCATGGGATGTTGGGATACCTTACTAGGATCATTGAAGTAGAGGAGCCGAGGTTCATGGGATGTTGGGATACCTTACTAGGATCATTGAAGTAGAGGAGCCGAGGTTCATGGGATGTTGGGATACCTTACTAGGATCATTGAAGTAGAGGAGCCGAGATTCATGGGATGTTGGGATACCTTACTAGGATCATTGAAGTAGAGGAGCCGAGGTTCATGGGATGTTGGGATACCTTACTAGGATCATTGAAGTAGAGGAGCCGAGGTTCATGGGATGTTGGGATACCTTACTAGGATCATTGAAGTAGAGGAGCCGAGATTCATGGGATGTTGGGATACCTTACTAGGATCATTGAAGTAGAGGAGCCGAGGTTCATGGGATGTTGGGATACCTTACTAGGATCATTGAAGTAGAGGAGCCGAGGTTCATGGGATGTTGGGATACCTTACTAGGATCATTGAAGTAGAGGAGCCGAGATTCATGGGATGTTGGGATACCTTACTAGGATAATTGAAGTAGAGGAGCCGAGGTTCATGGGATGTTGGGATACCTTACTAGGATCATTGAAGTAGAGGAGTCGAGGTTCATGGGATGTTGGGATACCTTACTAGGATCATTGAAGTAGAGGAGCCGAGGTTCATGGGATGTTGGGATACCTTACTAGGATCATTGAAGTAGAGGAGCCGAGGTTCATGGGATGTTGGGATACCTTACTAGGATCATTGAAGTAGAGGAGCCGAGATTCATGGGATGTTGGGATACCTTACTAGGATCATTGAAGTAGAGGAGCCGAGGTTCATGGGATGTTGGGATACCTTACTAGGATCATTGAAGTAGAGGAGTCGAGGTTCATGGGATGTTGGGATACCTTACTAGGATCATTGAAGTAGAGGAGCCGAGGTTCATGGGATGTTGGGATACCTTACTAGGATCATTGAAGTAGAGGAGCCGAGGTTCATGGGATGTTGGGATACCTTACTAGGATCATTGAAGTAGAGGAGTCGAGGTTCATGGGATGTTGGGATACCTTACTAGGATCATTGAAGTAGAGGAGCCGAGGTTCATGGGATGTTGGGATACCTTACTAGGATCATTGAAGTAGAGGAGTCGAGGTTCATGGGATGTTGGGATACCTTACTAGGATCATTGAAGTAGAGGAGTCGAGGTTCATGGGATGTTGGGATACCTTACTAGGATCATTGAAGTAGAGGAGCCGAGGTTCATGGGATGTTGGGATACCTTACTAGGATCATTGAAGTAGAGGAGTCGAGGTTCATGGGATGTTGGGATACCTTACTAGGATCATTGAAGTAGAGGAGCCGAGGTTCATGGGATGTTGGGATACCTTACTAGGATCATTGAAGTAGAGGAGCCGAGGATCATGGGATGTTGGGATACCTTACTAGGATCATTGAAGTAGCGGAGTCGAGATTCATGGGATGTTGGGATACCTTACTAGGATCATTGAAGTAGAGGAGCCGAGATTCATGGGATGTTGGGATACCTTACTAGGATCATTGAAGTAGAGGAGCCGAGGTTCATGGGATGTTGGGATACCTTACTAGGATCATTGAAGTAGAGGAGCCGAGGATCATGGGATGTTGGGATACCTTACTAGGATCATTGAAGTAGCGGAGTCGAGATTCATGGGATGTTGGGATACCTTACTAGGATCATTGAAGTAGAGGAGCCGAGGTTCATGGGATGTTGGGATACCTTACTAGGATCATTGAAGTAGCGGAGCCGAGGTTCATGGGATGCTGGGATACCTTACTAGGATCATTGAAGTAGCGGAGTCGAGATTCATGGGATGTTGGGATACCTTACTAGGATCATTGAAGTAGAGGAGCAGAGGTTCATGGGATGTTGGGATACCTTACTAGGATCATTGAAGTAGAGGAGCCGAGGTTCATGGGATGTTGGGATACCTTACTAGGATCATTGAAGTAGAGGAGCCGAGGTTCATGGGATGTTGGGATACCTTACTAGGATCATTGAAGTAGAGGAGCCGAGATTCATGGGATGTTGGGATACCTTACTAGGATCATTGAAGTAGAGGAGCCGAGGTTCATGGGATGTTGGGATACCTTACTAGGATCATTGAAGTAGAGGAGCCGAGGTTCATGGGATGCTGGGATACCTTACTAGGATCATTGAAGTAGCGGAGCGGAGGTTCATGGGATGTTGGGATACCTTACTAGGATCATTGAAGTAGAGGAGTCGAGGTTCATGGGATGTTGGGATACCTTACTAGGATCATTGAAGTAGAGGAGCCGAGGTTCATGGGATGTTGGGATACCTTACTAGGATCATTGAAGTAGAGGAGTTGAGGTTCATGGGATGTTGGGATACCTTACTAGGATCATTGAAGTAGAGGAGCCGAGGTTCATGGGATGTTGGGATACCTTACTAGGATCATTGAAGTAGAGGAGCCGAGGTTCATGGGATGTTGGGATACCTTACTAGGATCATTGAAGTAGAGGAGCCGAGGTTCATGGGATGTTGGGATACCTTACTAGGATCATTGAAGTAGAGGAGCCGAGGTTCATGGGATGTTGGGATACCTTATGTTGTGTCCTCACTTGAGGAGAGAGGAGTGTAAGGGGAGTAGAAATGTAAGGGAAGATAAGAGTGAGGGGAATGCAAGGGAAGAGTAGGAGTGAGGGGAGTGTAGGAATCTTAAGATGAGGGGAGAGTAAGAATTTTATGGAGGTAAGGGGAGGGTAGGAATGTTAAGGTGAGGGTAGGGTAGGAATATTAGGGAGGTGAGGGTAGGGTAGGAATATTAGGGAGGTGAGGGGAGGGTAGGAATATTGGGGAGGTGAGAAGAGGGGAGGAATATTGGGGAGGCGAGGTGAGGGGAGGAATATTGGGGAGGTGATTTGAGGGGAGGAATATTGGGGAGGTGAGGTGAGGGGAGGAATATTGGGGAGGTGAGGTGAGGGGAGGAATATTGGGGAGGTGAGGGGAGGGTAGGAATATTGGGGAGGTGAGGTGAGGGGAGGAATATTGGGGAGGTGAGGGGAGGGTAGGAATATTGGGGAGGTGAGGGGAGGGTAGGAATATTGGGGAGGTGAGGGGAGGGAAGGAATATTTGGGAGGTGAGGGGAGGGTAGGAATATTGGGGAGGTGAGGGGAGGCTAGGAATATTTGGGAGGTGAGGGGAGGGTAGGAATATTAGGGAGGTGAGGGGAGGGAAGGAATATTAGGGAGGTGAGGGGAGGGTAGGAATATTAGGGAGGTGAGGGGAAACAAGAATGGCAGAGAAAGAGAAACAAATAAACAAAAGAATACCGCTAATTAATTCCCAAACCATACTAATACAATATAACTATTATTTTTAGTGTAACAGCGGTTGATATTATCTCTAATTACTACTATTATCATCGTTATTACTGTTGTTAGTTACCTTCCTCATCATCTCGTATATTATTACATTCACGTATTTACTTAAATTCCTGAGTCTAGCTGCTCTTCTCTCCTGTAAGTGGACAACACTTCCAATTAGCCCAGAAATACCAGACGGGATTTCGGTGACCGTCTTAAATTTCCTGCCTCGACTGAGACGTACCAGGGTTGTTCCAGGTAACTGTGCTGCCGTTTGTTGACCTAACTGGAAGAACATGGGTTATATGAGGGAGATACACGATATTTATCCTGTTCACTGGTCAGCGATAGTAACTCCAGTTCCTGTACCAGGAGTGGGTAAGCTACTAGTGATGTAGGAGAGTCCATACTCATGGAGTCGAAGTGATATTATGTTACTGTGTTCGGTTAATATTTTTGTCTTAATTTGCAGATATAAAAGTTACTGAGACTTTACATCGACTAACACAATAACATTAAGTTTATAATATACAGATTCTGCAGTCTAATCATAATCTTGAAAATAATCGTACTGAATTAGAGATGATTATTTTGTAGCTTAGCGTAATAAACGAGACCAGTGCAATACGTGTATTTTATTAATTAAATAAATATTCTTATATTTACATACAAGTATTATGTGATATACAAATACTGGTCACATTTATATCTCAGTAAACAATCCAAATTTCTTTCTTAGTCGGGAAATACCATAGTTGGGTTAGATAAGATTCGTCAGGAAATAGGGCTTCGTGCATTAAAAAAAAAATTACATTATGGTATATCTGAAGATTATATTCGCCTCAAGGAAGGTTCCTTGATGTTGGTGAGGGGCTCTTGATTTAGGGAATTGGATCTGTGCTCCAGTTCCCCGAATTAAGCCTGAATGCCTTACACATCCCCCCCCCCAGGGGCTGTATAATCCTCCGGTTTTAGCGCTTCCCCCTTGATTATAATAATAATAATAATAATAATAATAATAATAATAATAATAATAATAATAATAATAATAATAATAATAATAGTAATAATAATAATAATAATAATAATAATAATAATAATAATAATAATAATAATAATAATAATAATAGTAATAATAATAATAATGAAGATTATATTTTGGCGGACAGACTGAAGGTAATTTTATAATCCCGTAGTAGAGTGCAATATGATGTTACAAGAGTGAGCACAATGCAGTTGGATACTTTATTTCACATCAGAATTATACAGAATTATCCTCTGATTAAATTATCCTTTTAAGTCTGTGATCGTTAAGACCACACCAGGTCCTGCTGTACAGGCGACACCTGATCTTGTAGTCAATAGCACACCAGGTCCGGTTTTCAAGACCGCACCCGACCTGGTGGTGAAGACCACACAAAGTTTGGTCATTAAGACCACAACTGATTCTGGCCGCCCAAACTACTTCAGACCTGATGGTCACGACCACACCAGACCTGGTCAAGACAACACTGGCGGGCCAGCTGTAGGATAAACACCAACCTAACACATTCTACCAGCAAACTCAAAGAGTTTCAACAATAAATATAACCGCGATGTACCAGGTGTGACTGCAGATCTAAAGAATGTACAGAATGTACTGCTCATATAAGGTCCATCAAACACCTTAATTACTGGGAACGCCTGGAAGCACTTGACTTGTACTCACTGGACCGCAGGCGAGAGAGATACATCATAATCTACACCTGAAAGATCCTGGAGGGACTGGTCCCTAATATACACACAGCAATCACTCCCTAAGAATGTTGCAGGCGATGCAACATACCCCCAGTGAAAAGTAGGGGCGTCACTGGTACACTAAAAAAAAAACAATAAGTGTCCGGGGCCCAAGACTGTTCAGCAGCCTCCCATCAGCCATAAGGGAAATTACCAATAGACCCCTGGTTGTCTTCAAGAGAGAGCTGGACAGATACCTAAAGTCGGTGCCGGATCAGCCGGGCTGGGGCTCGTACATTGGCCTACGTGTGGCCAGCAGAAGCATCCTCCTTGATCAGACCCTGATCTACCAGAGAGACCTGTTCGTGGACCGGGCCGCGGGGGCGTTGATGCCCGGAATACCCTCCAGGTAGGTGTCTCATACATCAACTTGTTATTATACACCACCAATAATAACATTACTAACAACATTGTGAGGAAGGTTCCAGAGCCCCGATGAAGCTTATTGAAGCTTCGTATATCATTATTATTATTATTATTAAAGATTAGCCGGTATTCTCCCGGCCCGGGCCTTTTCCAAGTGGTGGCCCGGCCTTGGCTCCCTCTTTAGGGAGTGTCTGAGACCTAAGTCTCCCATGGGAGGAGGCACAAGTACCTCATCTTTGGGACCAACTGTCCCCAGGCCTAGCCACAAGCTAGGCCTCTCTGGTCTGCCATCCCAGCCCCAAGGGAGCTAATGGGAATGACAGTCTTGTGAGCTACAAGCTCGGGCTCAGGCACCTACCCTACCCTAGAAGGGCTGGGCATGGTGTCGATCGTATATCAGCATTTAAAGTGTTGTTCTTATGTTAAATGTAGCGAGATTTCAAAACCAGAAAGGCATGAAGACCTGAAAGAAATGCAACGGAAAATGAAAGAATCGTGTCGAGAATTAAAAGAAACGTAGTGAGAGGTGAGATAAGCGTAATGAGAACTGGAAAAAAAGTGGGGAGACTTTAAAAAAATAGGAGAATTAAAAAATCATAAGGAGAATCGAAATAAATAAAGGTAGCACCACCCACCAGGCCGTAATATGAGCCCAGACTCTACCAAATAACAATGACGCGTTTTTGCCATTGTTTTCTGGCTTAAGAGTGACACGTTTTTTTCACCGTTTTCTGGCCTAAGGGTTACACCTTTTGTTTTTCTTTTTTCTGGCCTAAAACCTGCACCATTTTTAGCTTTCTGGCCTAAAAGTTACTTTTTTTCCGTTTTCTGGCATAACACTTTCTTCGCTGTTTTCCGGCCTGAGTGACACTTTCTTCACCGTTTTCTGGCCTGAGTGACACTTTCTTCACCGTTTTCTGGCCTGAGTGACACTTTCTTCACCGTTTTCTGGCCTGAGTGACACTTTCTTCACCGTTTTCTGGCCTGAGTGGCACTTTCTTCACCGTTTTCTGGCCTGAGTGACGCTTTCTTCACCGTTTTCTGGCCTGAGTGACACTTTCTTCACCGTTTTCTGGCCTGAGTGACACTTTCTTCACCGTTTTCTGGCCTGAATGACACTTTCTTCACCGTTTTCTTGTCTGAAGCCAAAAAACAGCGATACCATTAGAGCAGTCTAGGGACCAGGAGCTGAATCTCCACCACAGCAATACACAAACAACAGGTAAGAGGGTACACTATCCAGCGCGCTACGGTACAAACAACTTTATCTTCCAGAGGAATTCGAACTCACCGGAGTTCCGGAGAGACGATATTGTACCCAAATCCAGGAAATGGATGGTTATAATCTAATAAATGGAAGGATTTCTCAAGAAACCTTTCAGGACAGAGGGACACGAAGTGCTGTTGGAAAAGATCGCATCTTTCTAGTTTGTCAGATTGAGGAGGTTCTGTCAGCCATGTCTGCAGATTAAGTGTGACTTTCCATGAGGATTAACACTCAGTCTTCCCACATTATCCTGACAAACATTATTTAATGTTGTGTTTTGAGACACTTTCTTTTGTAAATAGACTGATGAGAAGATACAGACACAGACACACACACACACACACACACACACACACACACACACATATATATATATATATATAAACAGGTAGGTATAGATATACAAAAAGAGAGAGTAAGAGAGAGAGAGAGAGAGAGAGAGAGAGAGAGAGAGAGAGAGAGAGAGAGTAAGAGAGAGAGAGAGAGAGAAAGAGAGAGAGAGAGAGTAAGAGAGAAAGAAATAATGTATTCCATTCCTCCCTCATCATAAGAAAAGTATGACTTTAATTCCTGAATTCTTGCACACACACTTTTAACAATGTGTCAGAGACATAACTCTGCGTCAGGGACATAACTGTGTCAGGGATACAACTGTGTGTCAGGGACACAACTGCGTCAGGGACAAAGCTGTGTCATTGACACAGAGATACATCAGAGGAAACAAGTGTGTCAGGGACACCGAGCTGTGTCAGGGGAAACAAGTGTGTCAGGGACACCGAGCTGTGTCAGGGGAAACAAGTGTGTCAGGGACACCGAGCTGTGTCAGGGGAAACAAGTGTGTCAGGGACAACGATGTACTGGAACACGAAGCTAATGGAAAACCTAAGCAATCCATCTACGTAACCTTGAGCACAATAATGTGAAATGTCGTGGTTCATTTTGACGTGACGACCTTGATTATCATAATACTTAATAATTATTCCCAGGAAAATCATGGGTTAGTACCTGCTTCTCAAACCTGTGGTATGTTACCATCGGGAGATTAGTTACCTTTGAGAAACAAGTTACCATCGAGAGATTAGTTACCTTTGAGAAACAAGTTACCATCGACAGATTAGTTACCTTTGAGAAACAAGTTACCATCGAGAGATTAGTTACCTTTGAGAAACAAGTTACCATCGAGAGATTAGTTACCTTTGAGAAACAAGTTACCATCGACAGATTAGTTACCTTTGAGAAACAAGTTACCATCGAGAGATTAGTTACCTTTGAGAAACAAGTTACCATCGAGAGATTAGTTACCTTTGAGAAACAAGTTACCATCGACAGATTAGTTGTCTTTGAGAAACAAGTTACCATCGAGAGATTAGTTGTCTTTGAGGGTCTGCTACCTTTGAAAGACATGAAACACAAGGGGAAGTTAAATATGGATATGGATGTAATTTAACGCATTAAATTGCAATCAACACATCACCAGGAACTTGCAGTGTTCCAGGAAAAAGGAGGAATTCCAAGCAAATACGTTCAGAGACTTCAAGAGTCTTTGCTCGACTAAGGTAGGAGGAAGGCAGGAGGCGGGAAGTGCCCCAAGTATACCAGTCACCAGTGCCTAGTGCCCCAAGTATACCAGTCACCAGTGCCTAGTGCCCCAAGTATACCAGTCACCAGTGCCTAGTGCCCCAAGTATACCAGTCACCAGTGCCTAGTGTCCCAGGTATACCAGTCACCAGTGCCTAGTGCCTCAGGTATACAAATCACCAGTGCCTAGTGCCCCAGGTATACCAGTCACCAGTGCCTAGTGTCCCAGGTATATAAGTCACCAGTGCCTAGTGCCCCAGGTATACCAGTCACTAGTGCCTAGTGTCATAGGTATACCAGTCACCAGTGCCTAGTGCCCCAGGTATACCAGTCACTAGTGCCTAGTGTCCCAGGTATACCAGTCACCAGTGCCTAGTGCCCCAGGTATACCAGTCACCAGTGCCTAGTGCCTCAAGTATACCAGTCACCAGTGCCTAGTATCCCAATTATACCAGTCACCAGTGCCTAGTGCCCCAGGTATGCCAGTCACCAGTGCCTAGTGCCCCAGGTATAAAAGTCACCAGTGCCTAGTGCCCCAGGTATACCAGTCACTAGTGCCTAGTGTCCCAGGTATACCAGTCACCAGTGCTTAGTGCCCCAGGTATACCAATCACCAGTGCCTAGTGCCCCAGGTATAACAGTCACCAGTGCCTAGTGTCCCAATTACACCAGTCACCAGTGCCTAGTGCCCCAGGTATGCCAGTCACCAGTGCCTAGTGCCCCAGGTATACCAGTCACCAGTGCCTAGTGCCCCAGGTATACCAATCACCAGTGCCTAGTGCCCCAGGTATACCAGTCACCAGTGCCTAGTGTCCCAATTACACCAGTCACCAGTGCCTAGTGCCCCAGGTATGCCAGTCACCAGTGCCTAGTGCCCCAGGTATACCAGTCACCAGTGCCTAGTGCCCCAGGTATACCAGTCACCAGTGCCTAGTGCCCCAGGTATACCAGTCACCAGTGCCTAGTGCCTCAGGTATACCAGTCACCAGTGCCTAGTGTCCCAGGTATACCAGTCACCAGTGCCTAGTGTCCCAGGTATACCAGTCACCAGTGCCTAGTGCCCCAGGTATACCAGTCACCAGTGCCTAGTGCCCCAGGTATACCAGTCACCAGTGCCTAGTGCCCCAGGTATACCAGTCACCAGTGCCTAGTGCCCCAGGTATACCAGTCACCAGTGCCTAGTGCCTCAGGTATACCAGTCACCAGTGCCTAGTGCCCCAGGTATACCAATCACCAGTGCCTAGTGCCCCAGGTATACCAGTCACCAGTGCCTAGTGTCCCAATTATACCAGTCACCAGTGCCCTAGTGCCCCAGTTATGCCAGTCACCAGTGCCTAGTGCCCCAGGTATACCAATCACCAGTGCCTAGTGCCCCAGGTATACCAGTCACCAGTGCCTAGTGCCCCAGGTATACCAGTCACCAGTGCCTAGTGCCCCAGGTATACCAGTCACCAGTGCCTAGTGCCCCAGGTATACCAATCACCAGTGCCTAGTGCCCCAGGTATACCAGTCACCAGTGCCTAGTGCCCCAGGTATACCAGTCACCAGTGCCTAGTGCCCCAGGTATACCAGTCACCAGTGCCTAGTGCCTCAGGTATACCAGTCACCAGTGCTTAGTGCCCCAGGTATACCAGTCACCAGTGCCTAGTGCCCCAGGTATACCAGTCACCAGTGCCTAGTGTCCCAGGTATACCAGTCACCAGTGCCTAGTGTCCCAGGTATACCAGTCACCAGTGCCTAGTGCTCCAGGTATACCAGTCACCAGTGCCTAGTGCCCCAGGTATACCAGTCACCAGTGCCTAGTGTCCCAGGTATACCAGTCACCAGTGCCTAGTGCCCCAGGTATACCAGTCACCAGTGCCTAGTGTCCCAGGTATACCAGTCACCAGTGCCTAGTGCCCTAGGTATACCAGTCACCAGTGCCTAGTGTCCCAGGTATACCAGTCACCAGTGCCTAGTGTCCCAGGTATACCAGTCACCAGTGCCTAGTGCCCCAGGTATACCAGTCACCAGTGCCTAGTGCCCCAGGTATACCAGTCACCAGTGCCTAGTGTCCCAGGTATACCAGTCACCAGTGCCTAGTGCCCCAGGTATACCAGTCACCAGTGCCTAGTGTCCCAGGTATACCAGTCACCAGTGCCTAGTGCCCCAGGTATACCAGTCACCAGTGCCTAATGCCCCAGGTATACCAGTCACCAGTGCCTAGTGCCCCAAGTATACCAGTCACCAGTGCCCTAGTGCCCCAGGTATGCCAGTCACCAGTGCCTAGTGCCCCAGGTATACCAGTCACCAGTGCCTAGTGCCCCAGGTATACCAGTCACCAGTGCCTAGTGCCCCAGGTATACCAGTCACCAGTGCCTAGTGCCTCAGGTATACCAGTCACCAGTGCCTAGTGCCCCAGGTATACCAGTCACCAGTGCCTAGTGTCCCAGGTATACCAGTCACCAGTGCCTAGTGCCCCAGGTATACCAGTCACCAGTGCCTAGTGCCCCAGGTATACCAGTCACCAGTGCCTAGTGCCCCAGGTATACCAGTCACCAGTGCCTAGTGCCCCAGGTATACCAGTCACCAGTGCCTAGTGCCCCAGGTATACCAGTCACCAGTGCCTAGTGCCCCAGGTATACCAGTCACCAGTGCCTAGTGTCCCAGGTATACCAGTCACCAATGCCTAGTGTCCCAGGTATACCAGTCACCAGTGCCTAGTGTCCCAGGTATACCAGTCACCAATGCCTAGTGTCCCAGGTATACCAGTCACCAGTGCCTAGTGCCCCAGGTATACCAGTCACCAGTGCCTAGTGTCCCAGGTATACCAGTCACCAATGCCTAGTGTCCCAGGTATACCAGTCACCAGTGCCTAGTGCCCCAGGTATACCAGTCACCAATGCCTAGTGTCCCAGGTATACCAGTCACCAGTGCCTAGTGTCCCAGGTATACCAGTCACCAATGCCTAGTGTCCCAGGTATACCAGTCACCAGTGCCTAGTGTCCCAGGTATACCAGTCACCAATGCCTAGTGTCCCAGGTATACCAGTCACCAGTGCCTAGTGTCCCAGGTATACCAGTCACCAATGCCTAGTGTCCCAGGTATACCAGTCACCAGTGCCTAGTGCCCCAGGTATACCAATCACCAGTGCCTAGTGCCCCAGGTATACCAGTCACCAGTGCCTAGTGCCCCAGGTATACCAGTCACCAGTGCCTAGTGCCCCAGGTATACCAGTCACCAGTGCCTAGTGCCTCAGGTATACCAGTCACCAGTGCTTAGTGCCCCAGGTATACCAGTCACCAGTGCCTAGTGCCCCAGGTATACCAGTCACCAGTGCCTAGTGTCCCAGGTATACCAGTCACCAGTGCCTAGTGTCCCAGGTATACCAGTCACCAGTGCCTAGTGCTCCAGGTATACCAGTCACCAGTGCCTAGTGCCCCAGGTATACCAGTCACCAGTGCCTAGTGTCCCAGGTATACCAGTCACCAGTGCCTAGTGCCCCAGGTATACCAGTCACCAGTGCCTAGTGTCCCAGGTATACCAGTCACCAGTGCCTAGTGCCCTAGGTATACCAGTCACCAGTGCCTAGTGTCCCAGGTATACCAGTCACCAGTGCCTAGTGTCCCAGGTATACCAGTCACCAGTGCCTAGTGCCCCAGGTATACCAGTCACCAGTGCCTAGTGCCCCAGGTATACCAGTCACCAGTGCCTAGTGTCCCAGGTATACCAGTCACCAGTGCCTAGTGCCCCAGGTATACCAGTCACCAGTGCCTAGTGCCCCAGGTATACCAGTCACCAATGCCTAGTGTCCCAGGTATACCAGTCACCAGTGCCTAGTGTCCCAGGTATACCAGTCACCAATGCCTAGTGTCCCAGGTATACCAGTCACCAGTGCCTAGTGCCCCAGGTATACCAGTCACCAGTGCCTAGTGCCCCAGGTATACCAGTCACCAGTGCCTAGTGTCCCAGGTATACCAGTCACCAGTGCCTAGTGCCCCAGGTATACCAGTCACCAGTGCCTAGTGCCCCAGGTATACCAGTCACCAATGCCTAGTGTCCCAGGTATACCAGTCACCAGTGCCTAGTGTCCCAGGTATACCAGTCACCAATGCCTAGTGTCCCAGGTATACCAGTCACCAGTGCCTAGTGTCCCAGGTATACCAGTCACCAATGCCTAGTGTCCCAGGTATACCAGTCACCAGTGCCTAGTGTCCCAGGTATACCAGTCACCAATGCCTAGTGTCCCAGGTATACCAGTCACCAGTGCCTAGTGCCCCAGGTATACCAATCACCAGTGCCTAGTGCCCCAGGTATACCAGTCACCAGTGCCTAGTGCCCCAGGTATACCAGTCACCAGTGCCTAGTGCCCCAGGTATACCAGTCACCAGTGCCTAGTGCCTCAGGTATACCAGTCACCAGTGCTTAGTGCCCCAGGTATACCAGTCACCAGTGCCTAGTGCCCCAGGTATACCAGTCACCAGTGCCTAGTGTCCCAGGTATACCAGTCACCAGTGCCTAGTGTCCCAGGTATACCAGTCACCAGTGCCTAGTGCTCCAGGTATACCAGTCACCAGTGCCTAGTGCCCCAGGTATACCAGTCACCAGTGCCTAGTGTCCCAGGTATACCAGTCACCAGTGCCTAGTGCCCCAGGTATACCAGTCACCAGTGCCTAGTGTCCCAGGTATACCAGTCACCAGTGCCTAGTGCCCTAGGTATACCAGTCACCAGTGCCTAGTGTCCCAGGTATACCAGTCACCAGTGCCTAGTGTCCCAGGTATACCAGTCACCAGTGCCTAGTGCCCCAGGTATACCAGTCACCAGTGCCTAGTGCCCCAGGTATACCAGTCACCAGTGCCTAGTGTCCCAGGTATACCAGTCACCAGTGCCTAGTGCCCCAGGTATACCAGTCACCAGTGCCTAGTGTCCCAGGTATACCAGTCACCAGTGCCTAGTGCCCCAGGTATACCAGTCACCAGTGCCTAATGCCCCAGGTATACCAGTCACCAGTGCCTAGTGCCCCAAGTATACCAGTCACCAGTGCCCTAGTGCCCCAGGTATGCCAGTCACCAGTGCCTAGTGCCCCAGGTATACCAGTCACCAGTGCCTAGTGCCCCAGGTATACCAGTCACCAGTGCCTAGTGCCCCAGGTATACCAGTCACCAGTGCCTAGTGCCTCAGGTATACCAGTCACCAGTGCCTAGTGCCCCAGGTATACCAGTCACCAGTGCCTAGTGTCCCAGGTATACCAGTCACCAGTGCCTAGTGCCCCAGGTATACCAGTCACCAGTGCCTAGTGCCCCAGGTATACCAGTCACCAGTGCCTAGTGCCCCAGGTATACCAGTCACCAGTGCCTAGTGCCCCAGGTATACCAGTCACCAGTGCCTAGTGCCCCAGGTATACCAGTCACCAGTGCCTAGTGCCCCAGGTATACCAGTCACCAGTGCCTAGTGTCCCAGGTATACCAGTCACCAATGCCTAGTGTCCCAGGTATTCCAGTCACCAGTGCCTAGTGTCCCAGGTATACCAGTCACCAATGCCTAGTGTCCCAGGTATACCAGTCACCAGTGCCTAGTGCCCCAGGTATACCAGTCACCAGTGCCTAGTGTCCCAGGTATACCAGTCACCAATGCCTAGTGTCCCAGGTATACCAGTCACCAGTGCCTAGTGCCCCAGGTATACCAGTCACCAATGCCTAGTGTCCCAGGTATACCAGTCACCAGTGCCTAGTGTCCCAGGTATACCAGTCACCAATGCCTAGTGTCCCAGGTATACCAGTCACCAGTGCCTAGTGTCCCAGGTATACCAGTCACCAATGCCTAGTGTCCCAGGTATACCAGTCACCAGTGCCTAGTGTCCCAGGTATACCAGTCACCAATGCCTAGTGTCCCAGGTATACCAGTCACCAGTGCCTAGTGTCCCAGGTATACCAGTCACCAATGCCTAGTGTCCCAGGTATACCAGTCACCAGTGCCTAGTGCCCCAGGTATACCAGTCACCAGTGCCTAGTGCCCCAGGTATACCAGTCACCAGTGCCTAGTGTCCCAGGTATACCAGTCACCAGTGCCTAGTGCCCCAGGTATACCAGTCACCAGTGCCTAGTGCCCCAGGTATACCAGTCACCAGTGCCTAGTGCCCCAGGTATACCAGTCACCAGTGCCTAGTGCCCCAGGTATACCAGTCACCAGTGCCTAGTGTCCCAGGTATACCAGTCACCAATGCCTAGTGCCCCAGGTATACCAGTCACCAGTGCCTAGTGCCCCAGGTATACCAGTCACCAGTGCCTAGTGCCCCGTGCCAGAAAAACTGAATATTAAAGCACTGGAAGACAGCCAGACCACAAGCGCTGATATTATAATAAAAAACAAATAAACTTAACATCAATGACATGACAATTAAAAAAAATTCGGCCAGATCTCGATATGCTGTAAAAAACTTAATATTCTAAATATAAATATATGTGACAATTGTCTTAGGCATGTTTCCCATACATCTAGTAAACGGGTCCACAGCCGACACATTTAAGGGGGAAACATCTCTAGTTTATCCAAAAGGAAGACGGCCATTTTTTGTCTATCCCACAAGATTCTAAGACACACGGAGGTCTAGCCATCAAGGCCAGCATTAAGACAGGTCCTAATTCCTCTGTGTGGTACCACAACACTTAAGACATCCCATGGCATTCGTATAGAAATCTAGTTTTAGGATATGCACCATAGCCTCTACTATAAAGGAGTCTAATTTTAAGAAACCGCCACTATAATTATATAAGGAACATACTAAATCATGATTGATAATTGCCGATTCTACAATATTCCGTTCAAGCCAAGTGGAAGAAGGGACGATGACTCTGGCTTCCGATCAATTTGCCGAGTTATTGCAGTCTCTAAGGTGGCTGAAAATCGCATTTGATTCCTGGGCACTTCATATTGAATATTTGTGTTGTGATATCCTAACATCCAGAGGTTTGCCAGTCTGTCCCATTAAGATAAGTTGCACCCATTACAACCAACTCTATAAACACACCTCTTCTGCAAACTCCTGATGATGTGTTGATTGCAACACAAAAGGCCTAGAGCTATCATTCAACTCCTCATGGCTGTTTTGCATTTTGTACTGCATATTTGAGACGATTGCCTGATATATATATATATATATATATATATATATATATATATATATATATATATATATATATATATATATATATATATATATATATATATATATATATATCATAGGTAGTAGGCTGGTAGACAGCAACCGCCCAGGGAGGTACTACCGTCCTGGCAAGTGAGTGTAAAACAAAAACCTGTAATTGTTTTACATGATGGTAGGATTGCTGGTGTCCTTTTTTCTGTCTCATAAACATGTAAGATTTCAGGTATGTCTTGCTACTTCTACTTACACTTCGGTCACACTACATATGCATGTACAAGCACATATATACACACCCCTCTGGGTTTCCTTCTATTTTCTTTCTAGTTCTTATTCTTGTTTATTTCCTCTTATCTCCATGGGGAAGTAAAACAGAATTCTTCCTCCGTAAGCCATGCGTGTTGTAAGAGGCGACTAAAATGCCGGGAGCAAGGGGCTAGTAACCCCTTCTCCCGTATAAATTACTAAATTTAAAAGAGAAACTTTCGTTTTTCTTTTTGGGCCACCCCGCCTCGGTGGGATACGGCCGGTGTGTTGAAAGAATATATATATATATATATATATATATATATATATATATATATATATATATATATATATATATATATATATATATATATATATATATATATATATATATATATATATGTATATGTATGTATGCATGTATATATTCATTGTAAGTACATCACTGCGCCGCATATTAGCATCAGTCACCGGCTTCCGTGGGCTGTGATAAAGCACTTCACAGTTGAGAACACAGGCCCATTACAAGCTTCATAGCACAGAATGTGATGTCACAACTCTGCCTTCAGTGTCCGTCACTGGCTCGCGGTGTTTCACTGTCTATTTCCTCCTTTCACTGTCACTGGCCCTCCAGCCTTGCTACTCACTGTATTCACTGTTCTCACAAACTGCCGAGTCTTTCTCTCTGTACCTCGCTGACTCACTGTTACAAAATAACTTTAGTGGAACGTGAACTGGTGGAACGTGTGACTGGTGGAACGTGTGACTAATGGAACGTGTGACTGATGGAACGTGTGACTGATGGAACGTGTGACTGATGGAACGTGTGACTGATGGAACGTGTGACTGATGGAACGTGTGACTGATGGAACGTGTGACTGAGGGAACGTGTGACTGATGGAACGTGTGACTGATGGAACGTGTGACTGATGGAACGTGTGACTGAAGGAACGTGTGACTGATGGAACGTGTGACTGATGGAACGTGTGACTGATGGAACGTGTGACTGATGGAACGTGTGACTGATGGAACGTGTGACTTAAGGAACGTGTGACTGAAGGAACGTGTGACTGGTGGAACGTGTGACTGATGGAACGTGTGACTGGTGGAACGTGTGACTGATGGAACGTGTGACTGATGGAACGTGTGACTGATGGAACGTGTGACTGATGGAACGTGTGACTGGTGGAACGTGTGACTAATGGAACGTGTGACTGATGGAACGTGTGACTGATGGAACGTGTGACTGATGGAACGTGTGACTGGTGGAACGTGTGACTAATGGAACGTGTGACTGATGGAACGTGTGACTGATGGAACGTGTGACTGATGGAACGTGTGACTGATGGAACGTGTGACTGATGGAACGTGTGACTGATGGAACGTGTGACTGATGGAACGTGTGACTAATGGAACGTGTGACTGATGGAACGTGTGACTGATGGAACGTGTGACTGATGGAACGTGTGACTGATGGAACGTGTGACTGATGGAACGTGTGACTGAGGGAACGTGTGACTGATGGAACGTGTGACTGAGGGAACGTGTGACTGGTGGAACGTGTGACTGGTGGAACGTGTGACTGGTGGAACGTGTGACTAATGGAACGTGTGACTGATGGAACGTGTGACTGATGGAACGTGTGACTGATGGAACGTGTGACTGATGGAACGTGTGACTGATGGAACGTGTGACTGATGGAACGTGTGACTGATGGAACGTGTGACTGATGGAACGTGTGACTGAAGGAACGTGTGACTGATGGAACGTGTGACTGATGGAACGTGTGACTGATGGAACGTGTGACTGATGGAACGTGTGACTTAAGGAACGTGTGACTGAAGGAACGTGTGACTGGTGGAACGTGTGACTGATGGAACGTGTGACTGGTGGAACGTGTGACTGATGGAACGTGTGACTGATGGAACGTGTGACTGATGGAACGTGTGACTTATGGAACGTGTGACTGGTGGAACGTGTGACTGGTGGAACGTGTGACTGATGGAACGTGTGACTGGTGGAATGTGTGAATGATGGAACGTGTGACTGATGGAACGTGTGACTGATGGAACGTGTGACTGATGGAACGTGTGACTGATGGAACGTGTGACTGGTGGAACGTGTGACTGGTGGAACGTGTGACTGATGAACGTGTGACTGGTGGAACGTGTGACTGATGGAACGTGTGACTGATGGAACGTGTGACTGATGGAACGTGTGACTGATGGAACGTGTGAGTGGTGGAACGTGTGACTGGTGGAACGTGTGACTGGTGGAACGTGTGACTGACGGAACGTGTGACTGGTGGAACGTGTGACTGATGGAACGTGTGACTGATGGAACGTGTGACTGATGGAACGTGTGACTGATGGAACGTGTGACTGATGGAACGTGTGACTGATGGAACGTGTGACTGATGGAACGAGTGGCTGATTGAACGTGTGACTGATGGAACGTGTGACTGATGGAACGTGTGACTGGTGGAACGTGTGACTGGTGGAACGTGTGACTTAAGGAACGTGTGACTTAAGGAACGTGTGACTGATGGAACGTGTGACTGATGGAACGTGTGACTGATGGAACGTGTGACTGATGGAACGTGTTACTGATGGAACGTGTGACTGGTGGAACGTGTGACTGATGGAACGTGTGACTGATAGAACGTGTGACTGAAGGAACGTGTGACTGATGGAACGTGTGACTGGTAGAACGTGTGACTGATGGAACGTGTGACTGGTGGAACGTGTGACTGATGGAACGTGTGACTGATGGAACGTGTGACTGAAGGAACGTGTGACTGGTGGAACGTGTGACTGATGGAACGTGTGACTGATGGAACGTGTGACTGGTGGAACGTATGACTGATGGAAAGTGTGACTGGTGGAACGTGTGACTGATGGAACGTGTGACTGAAGGAACGTGTGACTGGTGGAACGTGTGACTGATGGAACGTGTGACTGAAGGAACGTGTGACTGATGGAACGTGTGACTGAAGGAACGTGTGACTGATGGAACGTGTGACTGATGGAACGTGTGACTGGTGGAACGTGTGACTGATGGAACGTGTGACTGATGGAACGTGTAACTGAAGGAACGTGTGACTGATGGAACGTGTGACTGAAGGAACGTGTGACTGGTGGAACATGTGACGGATGGAACGTGTGACTGATGGAACGTGTGACTGATGGAACGTGTGACTGAAGGAACGTGTGACTGGTGGAACGTGTGACTGTTGGAACGTGTGACTGATGGAACGTGTGACTGATGGAACGTGTGACTGAAGGAACTTGTGACTGATGGAACGTGTTACTGATGGAACGTGTGACTGGTGGAACGTGTGACTGATGAAACGTGTGACTGATGGAACGTGTAACTGAAGGAACGTGTGACTGATGGAACGTGTGACTGGTGGAACGTGTGACTGATGAAACGTGTGACTGATGGAACGTGTAACTGAAGGAACGTGTGACTGATGGAACGTGTGACTGATGGAACGTGTGGCTGAAGGAACGTGTGACTGGTGGAACATGTGACGGATGGAACGTGTGACTGATGGAACGTGTGACTGATGGAACGTGTGACTGAAGGAACGTGTGACTGGTGGAACGTGTGACTGTTGGAACGTGTGACTGATGGAACGTGTGACTGATGGAACGTGTGACTGATGGAACTTGTGACTGATGGAACGTGTTACTGATGGAACGTGTGACTGGTGGAACGTGTGACTGATGGAACGTGTGACTGGTGGAACGTGTGACTGATGAAACGTGTGACTGATGGAACGTGTAACTGAAGGAACGTGTGACTGATGGAACGTGTGACTGAAGGAACGTGTGACTGGTGGAACATGTGACGGATGGAACGTGTGACTGATGGAACGTGTGACTGATGGAACGTGTGACTGATGGAACGTGTGACTGATGGAACGTGTGGCTGGTGGAACGTGTAACTGATGGAACGTGTGACTGAAGTAACGTGTGACTGATGGAACGTGAGACTGATGGAACGTGTGATTGATGGAACGTGTGACTGATGGAACGTGTGACTGATGGAACGTGTGACTGGTGGAACGTGTGACTGATGGAACGTGTGACTGATGGAACGTGTGACTGAAGGAACGTGTGACTGATGGAACGTGTGACTGATGGAACGTGTGACTGACAGAACGTGTGACTGATGGAACGTGTGACTGAAGGAACGTGTGACTGATGGAACGTGTGACTGATGGAACGTGTGACTAATGGAACGTGTGACTGAAGGAACGTGTGACTGATGGAACGTGTGACTGATGGAACGTGTGACTGATGGAACGTGTGGCTGATGGAACGTGTGACCGAAGGAACGTGTGACTGATGGAACGTGTGAATGATCTAACGTGTGACTGATGGAACGTGTGACTGATGGAACGTGTGGCTGATGGAACGTGTGACCGAAGGAACGTGTGACTGATGGAACGTGTGAATGATGGAACGTGTGACTGATGGAATGTGTGACTGATGGAACGTGTGACTGAAGGAACGTGTGACTGAAGGAACGTGTGACTGAAGGAACGTGTGACTGGTGGAACGTGTGGAATATCCCGTGGTAATGTGACCTTCAGTGGTAATATGACCTTCTTCAGTGGTAATGTGACCTTCAGTGGTAATGTAACCCTCAGTGGTAATATGACCTTCTTCAGTGGTAATGTGACCTTCAGTGGTAATGTAACCCTCAGTGGTAATATGACCTTCAGTGGTAATGTGACCTTCAGTGGTAATGTGACCTTCAGTGGTAATATGACCTTCTTCAGTGGTAATGTGCTTTCAGTGGTAATGTGACCTTGAGTGGTAATATGACCTTCTTCAGTGGTAATGTGACCTTCAGTGGAAATGTGACCTTCAGTGGTAATATGACCTTCTTCAGTGGTAATGTGACCTTCAGTGGTAATGTGACCTTCAGTGGTAATATGACCTTCAGCGGCAATGTGACCTTCAATTTTAATGTGACCTTCAGTGGCAATATGACCTTCAGGGGCAATGTGACCTTGAGTGGTAATATGACCTTCTTCAGTAGTAATGTGACCTTCAGTGGTAATGTGACCTTCTTCAGTGGTAATGTGACCTTCAGTGGTAATATGACCTTCTTCAGTGGTAATGTAACCTTCTTCAGTGGTAACGTGACCTTTGGTAATATGACCTTCAGTGGTAATGTGACCTTCAGTGGTAATATGACCTCCTTCAGTGGTAATGTGACCTTCAGTGGTAATGTGACCTTCTTCAGTGGTAATGTGACCTTCAGTAGTAATATGACCTTCTTCAGTGGTAATGTGACCTTCAGTGGTAATGTTACCTTCAGTGATAATGTGACCTTCAGTGGTAATATGACCTTCTTCAGTGGTAATGTGACCTTCAGTGGTAATATGACCTTCTTCAGTGGTAATGTGACCTTCAGTGGTAATATGACCTTCTTCAGTGGTAATGTGACCTTCAGTGGTAATATGACCTTCTTCAGTGGTAATGTGACCTTCAGTAGTAATATGACCTTCTTCAGTGGTAATGTGACCTTCAGTTGTAATATGACCTTCTTCAGTGGTAATGTGACCTTCAGTGGTAATATGACCTTCTTCAGAGGTAATGTGACGTTCTTCAGTGGTAATGTGACCTTTGGTACTATGACCTTCAGTGGTAGTGTGACCTTCAGTGGTAATGTGACCATCAGAGGTAATGTGACCTTCATTGTTAATATGACCTTCTTCAGTGGTAATATGACCTTCAGTGGTAATATGACCTTCAGTGGTAATGTAACCTTCATTGGTAATGACCTTCAGTGGTAATATGACCTTCTTCAGTGGTAATATGACCTTCTTCAGTGGTAATGTGACCTTCAGTGGTAATGTGACCTTCAGTGGTAATATGACCTTCTTCAGTGGTAATGTGACCTTCAGTGGTAATGTGACCTTCAGTGGTAATGTGACCTTCAGTGGTAATATGATCTTTTTCTGTGGTAATGTGACCTTCCGTGGTAATATGACCTTCTTCAGTGGTAATATGACCTTCTTCAGTGGTAATGTGACCTTCAGTGGTAATGTGACCTTCAGTGGTAATGTGACCTTCAGTGGTAATATGACCTTCTTCAGTGGTAATGTGACCTTCAGTGGTAATATGACCTTCTTCAGTGGTAATGTGACCTTCGGTGGTAATATGACCTTCTTCAGTGGTAATATGACATTCTTCAGTGGTAATGTGACCTTCAGTGGTAATGTGACCTTCAGTGGTAATGTGACCTTCAGTGGTAATGTGACCTTCGGTTGTAATATGACCTTCTTCAGTGGTAATGTGACCTTCAGTGGTAATGTGACCTTCAGTGGTAATGTGACCTTCGGTTGTAATATGACCTTCTTCAGTGGTAATGTGACCTTCGGTGGTAATATGACTTTCTTCAGTGGTAATGTGACCTTCGGTTGTAATATGACCTTCTTCAGTGGTAATGTGACCTTCGGTGGTAATATGACTTTCTTCGGTGGTAATGAACGACCAAGAATGGGACCTCAGACGAAGATGCTTGGAGGACAGGGGATCCAAGCCACAGAGTCTGTAAGGGTCATTAGACACTGACATGTGGTGCACTCTCATCCTTATCTTAACAGGCTCTTCCGGTAGCGTAGTAACAGGCGTATACAAGTGACGCTTCTCTCATTAGTGTCTCTCTACCTGACCACTTGTGCACGCCTCCACCTTCCCTTTTCTTCTTTCTCTCTCTCTATCTTTACCGCCATGTCTGTCTTTATATTTCTGTGTACATCTGTTTTCATTTGTCGAGCTGTCTGTTTGTCTTTTCTGCTGCTTGTTTGTCTTTCACGATACAACACCCAGGGGTTGCCATACAACACCCATGGGTTGCCATGCAACATCCAAGGGTTGCCATACAACACCCAGGGGTTACAATACAACAGCCAGATTTACTATACAATATATAGGGTTACAATACAACATCCTGGTTCCAATATAACACCCAGGGTCACAATACAACATCCAGGGTTACAATACAACACCCAGGGCCACACTACAACACCCATAATTACAATACAACAGCTACGGTTATTATACACCACCCAGGGTTACTATACAACACCCAGGGCCATATTACAATACCCAGGGTCATACTACAACCCCCAGGGTCATACTACAACACCCAAGGCCATATTACAAACCAAAGGGACACACTGCAACACCCTGGGTCACACTACAAACCACAGAGCCACAATACAACACCCAGGGCCACACTACAACACCCATAATTACAATACAACAACCACGGTTATTATACGCCACCCAGGGTTACTATACAACACCCAGGGCCATATTACAAGACCCAGGGTCATACTACAACCCCCAGGGTCATACTACAACACCCAAGGCCATATTACAAACCAAAGGGCCACACTGCAACACCCAGAGTCACACTACAAACTACAGACCCAAAATACAACACCTAGGGCCACACTACAGCACCTAGTGCCAGTGTGGGCAGTGCCGTCAATTCCAGTGCACACAAGAGGCGTATATGGCAGACAGCAATTTCTTAATTACATTACATGTTGGAGAAGATGGGATTGGTCACGTGACGAGAGATGGTTCATTCCACCTGGGACCAATAATGATACAGTTATTTATCGTATTCTTCTTGACCGCTTTCTTACCTCTCTCATCTCCATAATTATACTTATATATATATATATATATATATATATATATATATATATATATATATATATATATATATATATATATATATATATATATATATATATATATATATATATATATATATATATATATATATATATATATATATATATATGGCATGCAGGGGATGAGATGAAAAGCTGTAAGCCTTCTCCCTGAAAGCTGGCTGCCTTGGATCAAAGTCTAGCGCAAGTTGGACTCCAAGGTATTGTCCAGTGTGGGTAGATTGGTAAAGCACTGCGTACCTTGTTCCAAGGTTCGTAGGTTCGAGTCTCCTTCAGCCAGAGATCAGTGTTTGTGTATATTTCGCCTGCTGTTGCGAATTCCTTGCATATATATATATATATATATATATATATATATATATATATATATATATATATATATATATATATATGTGTGTGTGTGTGTGTGTGTGTGTGTGTGTGTGTGTGTGTGTGTGTGTGTGTGTGTGTACTCACCTAATTGTGGTTGCAGGGGTCGAGACTCAGCTCCTGGCCCTGTGTGTGTGTGTGTGTGTGTGTGTGTGTGTGTGTGTGTGTGTTTGTATGTATATAAACTACACAGGCATGTTTAAGAGGAATGACTGAAGCATAGTCCGGGGACCAAGAAAGTGTACATTTGTTAATGCATTTTCCTGGAGTCCGTGCAACGGTAACTGTGGAAGCCATTAAAAGGGAATTGCTGAGATGTATAAATTTATCAGTGAAGGTGTGGGTAGCTTGATGGTTGCAAGTTCGAGGTTTGGTGGACGGGGAAGATGGTAAAGTTGTGAAGAGGAAGGAGGGGGTCAAGGTCTGGTAAAAATAGTCTCGAGGATAGAGGATGGTGGGGAAAATGATAGTAAAGTTTACAAGATGAATTATAGTTGGCCAAAAGAGTCGGTGGATAGTGATGGAACGTAGGTGGGAGGGATTACGATTATTGGGTAGACGGTTTTTTTATGGCGAGACTGGAGTGTGGGGGAGGTTCTTCTAGTGTTGGGACCCCCCCTTCCCCACCCCCCTCCCCTGGCCTGCTCTCCCCAGTGTTCATGTGAAGGCAGATTCAGAGAGAAGAAAGAAGCCCTCACAGTGTCTTGTTAAGGAGAGACTCCAGCAAAAGCTAAGGAGAATCTTATTTACTCATCTAAATATCCATTAAAACTCTCACTCACTCTCACCATTTCATATATTTGTGAGTAAATCCAAAGCCCCGTTAACAGTGTATGATTCACTTATATTATTTACTATACGAAAAGTAAACAGACATTATAACAGACACAATAACTCCTTATATTCAAATTACATTATTTTTGACCTTTAATACGCACTATGAAATAAATTATCACCAGAATGTACTATGGAGAAGAGATGAAAAAGACAGGAACAAGAGGGACGTAAAAAAGCAATAAATAGCGAAGCTTCAAAACATGTAGCTTCTTGTTGTTAAATATCACAGTATAAATTTAACTATGTTATTTCTTATTCAACAAAAATAATTTTCACGACATTTTAGAATAAAATAATTTCACCGTCATGTTATGTGAGTGGGAGGTGTAGGTCTTGTGAGTGGGAGGTGTAGGTCTTGTGAGTGGGAGGTGTAGGTCTTGTGAGTGGGAGGTGTAGGTCTTGTGAGTGGGAGGTGTAGGTCTTGTGAGTGGGAGGTGTAGGTCTTGTGAGTGGGAGGTGTAGGTCTTGTGAGTGGGAGGTGTAGGTCTTGTGAGTGGGAGGTGTAGGTCTTGTGAGTGGGAGGTGTAGGTCTTGTGAGTGGGAGGTGTAGGTCTTGTGAGTGGGAGGTGTAGGTCTTGTGAGTGGGAGGTGTAGGTCTTGTGAGTGGGAGGTGTAGGTCTTGTGAGTGGGAGGTGTAGGTCTTGTGAGTGGGAGGTGTAGGTCTTGTGAGTGGGAGGTGTAGGTCTTGTGAGTGGGAGGTGTAAGTCTTGTGAGTGGGAGGTGTAGGTCTTGTGAGTGGGAGGTGTAGGTCTTGTGAGTGGGAGGTGTAAGTCTTGTGAGTGGGAGGTGTAGGTCTTGTGAGTGGGAGGTGTAGGTCTTGTGAGTGGGAGGTGTAGGTCTTGTGAGTGGGAGGTGTAGGTCTTGTGAGTGGGAGGTGTAGGTCTTGTGAGTGGGAGGTGTAAGTCTTGTGAGTGGGAGGTGTAGGTCTTGTGAGTGGGAGGTGTAGGTCTTGTGAGTGGGAGGTGTAGGTCTTGTGAGTGGGAGGTGTAGGTCTTGTGAGTGGGAGGTGTAGGTCTTGTGAGTGGGAGGTGTAAGTCTTGTGAGTGGGAGGTGTAGGTCTTGTGAGTGGGAGGTGTAGGTCTTGTGAGTGGGAGGTGTAAGTCTTGTGAGTGGGAGGTGTAGGTCTTGTGAGTGGGAGGTGTAGGTCTTGTGAGTGGGAGGTGTAGGTCTTGTGAGTGGGAGGTGTAGGTCTTGTGAGTGGGAGGTGTAGGTCTTGTGAGTGGGAGGTGTAAGTCTTGTGAGTGGGAGGTGTAGGTCTTGTGAGTGGGAGGTGTAGGTCTTGTGAGTGGGAGGTGTAGGTCTTGTGAGTGGGAGGTGTAGGTCTTGTGAGTGGGAGGTGTAGGTCTTGTGAGTGGGAGGTGTAAGTCTTGTGAGTGGGAGGTGTAGGTCTTGTGAGTGGGAGGTGTAGGTCTTGTGAGTGGGAGGTGTAGGTCTTGTGAGTGGGAGGTGTAGGTCTTGTGAGTGGGAGGTGTAGGTCTTGTGAGTGGGAGGTGTAGGTCTTGTGAGTGGGAGGTGTAGGTCTTGTGAGTGGGAGGTGTAGGTCTTGTGAGTGGGAGGTGTAGGTCTTGTGAGTGGGAGGTGTAGGTCTTGTGAGTGGGAGGTGTAGGTCTTGTGAGTGGGAGGTGTAAGTCTTGTGAGTGGGAGGTGTAGGTCTTGTGAGTGGGAGGTGTAGGTCTTGTGAGTGGGAGGTGTAGGTCTTGTGAGTGGGAGGTGTAGGTCTTGTGAGTGGGAGGTGTAAGTCTTGTGAGTGGGAGGTGTAGGTCTTGTGAGTGGGAGGTGTAGGTCTTGTGAGTGGGAGGTGTAGGTCTTGTGAGTGGGAGGTGTAGGTCTTGTGAGTGGGAGGTGTAGGTCTTGTGAGTGGGAGGTGTAAGTCTTGTGAGTGGGAGGTGTAGGTCTTGTGAGTGGGAGGTGTAGGTCTTGTGAGTGGGAGGTGTAGGTCTTGTGAGTGGGAGGTGTAGGTCTTGTGAGTGGGAGGTGTAGGTCTTGTGAGTGGGAGGTGTAGGTCTTGTGAGTGGGAGGTGTAAGTCTTGTGAGTGGGAGGTGTAGGTCTTGTGAGTGGGAGGTGTAGGTCTTGTGAGTGGGTGGTGTATGTCTTGTGAGTGGGAGGTGTATGTCTTGTGAGTGGGAGGTGTAGGTCTTGTGAGTGGGAGGTGTAGGTCTTATGAGTGGGAGGTGTAGGTCTTGTGAGTGGGAGGTGTAGGTCTTGTGAGTGGGAGGTGTAGGTCTTGTGAGTGGGAGGTGTAGGTCTTGTGAGTGGGAGGTGTAGGTCTTGTGAGTGGGAGGTGTAGGTCTTGTGAGTGGGAGGTGTAGGTCTTGTGAGTGGGAGGTGTAGGTCTTGTGAGTGGGAGGTGTAGGTCTTGTGAGTGGGAGGTGTAGGTCTTGTGAGTGGGAGGTGTAGGTCTTGTGAGTGGGAGGTGTAGGTCTTGTGAGTGGGAGGTGTAGGTCTTGTGAGTGGGAGGTGTAGATCTTGTGAGTGGGAGGTGTAGATCTTGTGAGTGGGAGGTGTAGGTCTTGTGAGTGGGAGGTGTAGGTCTTGTGAGTGGGAGGTGTAGGTCTTGTGAGTGGGAGGTGTAGGTCTTGTGAGTGGGAGGTGTAGGTCTTGTGAGTGGGAGGTGTAGATCTTGTGAGTGGGAG
The DNA here is from genome assembly GCF_038502225.1 of Cherax quadricarinatus. Lineage (NCBI taxonomy): Eukaryota > Metazoa > Arthropoda > Malacostraca > Decapoda > Parastacidae > Cherax > Cherax quadricarinatus. The sequence goes on along the minus strand of NC_091326.1, from coordinate 10,446,862 downwards.
GTGTAGGTCTTGTGAGTGGGAGGTGTAGGTCTTGTGAGTGGGAGGTGTAGGTCTTGTGAGTGGGAGGTGTAGATCTTGTGAGTGGGAGGTGTAGGTCTTGTGAGTGGGAGGTGTAGGTCTTGTGAGTGGGAGGTGTAGGTCTTGTGAGTGGGAGGTGTAGATCTTGTGAGTGGGAGGTGTAGGTCTTGTGAGTGGGAGGTGTAGGTCTTGTGAGTGGGAGGTGTAGATCTTGTGAGTGGGAGGTGTAGATCTTGTGAGTGGGAGGTGTAGGTCTTGTGAGTGGGAGGTGTAGGTCTTGTGAGTGGGAGGTGTAGGTCTTGTGAGTGGGAGGTGTAGGTCTTGTGAGTGGGAGGTGTAGGTCTTGTAAGTGGGAGGTGTAGGTCTTGTGAGTGGGAGGTGTAGGTCTTGTAAGTGGGAGGTGTAGGTCTTGTAAGTGGGAGGTGTAGGTCTTGTAAGTGGGAGGTGTAGGTCTTGTAAGTGGAAGGTGTAGGTCTTGTAAGTGGAAGGTGTAGGTCTTGTAAGTGGGAGGTGTAGGTCTTGTAAGTAGGAGGTGTAGGTCTTGTAAGTGGAAGGTGTAGGTCTTGTAAGTGGGAGGTGTAGGTCTTGTAAGTGGAAGGTGTAGGTCTTGTAAGAGGGAGGTGTAGGTCTTGTAAGTGGAAGGTGTAGGTCTTGTAAGTGGGAGGTGTAGGTCTTGTAAGTAGGAGGTGTAGGTCTTGTAAGTGGGAGGTGTAGGTCTTGTAAGTAGGAGGTGTAGGTCTTGTAAGTGGGAGGTGTAGGTCTTGTAAGTGGAAGGTGTAGGTCTTGTAAGTGGGAGGTGTAGGTCTTGTAAGTAGGAGGTGTAGGTCTTGTAAGTGGGAGGTGTAGGTCTTGTAAGTGGGAGGTGTAGGTCTTGTAAGTGGGAGGTGTAGGTCTTGTAAGTGGGAGGTGTAGGTCTTGTAAGTGGGAGGTGTAGGTCTTGTAAGTGGGAGGTGTAGGTCTTGTAAGAGGGAGGTGTAGGTCTTGTAAGTGGGAGGTGTAGGTCTTGTAAGTGGGAGGTGTAGGTCTTGTAAGAGGGAGGTGTAGGTCTTGTAAGAGGGAGGTGTAGGTCTTGTAAGTGGGAGGTGTAGGTCTTGTAAGTGGGAGGTGTAGGTCTTGTAAGTGGGAGGTGTAAGTCTTGGGATGGTACAACTGATGTTGAGAGCGCTTCTCTTCTGGGTTTAACTTCCAGATATATTCTTCCTGTCGAAGTGGTTAGTTTATTGCACACTCCATATCCATCTTGTGGATGGTAATGCGAGAGCATATGGATACTCAAAGAACCAGGAACTAGACAATAACGAATTTAAATGAGTATAATTGGATGCATTTTGAGTTGATGAAGATGATGAATCTGCAGAGAGGTGATGAAGAGATTTTGTAGCACAATACCGTCCAGTACCTTGGTGATTACTGGCCCAGACTGGTCGAGAAACACATCAATCATTAAAAAAAGGCATCACTCAGAGCTGAAACTATCTGAACGTAGAGGAAAAATAAATTTTCAAGTTAATGTTTGAGGAGCGCCGCCCCCTCTGTCAGATCTATCATTCCCCCGTCAACCATAATACCACCAAACTCTTACTATAGTATTATTGATTGCCTTCAGCTTCTTACAAGTATTTCTGAAACTTTATACTGCAAGTTTACATTTGACCAAATGTAAACTTTGTCAGAAGACCTATTTGCATACCTGAATGAGAAAAAACTCGAAGGTTTTAAGACAAGAGTGTTTTAATAAACGTTTTAAAAATATATAAGTATCTCATCAATAGCAACACTTAACACAAAATCCTTGGCTGATACGTCACTGGTGCTTATTGTAAATAGTTAATTACTAATCAACCACGGTGGGTGTGGGGTTAGAACCCATGGCAAGTGAGTCGTAAAATTCCAGGCCCGTGTGCAAGCCACTGGCCCAGTGGCTTATGCACTGCCCTGGAGTGTTAGGTAAGACACATATGCAACAGTTAGGTATCTTTATTTCGAAACGTTTCGCCTACACAGTAGGCTTCTTCAGTCGAGTACAGGAAAGTTGATAGAAGCAGAAGATACTTGAAGACGATGTAATCAGTCCATCACCCTTAAAGTTTTGAGGTGGTCAGTCCCTCAGTCTGGAGAAGAGCATTGTTCCGTTGTCTGAAACAATATGAAGTTGAAGTGACAGAATGGGGCCTTATATAGTGCCAGGAGGTGAGACGCAGGTTGCTTTGGGAGGGCAGGTCCCTCTCAAACCCAGCCGTTCTCACTAGTAGAGGTTGTCGAAGTTGATGGTCTGTACTATAAGGCCCCATTCTGTCACTTCAACTTCATATTGTTTCAGACAACGGAACAATGCTCTTCTCCAGACTGAGGGACTGACCACCTCAAAACTTTAAGGGTGATGGACTGATTACATCGTCTTCAAGTATCTTCTGCTTCTATCAACTTTCCTCTACTCGACTGAAGAAGCCTACTGTGTAGGCGAAACGTTTCGAAATAAAGATACCTAACTGTTGCATATGTGTCTTACCTAACAATCTGTCGGTATTTTATACCATTTTAATGTTCACTGCCCTGGAGTGTTACGACTCACTTACCATGGTTCTACCCAAGAGTACCGTAGTTTGTTTGCAGTCGTGTTTATTCTGACAGTTATTTAATTATTAATTTAGCTTACTTAGGTCATATGATGTTAGGGATCCAGTAAGTTCATGAGTTTATTATGTACCCTTGTAAGTACTGTCTACAGGGTTTGAAGTGCATGATGAAGGTGTCATATTGGAGCCTCACTCAACCTTGGACGCTCTCATACAAGCCAACTGTTACCTGAGTACAAAAATACCTAAGGGTGATTACGGCATCGTCGCCAGTGCAATTATTTCAATATATATTTCAAGTGAAACATTTACACAAATAATCATTAATGATGAGTATTAAAAGCGTGTTGAAATTGCTTAGAATAAAAGATAAGTCTTAGGTAACCTTTTATCAAATTTCGAGTAATTCCTCTAATTCCTTACTACAACGTACACGTCCCATACTAGAAAAACATAGACTTTTATTTGTAACATTAGTTTTTAAAAATATGTGAAGTACATCTATCTCTCGGTGTATATACAGTAAGAGATATATATATATATATATATATATATATATATATATATATATATATATATATATATATATATATATATATATATATATATATATATATATATATATATATATATATATTGGTACTCACCTGGTTGTGGTTGCAGGGGTCTATTCATAGCTCCTGGCCCCGCCTCTTCACTGGCCGCTACTGGGTCACTGTCCCTGCACCATTAGCTTTATCATACCTCTGCTGAAAGCTATTAATGGATCTTGCCTGTGTGTGTACTCACTTAATTGTGATTGCAGGTGTCGAGACTCAGCACCTGGCCCCCGATGTATGTGTGTGTGTGTGCGTGTGTGTAAAGTGTCACCTTCGTGTACAGTGTCACTTGGTACCAACACCTTCGTGTACAGTGTCACTTGGGAAATTAGGGCACCGAGTGTAGCAAAATAATGACCCGGGGGATTCTGATGACACCTGACCATGCGGAACGTTGGGGGTGGGGGAGTCGGGGGGGAGTCGGGGGGGAGTCGGGGGGGGTGATCAAATTATACCAGAACCAATGCAAAGATGTTCCACTAACTACTTATTAAAAATGTGAGCGTATTTGTAATCTGTACACTAATAGCTACAATGAAAATTTAACTCTATTTACTTACCTGGAGTTTACCTGGAGAGGGTTTCGGGGGTCAACGCCCCCGCGGCTCGGTCTGAGACCAGGCCTCATGGATGATCAGGGTCTGATCAACTAGGCTGTTACTGCTGGCCGCACGCAAGCTGACGTACGAACCACAGCCCGGTTGGTCAGGTGCTGACTTTAGGTGCTTGTCCAGTGACTTCTTGAAGACAGCCAGGGGTCTATTGGTAATCCCCCTTATGTATGCTGGGAGGCAACTGAACAGTCTTGGGCCCCGGACACTTACTATGTTGTCTCTCAGTGTACTCGTGGCGCCCCTGCTTTTCATCGAGGGAATATTGCATCTCCTGCCGAGTATTTTGCTTTCATATGGAGTGATTTTCACCTACATCATTTGAGGTGTTTAGTAGTTCTGTGCAAATAAGCGACTCTGACACACAGGCTAATTCCCCCTTGTTGCCTGTTTAATCTGTCGCATCAGAATAGGTTATAACCTGGGATCCATATTTCGTTGTCATGATGATCCTTTATATGGGTCTCTGTGAATGCTACAAACATTGCATTTGACTCCGTGAACAGTCTCTTGATGTAAGGAATTTTGTTGTTTTTTGACGGCTTTAGATCCTGTATGTTTGCAAAGACAAATGTCGTATTGGTGGAATTTAGGGGAGTTTTATTTGCTGGTTCTAGTATCTGTTGCTCTAAAATACTGTATCTGTTGTATTAAAATAGTGCACAGATTACACTATAAATATACTAACAGTGCACAGATTGCACTCTAAATATACTAACAGTGCACAGATTGCACTCTAAATATACTAACAGTGCACAGATTGCACTCTAAATATACTAACAGTGCACAGATTGCACTCTATACTAACAGTGCACAGATTGCACTCTCATTGTGTACAGATTCTTAGTATATTCCGTGAATATATTAGGTAATCTATGTTTGTCGTGTTCTGGCCGGTGCATTGTTATGAATACACTGGATACCATTGTTATGAATACACTGGATACCATTGTTATGAATACACTGGATACCATTGTTATGAATACACTGGATACCATTGTTATGAATACACTGGATACCATTGTTATGAATACACTGGATACCATTGTTATGAATACACTGGATACCATTGTTATGAATACACTGGATACCATTGTTATGAATACACTGGATACCATTGTTATGAATACACTGGATACCATTGTTATGAATACACTGGATACCATTGTTATGAATACACTGGATACCATTGTTATGAATACACTGGATACCATTGTTATGAATACACTGGATACCATTGTTATGAATACACTGGATACCATTGTTATGAATACACTGGATACCATTGTTATGAATACACTGGATACCATTGTTATGAATACACTGGATACCATTGTTATGAATACACTGGATACCATTGTTATGAATACACTGGATACCATTGTTATGAATACACTGGATACCATTGTTATGAATACACTGGATACCATTGTTATGAATACACTGGATACCATTGTTATGAATACACTGGATACCATTGTTATGAATACACTGGATACCATTGTTATGAATACACTGGATACCATTGTTATGAATACACTGGATACCATTGTTATGAATACACTGGATACCATTGTTATGAATACACTGGATACCATTGTTATGAATACACTGGATACCATTGTTATGAATACACTGGATACCATTGTTATAAATACACTGGATACCATTGTTATGAATACACTGGATACCATTGTTATGAATACACTGGATACCATTGTTATGAATACAATGGATACCATTGTTATGAATGCACTGGATACCATTGTTATGAATACACTGGATACCATTGTTATGAATACACTGGATACCATTGTTATGAATACACTGGATACCATTGTTATGAATACACTGGATACCATTGTTATGAATACACTGGATACCATTGTTATGAATACACTGGATACCATTGTTATGAATACACTGGATACCATTGTTATGAATACACTGGATACCATTGTTATGAATACACTGGATACCATTGTTATAAATACACTGGATACCATTGTTATGAATACACTGGATACCATTGTTATGAATACACTGGATACCATTGTTATGAATACACTGGATACCATTGTTATGAATACACTGGATACCATTGTTATGAATACACTGGATACCATTGTTATGAATACACTGGATACCATTGTTATGAATACACTGGATACCATTGTTATGAATACACTGGATACCATTGTTATGAATACACTGGATACCATTGTTATGAATACACTGGATACCATTGTTTTAGAAGACATAAGACTGGCAACAGTCGTCCGTGTGTTCGTATGTCTAAAGATATCGCAGGTAAAACACACACGTACGTACTGATCACATTAATCCAACGTCTCGCCACAAAATGGCTCCTTCAGTTGTAAAAAAGACACTGATGACACCACTTGTGGGCGAAACGATTCTTTAAGGTCTTGACCTTCACTTACAAAAGTTTTTTTAGACTAAACTAAAACATCTAATCTAAAAAATACTAAGGAAAGATCATGATAGCTTAAAGTTTGATATTTCAGTACAGAAATACAAAACGTTCTGTATAGAGATAACCATGAAAGTAAGTAAATAAGTAAGCAAATAAGTTTGTTTAGGCACAGGTACACATAAGTGCAATTATCATAAAGTCTTGATCAGCGCTAAAAGTCTTACATTTAAATTTTATCCGTTTTTGGCAAAGCTACGTCATCCGTCTCCAGGTGTCGTGTGTCACACACACGGTGTGTTTACATTCATCGTCCTGAGACTCACGGTCGACTCATTCATCGTCTTGAGACTCACGGTCGACTCATTCATCGTCTTGAGACTCACGGTCGACTCATTCATCGTCTTGAGACTCACGGTCGACTTATTCATCGTCTTGAGACTCACGGTCGACTCATTCATCGTCTTGAGACGATGAGATGGTAGCTACCATTTCTTGAGAGGGTAGCTACCATTCCTTGAGAGGGTAGCTACCATTCCTTGAGAGGGTAGCTACCATTCCTTGAGAGGGTAGCTACCATTCCTTGAGAGGGTAGCTCCCATTCCATGGTATCCCCCACGACCCTGAAGGGATACCAGCAGTAACATTTCATGACTTACCTTGCATGTTGCAGTGCCATCCGTTGCCGGTCGGAAAATATGCTCAGCGTTTATTGCTCTATGTTGCAAGGTCTTGCAACGTTACTACCCTCAGCGCTGCACCTGTTGCACGAGTGTGCTCAGTTACAACAATCAAGACGTCTATTGGGAGTCCGACATGCTACACATCCCCCTAAACAATCGTTGGTCTTATCAAGTTTGACAAATTTTAGATTTAGAAAAGATATATGGATGTCCTGGTTTAGCAATAGAGTTGTAGATGAGTGGAACAAACTGCCAAGCAGTGTCACTCAGGGGAGAACTTTGCAGTACCCACTTAGCACTGTAATTCTTCTGCAACACGTACTTAGCATTTTAATTGTGCAACACCTTAGTATTGTAACTCTCCTGTAACACCTTAGCATTTTAATTCCGGTTTGCACAGCACCTCTTGGAACTCATCAAAGGTATATCAGAGATAAACTAGGCTTTATCAGTCGAATTTAGAGGTGATTACAATACTGGAAACAGCAGAAGTGCAGACAACGTTGCATCATTAAACACAACCGTGTCTTGTCAACTTGTGGGTACTGAATACAATTCATAACATGATACACATTTGGGTGTGTTTACAAGCGTCGTGGAATGATAGACGCTCGTCTCTCCCTCTTAGATACTATCGAGTAGCTTCACCAGTTGCTGACTATCGCGCCACTATCATACTCTTGAAAGTAAACACTGGGAAGAGCAAGGTGATGAGACTAAGCTGAAGTTTAGGGAATGAGAGATGGAGGTCAAGCTGCAAGGATGGAGTGAGAAGTGAGACACGGACATTAAACTACGAGGGAGGAGTAAGAAGTGAGACACGGACGTTAAACTACGAGGAAGGAGTAAGAAGTGAGACACGGACGTTAAACTACGAGGAAGGAGTAAGAAGTGAGACACGGACGTTAAACTACGAGGAAGGAGTAAGAAGTGAGACACGGACGTTAAACTACGAGGAAGGAGAGATGGAGATCCAACTATAATAAAGGATAGACAGTGAATAAAAGATCGATATTAAACTGAAAGGTGAGAAAATGAATGAGAGATGGAGGTACAACAACAAAGGAGTAAGTGGATACATTTACGTATTTTGGAGTGGAAATATCGGCAGATAAAGCCGAGGGGAGGGAATGAAGGTGAATGATTTTTATTTATCATTCTTTGGATTATTCTGCCTTCACCAGAAAAGTTTTTTTTTTTAAAAAGTGATACAGAGAAGGAACGGTGACGAGAAGAGAGGAGAAAGTGTTGAGGATGAGAGGTTAGAGAGGGAAGGGACGATAAGAGAAGGAAGGGGTTTGAGGAGGGGGGGAAGATGGTTAGGGGAGGGGAAGGAGACACAGAGGTGGTGGTGTGAGAGTGGGGAAGGAGAGGGGGGAGGAGGGGAGTGCTGACGGCCCCAGCTGCAACTTACGTACACAAACACACACACACACACACATACACACACAGGACATACACACAGGATGTTCCAGAGAGGGGACACAGGGGTTACACTTTGAAGTTGAAGACTCAGATGAGTCAAAGGGATGTTAAGAAGTATTTCTTCAGTCACAGAGTTGTCAGAAAGTGGAATAGTCTAGCAAGTGATGTAGTGGAGGCAGGGACCATACATAGCTTTAAGACGAGGCATGATAAAGCTCATGGAGCAGGGAGAGAGAGGACCTAGTAGCGTTCAGTGACGAGGCGGGGCCAGGAGCTGAGTCTCGACCTCTGCAACCACAATTAGATGAGTGCAATTAGGTGAGTACATGCATACACACGCACGCACGCACAGGCTCTTGGAGCAGGGAAAGATTGGACCTAGTAGAACCAGCGAAGAGGAAGGGCCAGGAGCTATAAATCGTCCCCTGCAACCACATACAGGTGAGTACACACACACATACACTTACCAACACACACAAACACACGGTTATATAGGGAGATATATATATATATATATATATATATATATATATATATATATATATATATATATATATATATATATATATATATATATATAGAGAGAGAGAGAGAGAGAGAGAGAGAGTGAGAGTGAGGTGAAATTTGACTCCAAATTGACCATGAAGAATCACGTTGTAAATCTTGCAAACAAGGCAGCCAGGAAGCTTACAGCACTTTGCCGTATCTCGCATCTGCTTGACAGTAGGGAATGCAAGACTCTGTATGAGGCACAAATACGTTCACACCTTGAGTATGCTCCACTTTCTTGGCTTGCCTGCCCCCCCCCTCTCATCTGCGACTGCTTGACAGAGTGGAGAACAGAGAAAGACGTCTCATCTCTCGCCTGGATCCATCCTGGATAGATCTGTCATTTCAGCAGAGCCTTCAACACAGGAGGGATGTGGGTGGCCTTACTGTTATGTACAAGGCCAACATTGTCAAAGTACCACACTTGGATCCACTTCGAGGACAGCGAGAAGCAAGCTTCTATACCACAAGACGGGCAGAAAGCAGCAACTTCACTCTGGCTGTACCCTTTTCCATCTGAGATCATATATACCCAGGATGACTCGAGTATGGAACACATTCGTACAACATTATGATGTCAACGAGATAAAGTCAGTTGATTAGATGAAAATGCTGGCCCACAGATGGCTCCAACTTCATCCTGATCCCTAGTTGTATGTCTCATAACAATAAAAATGCTTTAAGATGAGCTGATGTAGGTAACAGCTCTTAGCTTATCAATAAAGCAAGGAAGCCTTAACCTGTAAATAGCGTGTCAATAAAGCTAGGGATTAACCTAACCTTGTCAAACCCTGTATAAAGAGAGAGAGAGAGAGAGAGAGAGAGAGAGAGAGAGAGAGAGACAGAGAGAGAGAGAGAGAGAGAGAGAGAGAGAGAGAGAGAGAGAGAGAGAGAGAGAGAGAGAGAGAGAGAGAGAGAGACAGAGAGAGAGAGAGAGAGAGACAGAGACAGAGACAGAGACAGAGAGAGAGAGAGAGAGAGAGAGAGAGAGAGAGAGAGAGAGAGAGAGAGAGAGAGAGACAGAGAGAGAGAGAGACAGAGAGAGAGAGAGAGAGAGAGAGAGAGTGGTGGTCCTGACGTACCCTGGCAGCCAGTAAAGGCAATAGGGTCGGTGTAGGAAGTTTCACTTGGTCATAATTAGTTGGAGTGAGTTGACCAGGGCGTGCGCACACCCGCACACCACACACGCTACACCCATGCACAAGCACGCACACCACACACGTACACCCATGCACAAGCACACACACCACACACGTACACCCATGCACAAGCAAGCACATCACACACGCTACACCCATGCACAAGCACGCACACCACACACGTACACCCATGCACAAGCACCCACACCACATACGCTACACCCATGAACAAGCACGCACACCACACATGCTACACCCATGCACAAGCACGCACACCACAAACACGCTACACCCATGCACAAGCACGCACACCACACACGCTACACTCATGTAGAAGCACGCACACCACACACGCTACACCCATGCACAAGCACGCACACCACACGCTACACCCATACACAAGCACGCACACCACACACGCTACACCCATGCACACTACACGTACGACACCTACATTACTGCCATGCACAAGCACGCATGCTACACCCATGCCAGCCTCATGCACAAGCACACACGTTACACCTATGCTTCCAACATGCGTGCCTACATACGCAGCAGTAATACACAGGTATGCACAAATACTCCAAGGTCAGAAACGCAAGCATACAGAAGCACACGCACGCCCCCTTGCCATACACACACAAGCACTGACACACACTGACACTACTGTAGAGTACACACTGACACTACTGTAGAGTACACACTGACACTACTGTAGAGTACACACTGACACTACTGTAGAGTACACACTGACACTACTGTAGAGTACACACTGACACTACTGTAGAGTACACACTGACACTACTGTAGTGTACACACTGACACTACTGTAGAGTACACACTGACACTACTGTAGTGTACACACTGACACTACTGTAGAGTACACACTGACACTACTGTAGTGTACACACTGACACTACTGTAGTGTACACACTGACACTACTGTAGAGTACACACTGACACTACTGTAGAGTACACACTGACACTACTGTAGTGTACACACTGACACTACTGTAGAGTACACACTGACACTACTGTAGAGTACACACTGACACTACTGTAGTGTACACACTGACACTACTGTAGTGTACACACTGACACTACTGTAGTGTACACACTGACACTACTGTAGAGTACACACTGACACTACTGTAGTGTACACACTGACACTACTGTAGTGTACACACTGACACTACTGTAGTGTACACACTGACATTACTGTAGTGTACACACTGACACTACTGTAGTGTACACACTGACACTACTGTAGTGTACACACTGACACTACTGTAGTGTACACACTGACACTACTGTAGTGTACACACTGACACTACTGTAGTGTACACACTGACACTACTGTAGTGTACACACTGACACTACTGTAGTGTACACACTGACACTACTGTAGTGTACACACTGACACTACTGTAGTGTACACACTGACACTACTGTAGAGTACACACTGACACTACTGTAGAGTACACACTGACACTACTGTAGAGTACACACTGACACTACTGTAGAGTACACACTGACACTACTGTAGTGTACACACTGACACTACTGTAGAGTACACACTGACACTACTGTAGTGTACACACTGACACTACTGTAGATTACACACTGACACTACTGTAGAGTACACACTGACACTACTGTAGTGTACACACTGAAACTACTGTAGTGTACACACTGACACTACTGTAGAGTACACACTGACACTACTGTAGAGTACACACTGACACTACTGTAGAGTACACACTGACACTACTGTAGTGTACACACTGACACTACTGTAGTGTACACACTGACACTACTGTAGTGTACACACTGACACTACTGTAGAGTACACACTGACACTACTGTAGTGTACACACTGACACTTCTGTAGAGTACACACTGACATTACTGTAGTGTACACACTGACACTTCTGTAGAGTACACACTGACACTACTGTAGAGTACACACTGACACTACTGTAGAGTACACACTGACACTACTGTAGTGTACACACTGACACTACTGTAGAGTACACACTGACACTACTGTAGAGTACACACTGACACTACTGTAGAGTACACACTGACACTACTGTAGAGTACACACTGACACTACTGTAGAGTACACACTGACACTACTGTAGTGTACACACTGACACTACTGTAGTGTACACACTGACACTACTGTAGAGTACACACTGACACTACTGTAGAGTACACACTGACACTACTGTAGAGTACACACTGACACTACTGTAGAGTACACACTGACACTACTGTAGTGTACACACTGACACTACTGTAGAGTACACACTGACACTACTGTAGTGTACACACTGACACTACTGTAGAGTACACACTGACACTACTGTAGTGTACACACTGACACTACTGTAGTGTACACACTGACACTACTGTAGAGTACACACTGACACTACTGTAGAGTACACACTGACACTACTGTAGAGTACACACTGACACTACTGTAGTGTACACACTGACACTACTGTAGAGTACACACTGACACTACTGTAGAGTACACACTGACACTACTGTAGAGTACACACTGACACTACTGTAGAGTACACACTGACACTACTGTAGAGTACACACTGACACTACTGTAGAGTACACACTGACACTACTGTAGTGTACACACTGACACTACTGTAGAGTACACACTGACACTACTGTAGAGTACACACTGACACTACTGTAGAGTACACACTGACACTACTGTAGTGTACACACTGACACTATTGTAGAGTACACACTGACACTACTGTAGAGTACACACTGACACTACTGTAGAGTACACACTGACATTACTGTAGAGTACACACTGACACTACTGTAGAGTACACACTGACACTACTGTAGAGTACACACTGACACTACTGTAGAGTACACACTAACACTACTGTAGAGTACACACTGACACTACTGTAGTGTACACACTGACACTACTGTAGTGTACACACTGACACTACTGTAGAGTACACACTAACACTACTGTAGAGTACACACTGACACTACTGTAGTGTACACACTGACACTACTGTAGTGTAAACACTGACACTACTGTAGTGTACACACTGACACTACTGTAGAGTACACACTGACACTACTGTAGTGTAAACACTGACACTACTGTAGTGTACACACTGACACTACTGTAGTGTACACACTGACACTACTGTGGAGTACACACTGACACTACTGTAGAGTACACACTGACACTACTGTAGAGTACACACTGACACTACTGTAGTGTACACACTGACACTACTGTAGAGTACACACTGACACTACTGTAGAGTACACACTAACACTACTGTAGAGTACACACTGACACTACTGTAGAGTACACACTGACACGCACGCTAGTTACACATTATAATGTTAGGTGCAGACTCTCTCACACGTCATAATCATGCAAACAGAAGGTGCAATTTACTGTCATGTGTACACAACTAAACACAGTTGGGTTATAATTTTTTTACAACGTAATATTCCTGTATCTTAAAAAGATGAACTTTTGCCTAAAAGAACAAAGAAATAACCTTTTATTTCAATATCTTTTTAAACAATGTCGACCCTGAACGAAAACAACGAGTTGCGAAAGAAGTAACTTGATTGCATATTGCATATAATATTAATAACAATTAAAACATCTTACAGCATCATTGTTATCATGTTTGTACATATATTACTACTTATTACTTAGAATAAACCGAAGTAGCAGTTTGGTTTGGTTTCTGCAGGAAGATACAGTTCCTGCATAACTTTTATTGCACGTTCAGCACACTGATTACTTCTTGGTATATTGAGTGCTGACGGCTCCTGCTTCCAGTGATTTTTCAACGAATCCAGTATTTTTAGTAAGTTTTACATATTTCTGACAAATTTTTGAAGTCATTTTCATGGTACATCTGATCAGTAAACCAGTAATGTGTCCAGGTGTATGAAATGAATCTGCATATCTTCTTCAAAGTCTTCCGTCTTGTGGGTATAAGAATGAATGCAATAATAGCTAGAATGGCTCTTGAATTCCACCTGGCATTGCTAATGTTTGGAATTTTCTGAAAGTTAATCAAAGGAAAGGGTCCTTTTTCATCAAAGAATCTAAACTCTCCTGTTAGATGGTACAAAAATTTCATATCTCTCCATCCTGATTTATGGAGGATCTGTTCTGTTCCATTAAGAAACTGTGCCTTTAGTTCCTCATAATTCTTCAACAGTTGGGATACAAATGGATACTCGATGTTTGGAGAACTGGTTTTAGCTTCAAGATTTTCATCCATTACCAAACGGAGAATCCTGTCCAGAACGTGATGCTGACAACTAATAAATTGTGGTTTCTTAATCCCCTTCTCTGAGGACATTCGTTGCAGTGTAGCAACAGCTCCACTCTTTTTTTCCCCTATGTTAACGTTTGTTGTATCAGCAATGATCATCTTTATTGCATTCCATAAGTTGTATTTATCAATAACTTTTGTCATTCCTTCAGCAATAGTTTCAGTCGTGTCATCTTGCAAATGCAGTACATCCAGTTTTACTTCGGTTCTTTCATTTTTAAGCACAAATACCTGATACTCATTTCCCTCAGTGCGCTTTCTATCGAAATGTAAAGACCATTCTTCAATTTGTAATTTGTTAATCATTTCCTCCTTCAGTTTAGCAGCTTCTTTGTAAACTGACTTGTAAACTGATGCTAAACTTGCTGTACCAATGTCACTGTAATCAAATGACAAATGTTTGCATATCTTGGTGGCTTTACTTGTTGATACTTTAGTGGATGTCACCAAACTGCTTGCAACTTTACTTTTGTTGTGTTTTCTGGTTGATGAAGTCGTACTTAAACCTTCATACTCGTTACCTTCACATTCACCACCACTGTCACTCGATGCCAATTTGTAATTTCCTGCGTTACTACTTACGAGTAGTAACGTAAATATATGGTGAGTCATAGTTTATATTTAGGGCTGACCTTTTTTTGAAAACTGAGAAGAATTATGGCTTTTTTTTATTGGTTTTAAACAAAAGTTTATCAATTTATGACACAGGAGATGTTTTATTTGTAAACAAAATTAGAAAAGTTACAACATTATTGTACACAATATTACCATGTACACACTGTTATCATGTACACACTGTTATCATGTACACACTGTTATCATGTACACACTGTTATCATGTACACACTGTTATCATGTACACACTGTTATCATGTACACACTGTTATCATGTACACACTGTTATCATGTACACACTGTTATCATGTACACACTGTTATCATGTACACACTGTTATTAGTTGCTAATCACTTGTATTGGTGTGGTGGGGAGACTAGTGTGGTGGGGAGACTGGTGTGGTGGGGAGACTGGTGTGGTGGGGAGACTAGTGTGGTGGGGAGACTAGTGTGGTGGGGAGACTGGTGTGGTGGGGAGACTGGTGTGGTGGGGAGACTAGTGTGGTGGGGAGACTAGTGTGGTGGGGAGACTGGTGTGGTGGGGAGACTAGTGTGGTGGGGAGACTAGTGTGGTGAGGAGACTAGTGTGGTGGGGAGACTGGTGTGGTGGGGAGACTAGTGTGGTGGGGAGACTGGTGTGGTGGGGAGACTGGTGTGGTGGGGAGACTAGTGTGGTGGGGAGACTAGTGTGGTGGGGAGACTGGTGTGGTGGGGAGACTAGTGTGGTGGGGAGACTAGTGTGGTGGGGAGACTGGTGTGGTGGGGAGACTGGTGTGGTGGGGAGACTAGTGTGGTGGGGAGACTAGTGTGGTGGGGAGACTGGTAAGGTGGGGAGACTAGTGGTGGAAAGACTGGTGTGGTGGGGAGACTGGTGTGGTGGGGAGACTAGTGTGGTGGGGAGACTAGTGTGGTGGGGAGACTAGTGTGGTGGGGAGACTAGTGTGGTGGGGAGACTGGTGTGGTGGGGAGACTAGTGTGGTGGGGAGACTAGTGTGGTGGGGAGACTAGTGTGGTGGGGAGACTAGTGTGGTGGGGAGACTGGTGTGGTGGGGAGACTAGTGTGGTGAGGAGACTAGTGTGGTGGGGAGACTGGTGTGGTGGGGAGACTAGTGTGGTGGGGAGACTAGTGTGGTGGGGAGACGAGTGTGGTGGGGAGACTAGTGTGGTGGGGAGACTGGTGTGGTGGGGAGACTAGTGTGGTGGGGAGACTGGTGTGGTGGGGAGACTAGTGTGGTGGGGAGACTAGTGTGGTGGGGAGACTAGTGTGGTGGGGAGACTAGTGTGGTGGGGAGACTAGTGTGGTGGGGAGACTAGTGTGGTGGGGAGACTAGTGTGGTGGGGAGACTGGTGTATTGGGGAGACTAGTGTGGTGGGGAGACTAGTGTGGTGGGGAGACTAGTGTGGTGGGGAGACTGGTGTGATGGGGAGACTAGTGTGGTGGGGAGACTAGTGTGGTGGGGAGACTGGTGTGGTGGGGAGACTAGTGTGGTGGGGAGACTAGTGTGGTGGGGAGACTAGTGTGGTGGGGAGACTAGTGTGGTGGGGAGACTGGTGTGGTGGGGAGACTGGTGTGGTGGGGAGACTAGTGTGGTGGGGAGACTAGTGTGGTGGGGAGACTAGTGTGGTGGGGAGACTAGTGTGGTGGGGAGACTAGTGTGGTGGGGAGACTAGTGTGGTGGGGAGACTAGTGTGGTGGGGAGACTGGTGTGGTGGGGAGACTAGTGTGGTGGGGAGACTAGTGTGGTGGGGAGACTGGCGTGGTGGGGAGACTGGTGTGGTAGGGAGACTAGTGTGGTGGGGAGACTAGTGTGGTGGGGAGACTGGTGTGGTGGGGAGACTAGTGTGGTGGGGAGACGAGTGTGGTGGGGAGACTGGTGTATTGGGGAGACTAGTGTGGTGGGGAGACTAGTGTGGTGGGGAGACTAGTGTGGTGGGGAGACTGGTGTGGTGGGGAGACTAGTGTGGTGGGGAGACTAGTGTGGTGGGGAGACTGGTGTGGTGGGGAGACTAGTGTGGTGGGGAGACTAGTGTGGTGGGGAGACTAGTGTGGTGGGGAGACTAGTGTGGTGGGGAGACTAGTGTGGTGGGGAGACTGGTGTGGTGGGGAGACTAGTGTGGTGGGGAGACTAGTGTGGTGGGGAGACTAGTGTGGTGGGGAGACTAGTGTGGTGGGGAGACTAGTGTGGTGGGGAGACTAGTGTGGTGGGGAGACTAGTGTGGTGGGGAGACTAGTGTGGTGGGGAGACTGGTGTGGTGGGGAGACTAGTGTGGTGGGGAGACTAGTGTGGTGGGGAGACTGGCGTGGTGGAGAGACTGGTGTGGTAGGGAGACTAGTGTGGTGGGGAGACTAGTGTGGTGGGGAGACTGGTGTGGTGGGGAGACTAGTGTGGTGGGGAGACGAGTGTGGTGGGGAGACTAGTGTGGTGGGGAGACTAGTGTGGTGGGGAGACTATTGTGGTGGGGAGACTAGCGTGGTGGGGAGACTAGTGTGGTGGGGAGACTAGTGTGGTGGGGAGACTTGTGTGGTGGGGAGACTAGTGTGGTGGGGAGACTAGTGTGGTGGGGAGACTGGTGTGGTGGGGAGACTGGTGTGGTGGGGAGACTAGTGTAGTGGGGAGACTAGTGTGGTGGGGAGACTGGTGTGGTGGGGAGACTAGTGTGGTAGGGAGACTAGTGTGGTGGGGAGACTGGTGTGGTGGGGAGACTAGTGTGGTGGGGAGACTAGTGTGGTGGGGAGACTAGTGTGGTGGGGAGACTAGTGTGGTGGGGAGACTAGTGAGGTGGGGAGACTAGTGTGGTGGGGAGACTGGTGTGGTGGGGAGACTAGTGTGGTGGGGAGACTAGTGTAGTGGGGAGACTAGTGTGGTGGGGAGACTAGTGTGGTGGGGAGACTAGTGTGGTGGGGAGACTAGTGTGGTGGGGAGACTAGTTTGGTGGGGAGACTAGTGTGATGGGGAGACTAGTGTGGTGGGGAGACTGGTGTGGTGGGGAGACTAGTGTGGTGGGGAGACTGGTGTGGTGGGAAGACTGGTGTGGTAGGGAGACTAGTGTGGTGGGGAGACTAGTGTGGTGGGGAGACTAGTGTGGTGGGGAGACTAGTGTGGTGGGGAGACTAGTGTGGTGGGGAGACTAGTGTGGTGGGGAGACTAGTGTGGTGGGGAGACTGGTGTGGTGGGGAGACTAGTGTGGTGGGGAGACTGGTGTGGTGGGGAGACTAGTGTGCTGGGGAGACTAGTGTGGTGGGGAGACCGGTGTGGTGGGAAGACTAATGTGGTGGGGAGACTGGTGTGGTGGGGAGACTAGTGTGGTGGGGAGACTGGTGTGGTGGGGAGACTAGTGTGGTGGGGAGACTAGTGTGGTGGGGAGACTAGTGTGGTGGGGAGACTGGTGTGGTGGGGAGACTAGTGTGGTGGGGAGACTAGTGTGGTGGGGAGACTGGTGTGGTGGGGAGACTAGTGTGGCGGGGAGACTAGTGTGGTGGGGAGACTAGTGTGGTGGGGAGACTAGTGTGGTGGGGAGACTAGTGTGGTGGGGAGACTAGTGTGGTGGGGAGACTAGTGTGGTGGGGAGACTAGTGTGGTTGGGAGACTAGTGTGGTGGGGAGACTAGTGTGGTGGGGAGACTGGTGTGGTGAGGAGACTAGTGTGGTGGGGAGACTGGTGTAATGGGGAGACCGGTGTGGTGGGGAGACTAGTGTGGTGGGGAGAGTAGTGTGGTGGGGAAACTGGTGTGATGGGGAGACTAGTGTGGTGGGGAGACTAGTGTGGTGGGGAGACTTGTGTGGTGGGGAGACTAGTGTGGTGGGGAGACTAGTGTGGGGGGGAGACTAGTGTGGTGGGGAGACTAGTGTGGTGGGGAGACTAGTGTGGTGGGGAGACTGGTGTTTTACCTGGAGTTTACCTGGAGAGAGTTCCGGGGGTCAACGCCTCCGCGGCCCGGTCTGTGACCAGGCCTCCTGGTGGATCAGAGCCTGATCAACCAGGCTGTTGCTGCTGGCTGCACGCAAAACAACGTACGAGCCACAGCCCGGCTGGTCAGGAACCGACTTTAGGTGCTTGTCCAGTGCCAGCTTGAAGACTGCCAGGGGTCTGTTGGTAATCCCCCTTATGTATGCTGGGAGGCAGTTGAAGTGTGGTGCGGAGACTAGTGTGGTGGGGAGACTGGTGTGGTGGGGAGACTGGTGTGGTGGGGAGACTGGTGTGGTGGGGAGACTAGTGTGGTGGGGAGACTAGTGTGGTGGGGAGACTGGTGTGGTGGGGAGACTGGTGTTGTGGGGAGACTAGTGTGGTGGGGAGACTAGTGTGGTGGGGAGACTGGTGTGGTAGGGAGACTGGTGTGGTGAGGAGACTGGTGTGGTGGGGAGACTAGTGTGGTGGGGAGAATAGAGTGGTGGGGAGACTGGTGTGGTGAGGAGACTATTGTGGTGGGTAGACTAGTGTGGTGGGGAGACTAGTGTGGTGGGGAGACTAGTGTGGTGGGGAGACTGGTGTGGTGGGGAGACTGGTGTGATGGGGAGACTAGTGTGGTGGGGAGACTGGTGTGGTGGGGAGACTGGTGTGGTGGGGAGACTAGTGTGGTGGGGAGACTAGTGTGGTGGGGAGACTCGTGTGGTGGGGAGACTGGTGTGGTGGGGAGACTAGTGTGGTGGGGAGACTGGTGTGGTGGGGAGACTAGTGTGGTGGGGAGACTGGTGTGGTGGAGAGGCTGGTGTGGTGGGGAGACTAGTGTGGTGGGGAGACTGGTGTGGTGGGGAGACTAGTGTGGTGGGGAGACTAGTGTGGTGGGGAGACTAGTGTGGTGGGGAGACTAGTGTGGTGGGGAGACTGGTGTGGTGGGGAGGCTGGTGTGGTGGGGAGACTAGTGTGGTGGGGAGACTAGTGTGGTGGGGAGACTGGTGTGGTGGGAAGACTAGTATGGTGGGGAGACTGGTGTGGTGGGGAGACTAGTGTGGTGGGGAGACTAGTGTGGTGGGGAGACTGGTGTGGTGGGGAGACTGGTGTGGTGGGGAGACTGGTGTGGTGGGGAGACTAGTTTGGTGGGGAGACTAGTGTGGTGAGGAGACTAGTGTGGTGGGGAGACTGGTGTGGTGGGGAGACTGGTGTGGTGGGGAGACTGGTGTGGTGGGGAAACTGGTGTGGTGGGGAGACTGGTGTGGTGGGGAGACTGGTGTGGTGGGGAGACTGGTGTGGTGGGGAGACTGGTGTGGTAGGGAGGCTGGTGTGGTGGGGAGACTAGTATGGTGGGGAGACTGGTGTGGTGGGGAGACTGGTGTGGTGGGGAGACTGGTGTGGTGGGGAGACTGGTGTGGTAGGGAGGCTGGTGTGGTGGGGAGACTAGTATGGTGGGGAGACTGGTGTGGTGGGGAGGCTGGTGTGGTGGAGAGAGGTTAGTGTGGTGAGGAAGAGGTTAGTGTGATGAGGGAGAGGTTATTGTGGGGGAGAGGTTAGTGTGGTGAGGGAGAGGTTATTGTAGTGGGGAGAGGTTAGTGTGGTGAGGGAGAGGTTAGTGTGATGAGGGAGAGGTTATTGTGGTGGGGAGAGGTTAGTGTGGTGAGGATGAAGTTAATGTAGTAAGGGACCTGGGAGTAGTAATGTCTGAGGATCTCACTTTCAAGGATCACAACAGTGCCACGATCGCACGTGCAAAGAAAATGATAGGATGGATAATGAGAACTTTCAAAACGAGAGATGCCAAGCCCATGATGATCCTTTTCAAATCACTTGTTCTCTCTAGGCTGGAATACTGCTGTACATTAACATCTCCATTCAAAGCAGGTGAAATCGCAGATCTAGAGAGTGTACAGAGATCCTTTACTGCACGTATAAGTTCTGTCAAGCACCTTAACTACTGGGAACGCTTGGAAGCACTTGACTTGTACTCGTTGGAACGCAGGAGGGAGAGATATATCATAATCTACACTTGGAAAATCTTGGAAGGAATGGTCCCAAATCTGCACACAGAAATCACTCCCTACGAAAGTAAAAGACTGGGCAGGCGATGCAAAATGCCCCCAATAAAAAGTAAGGGCGCCATTGGTACACTAAGAGAAAACACCATAAGTGTCCGGGGCCCAGGACTGTTCAACAGCCTCCCATCAAGCATTAGGGGAATTGCCAATAAACCCCTGGCTGCCTTCAAGAGAGAGCTGGACAGATACCTGAAGTCAGTGCCGGATCAGCCGGGCTGTGGCTCGTACGTTGGACTGCGTGCGGCCAGCAGTAACAGCCTAGTTGATCAGGCCCTGATCCATCGGGAGGCCTGGTCATGGACCGGGCCGCGGGGGCGTTGATCCCCGGAATAACCTCCAGGTAACCTCCAGGTAAGGGAGAGGTTAGTGTGGTGGGGAGAGGTTAGTGTGGTGAGGGAGAGGTTAGTGTGATGAGGGAGAGGTTATTGTAGTGGGGAGAGGTTAGTGTGATGAGGGAGAGGTTAGTGTGATGAGGGAGAGGTTATTGTGGTGGGGAGAGGTTACTGTGGAGAGGATGAAGTTAATGTAGTGAGGGAGAGGTTAGTTTGGTGGGGAGAGGTTAGTGCGATGGGGAGAGGTTAGTGCGGTGGGGAGAGGTTAGTTTGGTGGGGAGAGGTTAGTGCGATGGGGAGAGGTTAGTGCGGTGGGGAGAGGTTAGTGTGGTGGGGAGAAGTTAGTGTGGTGGGGAGAGGTTAGTGTGGTGGGGAAAGGTTAGTGTGGTGAGGAAAGGTTAGTGTGGTGGGGAGAGGTTAGTGTGGTGGGGAGAGGTTAGTGTGGTAGGGAGAGGTTAGTGTGGTGGGGAAAGGTTAGTGTGTTGGGGGAACGGTTAGTGTGGTCGGGAGAGGTTAGTGTGGTGGGGAGAGGTTAGTGTGATGAGGGAAAGGTTAGTGTGGTGGGGAGAGGTTAGTGTGGTGGGGAGAGGTTAGTGTGGTGAGGGAGAGGTTAGTGTGGTGAGGGAGAGGTTAGTGTGATGAGGAAGAGGTTAGTGTGGTGGAACGGTAGACACAGGGGGGTAGTGGAGAATTAGTTGTGCGAGGGGTGGGTTTGTTGAGAGGTTACTGGGGTGTGATGTCGGGTGACTGAGACATGGATGACCTTGGGAGAGTGTGGATGGCAGCATCCGGCAGGATGGTGGTGGTGGTGGTGGTGGTGGTGGTGGTGGTGGTGGTGGTGGTGGTGGTGGTGGTGGTGGTGGTGGTGGTGGTGGTGGTGGTGGTGGTGGTGGTGGAGGTGGTGCTGGTGGTGCTGGTGGTGGTGGCGGTGGTGCTGGTGGTGCTGGTGCTGGTGCTGGTGGTGGCGGCGGTGCTGGTGGTGGCGGTGATGCTGGTGGTGGCGGTGGTGCTGGTGGTGGCGGTGATGCTGGTGGTGGCGGTGGTGCTGGTGGTGGTGGTGCTGGTGGTGACGGTGCTGGTGGTGACGGTGCTGGTGGTGGCGGTGATGCTGGTGGTGGCGGTGATGCTGGTGGTGGCGGTGGTGCTGGTGGTGCTGGTGCTGGTGGTGACGGTGCTGGTGGTGACGGTGCTGGTGGTGGCGGTGATGCTGGTGGTGGCGGTGGTGCTGGTGGTGGTGCTGGTGGTGACGGTGCTGGCGGTGACGGTGCTGGTGGTGACGGTGCTGGTGGTGGTGGTGGTGCTGGTGGTGGTGGTGCTGGTGGTGACGGTGCCGGTGGTGGCGGTGATGCTGGTGGTGGGGGTGGTGCTGGTGGTGACGGTGGTGGTAGTGGTGGTGGTGCTGGTGGTGGTGGTGCTGGTGGTGACGGTGCCGGTGGTGGCGGTGATGCTGGTGGTGGTGGTGGTGCTGGTGGTGACGGTGGTGGTAGTGGTGGTGGTGCTGGTGGTGGTGGTGCTGGTGGTGACGGTGCCGGTGGTGGCGGTGATGCTGGTGGTGGCGGTGGTGCTGGTGGTGGTGGTGCTGGTGGTGCTGGTGGTGACGGTGCTGGTGGTGACGGTGCTGGTGGTGCTGGTGGTGGTGGAGGTGGTGGGGCTGGTGGTGGTGGTGGTGACGGTGCTGGTGGTGGCGGTGGTGCTGGTGGTGCTGGTGCTGGTGGTGACGGTGCTGGTGGTGACGGTGCTGGTGGTGGCGGTGATGCTGGTGGTGGCGGTGGTGCTGGTGGTGCTGGTGGTGACGGTGCTGGTGGTGACGGTGCTGGTGGTGGCGGTGATGCTGGTGGCGGCGGTGGTGCTGGTGGTGCTGGTGCTGGTGGTGACGGTGCTGGTGGTGACGGTGCTGGTGGTGGCGGTGATGCTGGTGGTGGCGGTGGTGCTGGTGGTGCTGGTGCTGGTGGTGACGGTGCTGGTGGTGACGGTGCTGGTGGTGGCGGTGGTGCTGGTGGTGATGGTGCTGGTGGTGACGGTGTTGGTGGTGACGGTGCTGGTGGTGGCGGTGATGGTGGTGGCGGTGATGCTGGTGGTGACGGTGCTGGTGGTGGCGGTGATGCTGGTGGTGGCGGTGGTGCTGGTGGTGCTGGTGCTGGTGGTGCTGGTGGTGGTGGTGACGGTGCTGGTGGTGGCGGTGGTGCTGGTGGTGATGGTGCTGGTGGTGACGGTGTTAGTGGTGACGGTGCTGGTGGTGGCGGTGATGCTGGTGGTGGCGGTGGTGCTGGTGGTGCTGGTGCTGGTGGTGACGGTGCTGGTGGTGACGGTGCTGGTGGTGGCGGTGATGCTGGTGGTGGCGGTGGTGTTGGTGGTGGTGGTGCTGGTGCTGGTGGTGGCGGTGGTGCTGGTGGTGATGGTGCTGGTGGTGACGGTGCTGGTGGTGACGGTGCTGGTGGTGGCGGTGATGCTGGTGGTGGCGACGGTGCTGGTGGTGGCGGTGATGCTGGTGGTGGTGGTGGTGGTGGTGGCGGTGGTGCTGGTGGTGACGGTGCTGGTGGTGGCGGTGGTGCTGGTGGTGACGGTGCTGGTGGTGGCGGTGGTGCTGGTGGTGACGGTGCTGGTGGTGGCGGTGATGCTGGTGGTGGCGGTGGTGCTGGTGGTGGTGCTGGTGGTGACGGTGCTGGTGGTGGTGGTAGTGGTGGTGGCGGTGGTGCTGGTGGTGACGGTGCTGCTGGTGGCGATGGTGCTGGTGGTGGCGGTGGTGCTGGTGGCGGCGGTGGTGCTGGTGGGGCTGGTGCTGGTGGTGACGGTGCTGGTGGTGACGGTGCTGGTGGTGGCGGTGATGCTGGTGGTGGCGGTGATGCTGGTGGTGGCGGTGGTGCTGGTGGTAGTGCTGGTGCTGGTGGTGACGGTGCTGGTGGTGACGGTGCTGGTGGTGACGGTGCTGGTGGTGGCGGTGGTGCTGGTGGTAGTGCTGGTGCTGGTGGTGACGGTGCTGGTGGTGACGGTGCTGGTGGTGACGGTGCTGGTGGTGGCGGTGATGCTGGTGGTGGTGCTGGTGCTGGTGGTGATGGAGCTGGTGGTGACGGTGCTGGTGGTGGCGGTGCTGGTGGTGGCGGTGATGCTGGTGGTGGTGCTGGTGCTGGTGCTGGTGGTGATGGAGCTGGTGGTGACGGTGCTGGTGGTGACGGTGCTGGTGGTGGCGGTGATGCTGGTGGTGGTGCTGGTGCTGGTGGTGATGGAGCTGGTGGTGACGGTGCTGGTGGTGACGGTGCTGGTGGTGGCGGTGATGCTGGTGGTGGCGGTGATGCTGGTGGTGGCGGTGGTGCTGCTGGTGGCGATGGTGCTGGTGTTGGCGGTGGTGCTGGTGGTGCTGGTGGTGCTGGTGGTGTATCAAGAGAAACTACAATCTTTCCAACCCCTCAACAGTCTGTTCATTTTTTTTTCATTTACGATATTCTTCAGACTATTTCTTGCTAACCACTCAACTTAAAAATACCCTGATGCAGATGAAGGGCTTCTGATCCCAGGAGATAGAGCTCCCCAGTCAACAAAAAGGTGCTTCATAGAAAAAAATATAGCCAGTGAATTCGTACTGGAGATTCTTACAAGTAATGTTACTTAGCAGTCTTAACTAAACTTAAGGAGAGTCAGAGAGTATGGTAGTTGACATTCTTAATACATGTTGCATCTAAGGGGATGCACTAAACCCTTAAGGTCCACACAGCGTCTGGGAAATGGGAGGTAATCTGAGACGAGAGGAGGTTAGCACTAGTTTCTTAAAGCATCAAGGACCCTCCTTGAAGTCTTGAATACCTTGATAAATACTTTAAAATAAGATAACATCATTCTTTCAGATGTTCCGTCATGTATCTCCGTCTATCTCTACTCACCATCTCCGTCTATCTCTGCTCACCATCTCCGTCTATTTCTGCTCACCATCTCCGTCTATTTCTGCTCACCATCTCCGTCTATCTCTACTCACCATCTCCGTCTATCTCTACTCACCATCTCCGTCTATCTCTACTCACCATCTCCGTCTATCTCTACTCACCATCTCCGTCTATCTCTACTCACCATCTCCGTCTATTTCTGCTCACCATCTCCGTCTATCTCTACTCACCATCTCCGTCTATCTCTGCTCACCATCTCCGTCTATCTCTACTCACCATCTCCGTCTATCTCTGCTCACTATCTCCGTCTATCTCTGCTCACCGTCTCCGTCTATCTCTACTCACCGTCTCCGTCTATCTCTACTCACCATCTCCGTCTATCTCTGCTCACCATCTCCGTCTATCTCTACTCACCATCTCCGTCTATCTCTACTCACCATCTCCGTCTATCTCTGCTCACCATCTCCGTCTATCTCTGCTCACCATCTCCGTCTATCTCTGCTCACCATCTCCGTCTATCTCTACTCACCATCTCCGTCTATCTCTGCTCACCATCTCCGTCTATCTCTGCTCACCATCTCCGTCTATCTCTGCTCACCATCTCCGTCTATCTCTGCTCACCATCTCCGTCTATCTCTACTCACCATCTCCGTCTATCTCTGCTCACCATCTCCGTCTATCTCTGCTCACCATCTCCGTCTATCTCTGCTCACCATCTCCGTCTATCTCTGCTCACCATCTCCGTCTATCTCTGCTCACCATCTCCGTCTATCTCTGCTCACCATCTCCGTCTATCTCTGCTCACCATCTCCGTCTATCTCTACTCACCATCTCCGTCTATCTCTGCTCACCATCTCCGTCTATTTCTGCTCACCATCTCCGTCTATCTCTACTCACCATCTCCGTCTATCTCTGCTCACCATCTCCGTCTATCTCTGCTCACCATCTCCGTCTATCTCTACTCACCATCTCCGGCTATCTCTGCTCACCATCTCCGTCTATCTCTGCTCACCATCTCCGTCTATCTCTACTCACCATCTCCGTCTATCTCTGCTCACCATCTCCGTCTATCTCTGCTCACCATCTCCGTCTATCTCTGCTCACCATCTCCGTCTATCTCTGCTCACCATCTCCGTCTATCTCTACTCACCATCTCCGTCTATCTCTGCTCACCATCTCCGTCTATCTCTGCTCACCATCTCCGTCTATCTCTGCTCACCATCTCCGTCTATCTCTACTCACCATCTCCGTCTATCTCTGCTCACCATCTCCGTCTATCTCTGCTCACCATCTCCGTCTATCTCTGCTCACCATCTCCGTCTATCTCTGCTCACCATCTCCGTCTATCTCTGCTCACCATCTCCGTCTATCTCTGCTCACCATCTCCGTCTATCTCTGCTCACCATCTCCGTCTATCTCTGCTCACCATCTCCGTCTACCTCTGCTCACCATCTCCGTCTATCTCTACTCACCATCTCCGTCTATCTCTGCTCACCATCTCCGTCTATCTCTACTCACCATCTCCGTCTATCTCTACTCACCATCTCCGTCTATCTCTACTCACCATCTCCGTCTATCTCTGCTCACCATCTCCGTCTATCTCTACTCACCATCTCCGTCTATCTCTGCTCACCATCTCCGTCTATCTCTACTCACCATCTCCGTCTATCTCTACTCACCATCTCCGTCTATCTCTGCTCACCATCTCTGTCTATCTCTACTCACCATCTCCGTCTATCTCTACTCACCATCTCCGTCTATCTCTACTCACCATCTCCGTCTATCTCTACTCACCATCTTCGTCTATCTGTGCTCACAATCTCCGTCTATCTCTACTCACCATCTCCGTCTATCTCTGCTCACCATCTCCGTCTATCTCTACTCACCATCTCCGTCTATCTATACTCACCATCTCCGTCTATCTCTACTCACCATCTCCGTCTATCTCTGCTCACTATCTCCGTCTATCTCTACTCACCATCTCCGTCTATCTCTACTCACCATCTCCGTCTATCTCTACTCACCATCTCCGTCTATCTCTACTCACCATCTCCGTCTATCTCTACTCACCATCTCCGTCTATCTCTACTCACCATCTCCGTCTATCTCTACTCACCATCTCCGTCTATCTCTACTCACCATCTCCGTCTATCTCTACTCACCATCTCCGTCTATCTCTACTCACCATCTCCGTCTATCTCTACTCACCATCTTCGTCTATCTGTGCTCACAATCTCCGTCTATCTCTACTCACCATCTCCGTCTATCTCTACTCACCATCTCCGTCTATCTCTACTCACCATCTCCGTCTATCTCTACTCACCATCTCCGTCTATCTCTACTCACCATCTCCGTCTATCTCTACTCACCATCTCCGTCTATCTCTGCTCACCATCTCCGTCTATCTCTACTCACCATCTCCGTCTATCTCTACTCACCATCTCCGTCTATCTCTACTCACCATCTCCGTCTATCTCTACTCACCATCTCCGTCTATCTCTACTCACCATCTCCGTCTATCTCTACTCACCATCTCCGTCTATCTCTACTCACCATCTCCGTCTATCTCTACTCACCATCTCCGTCTATCTCTACTCACCATCTTCGTCTATCTGTGCTCACAATCTCCGTCTATCTCTACTCACCATCTCCGTCTATCTCTACTCACCATCTCCGTCTATCTCTACTCACCATCTCCGTCTATCCCTACTCACCATCTCCGTCTGTCTCTACTCACCATCTCCGTCTATCTCTACTCACCATCCCCGTCTATCCCTACTCACCATCTCCGTCTATCCCTACTCACCATCTCCGTCTATCTCTTCTCACCATCTCCGTCTATCTCTACTCACCATCTCCGTCTATCTCTACTCACCATCTCCGTCTCTCTCTACTCACCATCTCCGTCTATCTCTACTCACCATCTCCGTCTATCTCTACTCACCATTTCCGTCTATCTCTACTCACCATCTCCGTCTATCTCTACTCACCATCTCCGTCTATCTCTACTTACCATCTCCGTCTATCTCTGCTCACCATCTCCGTCTGTCTCTGCTCACCATCTCCGTCTATCTCTACTCACCATCTCCGTCTATCTCTACTCACCATCTCCGTCTATCTCTACTCACCATCTCCGTCTATCTCTACTCACCATCTCCGTCTATCTCTACTCACCATTTCCGTCTATCTCTACTCACCATCTCCGTCTATCTCTACTCACCATCTCCGTCTATCTCTACTTACCATCTCCGTCTATCTCTGCTCACCATCTCCGTCTATCTCTACTTACCATCTCCGTCTATCTCTACTCACCATCTCCGTCTATCTCTACTCACCATCTCCGTCTATCCCTACTCACCATCTCCGTCTGTCTCTGCTCACCATCTCCGTCTATCTCTACTCACCATCTCCGTCTATCTCTACTCACCATCTCCGTCTATCTCTACTTACCGTCTCCGTCTATCTCTACTCACCATCTCCGTCTATCTCTACTCACCATCTCCGTCTATCTCTTCTCACCATCTCCGTCTATCTCTACTCACCATCTCCGTCTATCCCTACTCACCATCTCCGTCTATCTCTACTCATCATCTCCGTCTATCTCTACTCACCATCTCCGTCTATCTCTGCTCACCCTCTCCGTCTATCTCTGCTCACCATCTCCGTCTATCTCTACTCACCATCTCCGTCTATCTCTGCTCACCATCTCCGTCTATCTCTGCTCACCATCTCCGTCTATCTCTACTCACCATCTCCGTCTATCTCTACTCACCATCTCCGTCTATCTCTACTCACCATCTCCGTCTATCTCTACTCACCATCTCCGTCTATCTCTACTCACCATCTCCGTCTATCTCTACTCACCATCTCCGTCTATCCCTACTCACCATCTCCGTCTATCTCTACTCACCATCTCCGTCTATCTCTACTCACCATCTCCGTCTATCTCTGCTCACCCTCTCCGTCTATCTCTGCTCACCATCTCCGTCTATCTCTACTCACCATCTCCGTCTATCTCTACTTACCATCTCCGTCTATCTCTACTCACCATCTCCGTCTATCTCTGCTCACCCTCTCCGTCTATCTCTGCTCACCATCTCCGTCTATCTCTACTCATCATCTCCGTCTATCTCTGCTCACCATCTCCGTCTATCTCTGCTCACCATCTCCGTCTATCTCTACTCACCATCTCCGTCTATCTCTACTCACCATCTCCGTCTATCTCTACTCACCATCTCCGTCTATCTCTACTCACCATCTCCGTCTATCTCTACTCACCATCTCCGTCAATCTCTGCTCACCATCTCCGTCTATCTCTGCTCACCATCTCCGTCTATCTCTACTCACCATCTCCGTCTATCCCTACTCACCATCTCCGTCTGTCTCTACTCACCATCTCCGTCTATCTCTACTCACCATCTCCGTCTATCTCTACTCACCATCTCCGTCTATCTCTTCTCACCATCTCCGTCTATCTCTACTCACCATCTCCGTCTATCCCTACTCACCATCTCCGTCTATCTCTACTCACCATCTCCGTCTATCTCTACTCACCATCTCCGTCTATCTCTACTCACCATCTCCGTCTATCTCTACTCACCATCTCCGTCTATCTCTGCTCACCATCTCCGTCTATCTCTAGTCACCATCTCCGTCTATCCCTACTCACCATCTCCGTCTATCTCTGCTCACCATCTTAAATATAAATACACGGTTCAGAGAACCGACAGGATGGTAAATTAGACACAAGTCCAGTATTTGTGTATCTTGATTGTGGAAACATTTCGCCACACAGTGACTTCATCAGTCCAATACGAAGAAGAATGGTAAAGATCAGAAGGAGTTTGAGGTAATCAGTCCCTCACTTGTGTGCAATGTATAAATCCTTGCTTCGCCCATATCCTGTATTCTTATGAAGATTGATGGAGTGATTACATTGACTCCAGACTGAGGGACTGATTACCCCACACTCCATTTGATCTTCACCATTCTTCTTTGTATTGGACTGATGAAGCCACTGTGTGGCGAAAAGCTTCCACAATATAGATACCCAAGTGTTGCACATGTGTCTAATTTATCCTCTTAAATATCTGGATTACGAATTACGTTAGCCAGCTTCCAGTTATCCAACTTACCGAAGATACTTTGTTATAGTTCTGTTCTTTCTCTTATAACTCACCGAGGTGTCAGGTCCCATTGCTTCTGTCTTGTCCACTTGCTTTATTCTCTTCTTCACTTCTTCCTTTGTCGAGTTTATTTTCTTTAGTGTTAGCTTAACAGACAGCATTTCTTGCTCCTCCATGAATGCTGGAGTTTACCTGGAGTGTGGAAAAAGACACGAATGTACAGTTCAGGACATTTATTAAAGGAAACGTTTCGCCACGAGCGGGTGACTTCTTCAGTCGTAATACCTGGGGAGAGATAACTAAGAAGAGAGTGAACATTAAAATGGTATAAAATACCGACAGGTTGTTAGGTAAGACACATATGCAACAGTTAGGTATCTTTATTATGAAACGTTTCGCCTACACAGTAGGCTTCTTCTATCAACTTTTCTGTACTTGACTGAAGAAGCCTACTGTGTAGGCGAAGCGTTTCATAATAAAGATACCTAACTGTTGCATATGTGTCTTACCTAACAACAGAGTATTTATAGTGGCAGGAGTCAGATGGAAGATCGTGTGGGTAGTAGTAGTAGCAGCAGTAGTAGTGGTAGTAGTAGTCGTAGTAGTAGAAGTAGCAGCAGTAATAGTACCACTACTACTACTACTACTACTACTACTACTACTACTACTACTACTACTACTACTACTACTACTACTACTACTACTACTACTACTACTTCCGGAGGTCACCGTTCCCGCGGTCCGGTCCTAGACTAGGCCTCCCTAATCTTTCTGTGTTCTTCATATTTCTCTCTGTCGCCGTCTGGGGTTCGGTTTTCATCTTCAGTCTTTTTCCTTGGCCCTTTACAACTGCTTTCCTTCTTAAGTGGCTATGAAGCAACTTTGATTCTGTAATAATGTTGGAGAGCAAAACGTTGCCACGATAAAATGTCGCAATAGTTGCACTTGTGTCCTTTTGCCTAACAGCTATGATTCTGTTTTACCCTTTCTGCTACGTCTTTTTAAATTCGATTCACATTCATGCATACTCGTTCACAAAAATTCTGTTTGCTCCGTTATTTTCATCTGCTTTATGCACTCTATGGCCCCTTGCTTTAGAGTCGCTCTACGTCTGTTGAATCACGAGTTCTCAATATTTTATCTTGTCGTCTTCAGTAGTAAAAATGTCACCCAAGCCGCCCCATACTACACGTCATCTCCAGGGCTCTCTCGCATTTCTTTTCCCTTTCTAAGATCATTTTTATTTTCGGGAAATTCCTCATACTGTCAAAGTCTCCTGTTTCTTAGACTGGTTTTTGATCTTGTGTTTTGATCATCAGTTTCACTTTTTAGAAATTTCAATGACGATGATCATTTGCAATTTGTTTGATTTAGTACCCAATTTCGTCTATGTTTGTTTCGTATCGTGTGATTATTAAATCTAGTCTTGCAGGTTCATCCTTGCTCTTCATTCTTGTAGCTTTCCTCACGTATTAGTTCGTGAAGTTATCCACTGCTGCCTCCACCGGTTTTAGTTACCATGTTTCAGGCCTTCCATGTGAGTCCCAATTTTCCAAATCAATTTTCTGTAATTGAAATCCTCTACGGTCAGTAGCTTCGCTTATGACCTGCTTGTTTTGTGCTGCTGATTTCAATAATCTAACTGTTATCCTATTAGTGTTCTCATACCCAGTTCAAGGTCTCCCGCTGTTCGGTGGAGGGTTGTATATCACCTTGGGCTAGTGTTCCCACTAGTTTATTTACTGTATGTGTGTACTCACCTAATTGTGGTTGCAGGGTCGATTCGTAGCTCCTGGCCCTGAGTCGTGTGTCTGTGTTTATGCCTGGAGAAGGTTTCGGAGGTCAATGCCCCCGTTGCCCGGTCTGTGACCAGGCCTCGCGGTGGATCAGAACCTGATCAATCAGGCTGTTACTGTTGGCCGCATGCAAACCAACGTTGGTTAGTACCTGACCAACCGAGCTGTGTGTGTTTATCTGTAATTGTGACTAAATAAACTTACTCATGGTGGGAGAGTGGTCTGATGCGTGCGATTTGGAGACGGCAGAAATGTCACGTAACATCCCTCTCTCTCCCCCAGCCTGCTCCCCAAGGGTAGCAGTGGCCACCTGCAGCACCACCAGACAGACAGTTGACCGCGACTTTAACAACTTCTAACCACCATACATGATCGTTTACCCCCCTCGACAGGGTGTCTCCTAGGGCAAGGTCAGGGAGGTGGAAGGGGTGATGTAAGAGGTGAGGAGGAGAAGGAGGAAGCGAATGATGCTGAGTGAGGGGTGAAGAGGTGATAGTGTGGGAGATGATGGTGGGGAGAAAGCGGTGCTGAGGCAGGCGATGCTAGGCAGCCTGTATGGTGCAGTAAGTTGTTACTATAATTGCTGTACTTACAGAGATATGATGTGGTGGTGGATTTGGGTGTGTGATGGTAATGGTGATGGTAGTGGTGATGGTTATGATGGTAAATGGCATTAATGGTTAGGTAAGATTAACATAAATTAATCAAATGTACCCAAAATTAACAGGGCCTGACAAAAAATAATACAAACGAAAATACATCGTGGAGAGCAGGTGTGTTGACGAGCCAGCAGACACCGTGCAAGCCAGCAGACACCGTGCAAGCCAGCAGACACCGTGCAAGCCAGCAGACACCGTGCAAGCCAGCAGACACCGTGCAAGCCAGCAGACACCGTGCGAGCCAGCAGACACCGTGCAAGCCAGCAGACACCGTGCAAGCCAGCAGACACCGTGCAAGCCAGCAGACACCGTGCAAGCCAGCAGACACCGTGCGAGCCAGCAGACACCGTGCAAGCCAGCAGACACCGTGCAAGCCA
Organism: Cherax quadricarinatus; assembly: GCF_038502225.1. Lineage (NCBI taxonomy): Eukaryota > Metazoa > Arthropoda > Malacostraca > Decapoda > Parastacidae > Cherax > Cherax quadricarinatus. The sequence goes on along the minus strand of NC_091326.1, from coordinate 10,413,723 downwards.
GCAGACACCGTGCAAGCCAGCAGACACCGTGCAAGCCAGCAGACACCGTGCAAGCCAGCAGACACCGTGCAACATGCAACATGCAACCCCCTCACAAGCCTCACAACCAACCAATTAGACATACGTGCAACATCTGGGTATCTTTATTTGTAGACGTTTCGCCAACCAGTGACTGTATCAATACAAGGATATAATGTAAAGACTGTGGAACTATACACAAAAGTTGAGGTAATCAGTCCCTCAACCTTGGAGTTGGTGAAGACCATCGTAATCTTAATTTATACCTGGTGGCTCAGGGCCTGATCAACCAGGCTGTTACTGCTGGCCGCACGTAGTCCTACGTACGAACCACAGCCCGGCTGATCCGGCACCGACTTTAGGTATCTGTCCAGTTCCCTCTTGAAGACAACCAGGGTGTTAATATTGTTAGAAGTTATCTGTTAGAAGTTACCTGTTAGAAGTTATCTGTTAGAAGTTACCTGTTAGAAGTTATCTGTTAGAAGTTACCTGTTAGAAGTTATCTGTTAGAAGTTATCTATTGGGAGTTATCTGTTAGAAGTTATCTGTTACAAGTTATCTATTGGGAGTTATCTGTTAGAAGTTACCTGTTAGGAGTTATCTGTTAGAAGTTATCTGTTAGAAGTTATATGTTAGGAGGCCTAGTCTCCGACTAGGCTTCCAACTAGGCCTCCGACTAGGCGTCCAACTAGGCGTCCAACTAGGCGTCCAACTAGGCCTCCAACTAGGCCTCCAACTAGGCATCCAACTAGGCGTCCAACTAGGCGTCCAACTAGGCGTCCAACTAGGCGTCCAACTAGGCCTCCAACTAGGCCTCCAACTAGGCCTCCAACTAGGCCTCCAACTAGGCCTCCAACTAGGCGTCCAACTAGGCGTCCAACTAGGCGTCCAACTAGGCGTCCAACTAGGCCTCCAACTAGGCCTCCAACTAGGCCTCCAACTAGGCCTCCAACTAGGCCTCCAACTAGGCCTCCAACTAGGCGTCCAACTAGGCGTCCAACTAGGCGTCCAACTAGGCGTCCAACTAGGCGTCCAACTAGGCGTCCAACTAGGCGTCCAACTAGGCGTCCAACTAGGCCTCCAACTAGGCCTCCAACTAGGCCTCCAACTAGGCCTGCTAGGTAGTAAAGGAAGTATTGCATCGTTAAGAACTTCTAAAAGCAGATAGAAAAATGAAGGTACTTGTCTAGTGAACGTAAACGGAAGTTATAACACCGCCTGTTACTGTTGTTCAACAGACGGAGAGAAACGTTCACCAGATGAACATCATGTGGATATATAATTTACAATGCAATATTTGGGTATCTTTATTCTGGAAACGTTTCGCCAGGCAGCGGTTTCTTCAGTCCAGTGCAGAGAAAGATGGTAGATGAGGAGGAGATTGAGGTAATCAGTCCCTCAATCCTGGGGGACTGATCACCTCAAGCTCTGCACTGGACTGAAGAAGTCACTGCCTGGCGAAACGCTTCCAGAATAAAGACACCTACACAACTATTACACAAGTCTCATTTATAGGCTAAACATCAAGTGAACTTTTTTAACGTTGTCTGGATTCTCCGAGACACGGCGCTGCCAGACGTCTCCTGCTTCTGTTTACATTAATTTCCTGACTATATGCTCGTTTTTACAGGTTAATGTGCCATATTTTAACCCAAATTAACTTTAAATTGATCAATTCTACACTCGAGAACTGTTCGGAAATTGACGCTGGGTAAAACGTGCGGTTACGAACGGTGTAAAACGAGGCTGGTCAAAAGGAGTTGATGCGACTTTCAAGGAGCTGAAATTTGGAATTCCGGAAAATAATTGATTTTATTCTGGAAATAAGAATGATATGCATTTATGTTCAAAACTTACCATGAGAACATCAGAGTGAACACGAGACTAGAGGTGAACACAAGATGGTATACCAGCTCTTGAACACAAGATGGTATACCAGTACTTGAACACAAGATGGTGTACCAGTACTTGAACACAAGATGGTATACCAGTACTTGAACACAAGATGGTGTACCAGCTCTTGAACACAAGATGGTATACCAACACTTGAACACAAGATGGTGTACCAGTACTTGAACACAAGATGGTATACCAGTACTTGAACACAAGATGGTGTACCAGCTCTTGAACACAAGATGGTATACCAGTACTTGAACACAAGATGGTATACCAGTACTTGAACACAAGATGGTGTACCAGCTCTTGAACACAAGATGGTATACCAGCTCTTGAACACAAGATGGTATACCAGTACTTGAACACAAGATGGTATACCAGTACTTGAACACAAGATGGTATACCAGTACTTGAACACAAGATGGTGTACCAGCTCTTGAACACAAGATGGTATACCAGCTCTTGAACACAAGATGGTATACCAACACTTGAACACAAGATGGTATACCAACACTTGAACACAAGATGGTATACCAGCTCTTGAACACAAGATGGTATACCAGCTCTTGAACACAAGATGGTGTACCAGCTCTTGAACACAAGATGGTATACCAACACTTGAACACAAGATGGTATACCAGTACTTGAACACAAGATGGTATACCAGTACTTGAACACAAGATGGTATACCAGTACTTGAACACAAGATGATATACCAACACTTGAACACAAGATGGTATACCAACACTTGAACACAAGATGGTATACCAGCTCTTGAACACAAGATGGTATACCAGCTCTTGAACACAAGATGGTGTACCAGCTCTTGAACACAAGATGGTATACCAACACTTGAACACAAGATGGTATACCAGTACTTGAACACAAGATGGTATACCAGTACTTGAACACAAGATGGTATACCAGTACTTGAACACAAGATGGTATACCAGCTCTTGAACACAAGATGGTATACCAGCTCTTGAACACAAGACGGTATACCAGTACTTGAACACAAGATGGTATACCAGTACTTGAACACAAGATGGTATACCAGTACTTGAACACAAGATGGTATACCAACACTTGAACACAAGATGGTATACCAGTACTTGAACACAAGATGGTATACCAGTACTTGAACACAAGATGGTATACCAGTACTTGAACACAAGATGGTATACCAGCTCTTGAACACAAGATGGTATAGCAGCTCTTGAACACAAGATGGTATACCAGTACTTGAACACAAGATGGTATACCAGTACTTGAACACAAGATGGTATACCAGTACTTGAACACAAGATGGTATACCAACACTTGAACACAAGATGGTATACCAGTACTTGAACACAAGATGGTGTACCAGTACTTGAACACAAGATGGTATACCAGTACTTGAACACAAGATGGTATACCAGTACTTGAACACAAGATGGTATACCAGTACTTGAACACAAGATGGTATACCAGTACTTGAACACAAGATGGTATACCAGTACTTGAACACAAGATGGTATACCAGTACTTGAACACAAGATGGTATACCAGTAAATGAACACAAGATGGTATACCAGCGCTTGAACACAAGATGGTATACCAGTACTTGAACACAAGATGGTATACCAACACTTGAACACAAGATGGTATACCAGCGCTTGAACACAAGATGGTATACCAGTACTTGAACACAAGATGGTATACCAGTACTTGAACACAAGATGGTATACCAACACTTGAACACAAGATGGTATACCAGTACTTGAACACAAGATGGTATACCAGTACTTGAACACAAGATGGTATACCAACACTTGAACACAAGATGGTATACCAGTACTTGAACACAAGATGGTATACCAGTACTTGAACACAAGATGGTATACCAGTACTTGAACACAAGATGGTATACCAACACTTGAACACAAGATGGTATACCAGCGCTTGAACACAAGATGGTATACCAGTACTTGAACACAAGATGGTATACCAGTACTTGAACACAAGATGGTATACCAACACTTGAACACAAGATGGTATACCAGCGCTTGAACACAAGATGGTATACCAGTACATGAACACAAGATGGTATACCAGTACTTGAACACAAGATGGTATACCAGTACTTGAACACAAGATGGTATACCAGTACTTGAACACAAGATGGTATACCAGTACTTGAACACAAGATGGTATACCAGTACTTGAACACAAGATGGTATACCAGCTCTTGAACA
>NC_091326.1:10402072-10404572 GCF_038502225.1 Cherax quadricarinatus | reverse complement strand
AAGCCATTTGCTGGACCAGGTGTCCAGTCTGTCCAGGTCTCTTTGAAGTCCTGCCTGGTCCTCATCAGATTTAATTCTCCTCATTAACTTCACATCATCTGCAAACAGGGACACTTCTGAGTCTAACCCTTCCGTCATGTCGTTCACATATACCAAAAATAGCACTGGTCCTAGGACCGACCCCTGTGGGACCCCGCTCGTCACAGGTGCCCACTGTGATACATCATTACGTACCATGACTCGTTGTTGCCTCCCTGTCAGGTATTCTCTGATCCATTGCAGTGCCCTTCCTGTTATATGCGCCTGATGCTCTAGCTTCTGCACTAATCTCTTGTGAGGAACTGTGTCAAAGGCCTTCTTGCAGTCCAAGAAGATGCAATCAACCCACCCCTCTCTCTCTTGTCTTACTTCTGTTATTTTATCATAAAACTCCAGAAGGTTTGTGACACAGGATTTGCCTTCCGTGAATCCGTGCTGGTTGGCATTTATACTCCTGTTCCGTTCCAGGTGCTCCACCACTCTCCTCCTGATAATCTTCTCCATAATTTTGCATACTATACACGTCAATGACACAGGTCTATAGTTTAGTGCCTCTTTTCTGTCTCCTTTTTTGAAAATGGGAACTACATTTGCTGTCTTCCATACCTCAGGTAGTTGCCCAGTTTCCAGGGATGTGTTGAAGATTGTGGTAAGTGGTACGCACAACATATCTGCTCCCTCTCTAAGGACCCATGGAGAGATGTTGTCCGGTCCCATTGCCTTTGAGGTATCGATGTCCCTTAGCAGTTTCTTCACCTCCTCCTCATCTGTATGTATGTCGTCCAACACTTGTTGGTGTATTCCTTGTTGGTGTCCCCATCTGGTCTGTCCCCCCAGAGTCCTTCCTGTCTCTACTGTAAATACTTCCTTAAATCTCGTGTTGAGCTCCTCACATACCTCTTGATCGTTTCTTGTGAGTTCCCCACCTTCTTTCCTCAGCCTTATCACCTGGTCCTTGACTGTTGTCTTCTTCCTAATGTGGCTATACAGCAGTTTCGGGTCAGATTTGACTTTCGATGCTATGTCGTTTTCATACTGTCTCTGGGCCTCCCTCCTTATCTGCGCATACTCGTTTCTGGCTCTTCTACTAATCTCCTTGTTTTCCTGGGTCCTATGCCTCCTGTACCTTTTCCATTCTCTGTTGCACTTAGCTTTTGCCTCCCTACACCTTCGGGTAAACCAAGGACTCGTCTTGGTCTTCCTATTATTTCTGTTTCCCTTGGGAACAAAACTTTCCTCTGCCTCCTTGCACTTTGTTGCCACATATTCCATCATCTCGTTTACTGATTTTCCTACCATTTCTCTGTCCCACTGAACCTCCTGCAGGAAGTTTCTCATACCTGTGTAGTCCCCCCTTTTATAGTTTGGCCTGTCCCCTTCAGTTCCTGTTACCTTCTCCACTTGTAACTCTACTATATAGTCAAAACTCAGAACCACATGATCGCTAGCTCCAAGGGGCCTCTCGTAAGTGATGTCCTCGATGTCTGAACTGCTCAGGGTGAACACAAGATCCAGTCTTGCTGGCTCATCCTCCCCTCTCTCTCTGGTTGTGTCCCTGACATGTTGATGCATGAGGTTTTCAAGTACCACATCCATCATCTTTGCTCTCCATGTTTCGGGACCCCCATGTGGCTCCAGGTTTTCCCAGTCGATCTCCCTGTGGTTGAAATCGCCCATTACCAGTAACTTTGCTCTGCTCGAGTGAGCTCTTCTTGCCACCTCAGCCAGTGTGTCCACCATCACCCTGTTGTTTTCTTCGTACTCCTCTCTTGGCCTCCTGCAGTTCTGTGGTGGGTTATACATCACTCCAATGACTACTTTATGTTCTCCGGACTGAATTGTACCTACAATGTAGTCTCTTTCTCCAATCATGTCCATGCCTTCCATTTCCTCAAATCCCCATTGGTGTTTTATGAGCAGTGCAACCCCTCCTCCCCCTCTACTCCTTCTATCTTTCCTCAGGATCTGATATCCTGTTGGGAAGATTGTGTCTGTTATTATCTCAGCGAGTTTTGTTTCTGTGACTGCTATGATGTCTGGGGATTTTTCACTGATTCTTTCATTCCACTCCTCATGTTTATTCATTATTCCATCCGCATTTGTGTACCAAACCTTTAGTTTCTTTTCTATCATTGTGGTCATGCAAGTATATTGGGGTTGGGGGAGGGAGAGCCTTGGTGGGGGCCTATATGGGGCTGTGGTGTAGGTGGGGTATGTGTTGATGGGGGTGGGGTCAGAATGCCCATAAGGGACAGCTGTTGGGGTGAGGTTTGTGATATGGGGGTTGGTGGCAGAGGGAACAGTGAGTGGGTTGGAGTATAGGTTGCTCAGTTGCGTTGGGAATGTCGCGGGTGGGGTCTTTTGGTGGGAGATTCTGTGGGGTGTGTTTGCCCTTCCTCCTGTGTCTGGGTCCTGCTCATTTTCATTGCTTCTCGTTCCTCCTTGCGTCTCTGTACCCTCT
>NC_091326.1:10317072-10397072 GCF_038502225.1 Cherax quadricarinatus | reverse complement strand
GGTTTCCAGTAGTGAGAAGTTGTAAACAGCGTCATGTATCAGCATGTACTCAGTTGGTTTCCAGTAGTGAGAAGTTGTAAACAGCGTCATGTATCAACATGTACTCAGTTGGTTTCCAGTAGTGAGAAGTTGTAAACAGCGTCATATATCAACATGTACTCAGTTGGTTTCCAGTAGTGAGAAGTTGTAAACAGCGTCATGTATCAGCATGTACTCAGTTGGTTTCCAGTAGTGAGAAGTTGTAAACAGCGTCATGTATCAGCATGTACTCAGTTGGTTTCCAGTAGTGAGAAGTTGTAAACAGCGTCATGTATCAGCATGTACTCAGTTGGTTTCCAGTAGTGAGAAGTTGTAAACAGCGTCATATATCAGCACTGTGGTCAGCGGGTTTCCAGTAGTGAGAAGTTGTAAACAGCGTCATGTGTAACAGCACTGTAGTCAGTTGGTTTCCAGTAGTGAGAAGATGTAAACAGCGTCATGTGTAACAGCACTGTAGTCAGTTGGTTTCCAGTAGTGAGAAGATGTAAACAGCGTCATGTGTAACAGCACTGTAGTCAGTTGGTTTCCAGTAGTGAGAAGATGTAAACAGCGTCATGTGTAACAGCACTGTAGTCAGTTGGTTTCCAGTAGTGAGAAGATGTAAACAGCGTCATGTATCAGCACTGTGGTCAGCGGGTTTCCAGTAGTGAGAAATGTTATATACCGTTATTATATTTACAATGTACATCTTGTAATTATAACACAAACAATAGTTGTACATAATGCGTCACATATTCCCAGAAAAACTGATGAAACATTATCAGTCAACTTTATTATCAAATTATCCATATGAAATACATTTGTTTTCATATACACATTTAATCATATTTTTTTCTGTGGAAATATAAACAAATTTGAATTGTTATTCACCGGAAATTTTCATATCCAACATAGAGAAAAAAAAGCTAATTATTAATTAATTTAGCAATCGGGAATGTTAAATATTTTCTTGCATAAATACAGTCAAATGTTGAGAAAAAAACAGCATTTGTTTAAAAAAGGCCTCGTGGATGGGTAGTTTGGTGGGATTTTTGTATTTTTTTTTAATTCATGTTGGGAAAAAGTGGGTTGCCAACTTTGTGCCAAGACTAGTGTGCCTCTGTGTACTAATTTTACAGCTATGTGAGCACAGTTATACTCCCGGTGTTCCATCCTCACTTATTTACAGCTATGTGAGCACAGTTATACTCCCGGTGTTCCATCCTCACTTATTTACAGCTATGTGAGCACAGTTATACTCCCGGTGTTCCATCCTCACTTATTTACAGCTATGTGAGCACAGTTATACTCCCGGTGTTCCATCCTCACTTATTTACAGCTATGTGAGCACAGTTATACTCCCGGTGTTCCATCCTCACTTATTTACAGCTATGTGAGCACAGTTATACTCCCGGTGTTCCATCCTCACTTATTTACAGCTATGTGAGCACAGTTATACTCCCGGTGTTCAATCTTCACTTATTTACAGCTATGTGAGCACAGTTATACTCCTGGTGTTCCATCTTCACTTATTTACAGCTATGTGAGCACAGTTATACTCCCAGTGTTCCATCCTCACTTATTTACAGCTATGTGAGCACAGTTATACTCCCGGTGTTCCATCTTCACTTATTTACAGCTATGTGAGCACAGTTATACTCCCGGTGTTCCATCCTCACTTATTTACAGCTATGTGAGCACAGTTATACTCCCGGTGTTCCATCCTCACTTATTTACAGCTATGTGAGCACAGTTATACTCCTCGTGTTCCATCCTCACTTATTTACAGCTATGTGAGCACAGTTATACTCCTGGTGTTCCATCCTCACTTATTTACAGCTATGTGAGCACAGTTATACTCCTGGTGTTCCATCCTCACTTATTTACAGCTATGTGAGCACAGTTATACTCCTGGTGTTCCATCCTCACTTATTTACAGCTATGTGAGCACAGTTATACTCCCGGTGCTCCATCTTCACTTATTTACAGCTATGTGAGCACAGTTATACTCCTGGTGTTCCATCCTCACTTATTTACAGCTATGTGAGCACAGTTATACTCCCGGTGTTCCATCCTCACTTATTTACAGCTATGTGAGCACAGTTATACGCCTGGTGTTCCATCCTCACTTATTTACAGCTATGTGAGCACAGTTATACTCCCGGTGTTCCATCCTCACTTATTTACAGCTATGTGAGCACAGTTATACTCCCGGTGTTCCATCTTCACTTATTTACAGCTATGTGAGCACAGTTATACTCCCAGTGTTCCATCTTCACTTATTTACAGCTATGTGAGCACAGTTATACTCCCGGTGTTCCATCCTCACTTATTTACAGCTATGTGAGCACAGTTATACTCCCAGTGTTCCATCTTCACTTATTTACAGCTATGTGAGCACAGTTATACTCCCGGTGTTCCATCTTCACTTATTTACAGCTATGTGAGCACAGTTATACTCCCGGTGTTCCATCTTCACTTATTTACAGCTATGTGAGCACAGTTATACTCCCGGTGTTCCATCCTCAGTTTTTAGACTTTCTTTTATATTTTCATTGTTCAGTAGCTGTTACTTTCTACTTTCTCTTGAACTTCATTCATTTGTTCCATGATATTTGTGATCGAAAACTTTCTAGCACAGTTTTATTTACACATTTTTCTTCAGTTTACACCAGCAGTCTGTCTTTTGATGGCGCCAAGAAATCTTCTTTATCTCTTTTCTCGTATCGTTTTATGAGGTCGTAATGTGGTTATCGTGTCTCTTTGTTTCGTGTTATTAACCAGCGAGAGTGTTTACTCTCTGCAGCCTATCTTGGTAACTCAATGTTTTTAACCGTGGGAAGATTTTGTAACGAAGGTGTGTGTGTGTGTGTGTGTGTGTGTGTGTGTGTGTGTGTGTGTGTGTGTGTGTGTGTGTGTGTGTGTGTGTGTGTGTGTACGTGTGGAACAGAAAGTGGGACAGGGAGTGCATTACAGAAGCACGTGTTCACAGTGCTGAGGGAGGAAGTGTGCATGACTAGACACATGTGGGTCTGCTTGCAAGGCAATTCAGTTTGAAGTTGTGGTAACTGAAGGAGAAGGAAGGAGGCTGAGGAAGACTAGGAGGGGGAGGCAGGATGATGATGATGAGTAGCAATAGAAAATGGAGCATGATACAAGAGGATAATGAATGAAGGTGAGAAGAGGAGGCGGATAAAACGAAATAAAGTAAGCACACAGGAGAAGAATGGATGAAGGTGTGGAGAAGAAGGTGGAGGAGGAGTAGGAGAAGAAGCAGCATCAGAAAGATAATGGAGTACATGGAAGGAAGGGAAGGTGGGAGAGAAGAACAAGAAGAATGACATGTTTGTTTTAGCATCTTCAACACACACTTGAATCTCAGTGTAGCAGCCCTGGTGACACACCATTCTCACACCAACACACACACACACACGTTAAGAATCCAACCTTCCCCATTTATTCCCGGCCACTTTGTTGTTACATGCACACTCTGCACCGGCTAGAGCCGCTAGACGAACGCTCTAACGTGATAAGATTCTTAACCAGTAAGTGACCAGTGTTTATAGCGGTGTTATGGCCCCATCATGTCACCTCTTCACCACTAGTCAAGAATATTTTAGTCCCTAAAGAAGAGATTAAGTAAATGCTCAGTATATACCCTCGGAGATATACATCTCACGGTATATATATGTATATATATATATATATATATATATATATATATATATATATATATATATATATATATATATATATATACGTCGTGCCGAATAGGTAAAAACTTGAGATTTGGCTTAAATAGCAACGCTCTTCTTGCCGAATAAGGCAAGCGAAAATTTGTGTCTGCAATAATTTCGCAAATTAATCATTCTGATCCTAACGAAAATAGGTGATCAATATACCTTTGATGAGTTTCGAGAGTTTGTCTACTCCCGAAGCCCGGCCATGGGTCAGGTTCGTCTGGTGCTAGCCTGGTCAGTCGGGCTGTTGCTGCTTTAAATTCCCGTCTTGAGGGGCCCAGGTGACCCTAAGTAGCAGGGAACCTCCACCTGGGCAGGGTGTACCTCGACGGGAAGCCACGTAACGTTACAAACAAGTGCCACCAAACACAACGCAGTGGAACCTGTTCCGACAACTGACCTCTGACGTCAACCACACAATGGTTCAATTCTCTACACCCCAGACTCAAGTTACCTTGTGACACTTCGAACTATGAATGGTGTCAGCTTATGACACTTTGAACCATGAGTGGTGTCAGCGTGTGACACACTGAATCATGAGTAGTGTCAGCCTATGACACTGAATCATGAGTGGTGTCAGCTTATGAATCACGAGTGATGTCAGCTTATGACACACTGAATCATTAGTGGCGTCAACTTGACACAGTGAACCCTGGATAATGTGAGCTTGTGGCACATTTAACCCTGTGATTAGTGAACTGCAGATACCAATACAGATGTTCACTTGTTAACCTTTCTGGGGCCTAGTTCCTAGGTCTTTTGTGTATCCATATGTTCTTGCTCTATCATCCACAGGATGGATATGTTCTTGCTCTATCATCCACAGGATGGATATATTCTTGCTCTATCATCCACAGGATGGATATGTTCTTGCTCTATCATCCACAGGATGGATATGTTCTTGCTCTATCATCCACAGGATGGATATATTCTTGCTCTACCATCCACAGGATGGATATATTCTTGCTCTATCATCCACAGGATGGATATGTTCTTGCTCTATCATCCACAGGATGGATATGTTCTTGCTCTACCATCCACAGGATGGATATGTTCTTGCTCTATCATCCACAGGATGGATATGTTCTTGCTCTACCATCCACAGGATGGATATGTTCTTGCTCTACCATCCACAGGATGGATATGTTCTTGCTCTATCATCCACAGGATGGATATGTTCTTGCTCTACCATCCACAGGATGGATATGTTCTTGCTCTACCATCCACAGGATGGATATGTTCTTGTTCTACCATCCACAGGATGGATATGTTCTTGCTCTACCATCCACAGGATGGATATGTTCTTGCTCTATCATCCACAGGATGGATATGTTCTTGCTCTACCATCCACAGGATGGATATGTTCTTGCTCTACCATCCACAGGATGGATATGTTCTTGCTCTATCATCCACAGGATGGATATGTTCTTGCTCTACCATCCACAGGATGGATATGTTCTTGCTCTACCATCCACAGGATGGATATGGGGTACACAATAAACTAGCCACTTCGGTGGCAAGGTCTAATCTAATCCCAAGCTCCATTACATTAAGTAAAGAGAAAAGTGATGTAAATGGGTCCGTTCCGTGGACGGGTAGGGGCGATAAGGAGGGGAATGTTAGGGAGGAATGTGTGGGGGAGGTAGGGGGGAATGTGTGGGGGAGGTAGAGAGGAATATGTGGGGGGAAGGTAAGGAGGAATGTATGAGGAGACAGGATGGAATGAGTGGAGAAAATACCTATGCTAGCATCTAAGGAGTTAGAACTGGAACGAACCTGGACAGAAGAGGCAAAGAGCAGACTAGTTGACAAAGACACAGGACATAGCGTATATTTATATCGTAAACGTTCACGCTATTTAAAGCGCCTTTGTTATCTGTCCAAAAAAAAGGGAAAGGTTAGTTACACATGATAAATTGATTTGAACGTTTCTTAGCTCTGCAATTTCACCGGCCATGAAGGAGGCCATTGTTATGCAACACTACTCCGCCTCAGGAGAACAAGTGACCGGAAGAGTAGCATCAGTGGCTTGGCATCTCTTGTTTTGAAAGTTCTAGTTATCCAATTTGTTATTTTCTTTGTCTCTATGATAACATTGTTGTGATCTTTGAATGTTAGATCTTTCGATTTCATCACTATTCAGTCTCTCAGGTTAAACTTCAGCTCTATTGAGTGACTTGAGTGATTTATCCTCACCGAGCATCACAGCGGTATCAGTGACCCTCTGGAAGACTGGGTTTATATCATCCTGGAGGTTCGTTGTGTCCTCACTGGATGCCATCCTCATACTGAACTGAACTCAAGACTCACAGGTAAGACCCACTACGCGTGAGGGGCAGGTGGGGACAGACGAAGAATAGTTCTGGAAAAGAACGTCTTGATTCGTAGAAAAAGACCCAGGGATAAACCCAGTCGCAGCAGGAGCACACTTGGTGATCTTAGTAGACATGGGTGGCAGGCAAGCATAAGGATGACAGAAAAAAAAACCCAGCTTACCACTCTCATAGAAATTCTAGTATCTGCAGACAGTCCCTTAACCTCTACACACACTAACACCTTACATATGTCACTTTAACATTCTTCTCATCATTAACTCTGGATAATTAATAACCCAGGATAATGATTAAGACACATGTGCAACAGTTGGGTATCTTTATTGGCAAAACGTTTCGCCTACACAGTAGCCTTCTTCAGTCAAATATAGAGGCAGCAGGTGTAGTAGTGAAATGAAGATGATATAATCAATCCATCAACCTTGGAGATATGATGTGGTCAACCTGGAGAAGAGTTCATCTCCACGGAGCTGAACTCTTCTCCAGACTGAGGGACCGACCTTCTAATATTTCACTTCTACACCTGCTGGCTCTGAAAATGACTGAAAAAGACTACTGTCTAGGCGAAACGTTACAACAATAAAAATACCCAACTTTTTTTTTCCTGTTAAAGGATATCCTTAACTGCTCTCCACGACATTGCTAGTAGATAAAGAGGGTTGGTAACGAGACTTGCACATACGTCTCGCCCCACCTGACGACTGAGCCAGAGTCTTACATCTGTGAGTCTTAGTAAGCTCTAAACTCGTAGGCAGTGCGAGTGTGACACACGTCATTTCGCAACGAACACTTAAAAGCCTAAAACGGACGGTCCTGCGAGTGTGGCATCGGTTACTACGTAACAATGAACACCTCTGTAATAATGTTGGTCGAATTACCCACAATAAAAGGACACAAGTGCAACTAATGTGATATTTTTTATTGTGGCAACGTTTCGCTCTCCTGGAGAACGAAACGTTGCCACATGTGTCCTTATTATCTAAAAATGAACACTTAAAACAAAATCTAAAATGATTAGGCGACATATCCTATCTTAACCACATCTCGTCTACCCACAAGGCTCTTCCCTGCTCTTTCCTGCTCCACTCCTCCTCCTCATTCTTGTCATCCCAGTGACAACAAATACGAGTGTCAGTCTGTGGTTTGTTGCTGTCTCTCCTAAGAAAGTTTTCACTAGGATAAGACTACCTAAGGAAGGCTACATCTCCTTTACTCACACCTCGCTACACTCCGGTCATTCCCACGTACTCTAGACCTACATAATTGAAAAAGGTTACAGATGGGCGTGCCTACGGCCTGCCACTGGCTGACTCCTGCACTTTACATGTCTGTAAGACTCATGTTTGTCTGTGCTCTGGCTATTTGTTTTACGCATCAGTTTTAGAGGCCAAGAGTTGTTATCCTTCGTCAACTCATTTCAAATTCCGACCCTATCTGAGGTATGCTCCCCCCCAGGATGCCACCTACAACAATCAACTAGCACACAGGTACCTACTTACTGCTAAGCGAACAGGGGCAGCAGGTGTAAGGAAGCATGCCCGACGTTTCCACCCGACTGGGAATCGAACCACGGACACTCGGTGTGTGAGCCGAGCGCGCTACCAACCAAGCCACGGACACGATAAAGAATTTTTTTTTTTCCTAAAGTATTTCTTCTGGTCGAGTTCCGAGCAGCCGGTGAGGCACTCATGTACAAAGGTATTCATGGGCTCTATCGTGCCTATTCTTAAAGCTGTGTATAAAGTTAGCTCCTGTCACTTATTCTTTCAGATGATTCCGTATTCTGACCACAATGAGGAATAAGATGTTCTTCCTTACATTCCTGTGTCTCATTTGTTTTTGTTTTTATCTTAATGTGCGTCTTCTGCTCCTGTGTCTCACCTCTCCAATAAGCTTTCCAAGTCCACTCCTGTCAAGACCTCCGAGTATCTTGTACGTCGTCATCATATCTCTCTGAAGTTGGAACCATCTCTGGACCAGCGCTTTCATTTGGCCAGCTGACTTTATTTCGTTGATGTCCTTATGTTCTCTCTCTCTCTCTCTCTCTCTCTCTCTCTCTTTTTTTTTTTTTTTTTTTTTTTTTTTTTTTTTTTTTACACATGGTTTGACAAGGTTAAGGATCCCTAGCTTTATTGACAAGCTATTTACAGGTTAAGGATTCCTAACTTTATTGACAAGCTAAGAGCTGTTACCTACATCAGCTCATTTGAAAGCATTTTTATTGTTATGAGACATACAAGTAGGGAACAGGATGAAGTTGGAGCCATCTGTGGGCCAGCATTTTCATTTGATCAACTGACGTTATCTCGTTGACATCATTATGCTGAACGAATGTGTTCCATACTCGAGTCATCCTGGGTATGTATGATCTCAGATGGAGTGATGTTCTGGAGAAGGGTACAGCCAGAGTGAAGTTGCTGCTTTCTGCCCGTCTTGTGGCATAAAAGCTTGTTTCGCGCTGTCCTCGAAGTGGATCCAAGTGTGGTACTTTGACAATATTGGCCTTGTACATAACAGTAAGGCCACCCACATCCCTCCTGTGTTGAAGGCTCTGCTGAAATGACAGATCTCTCTCTCTCTCTCTCTCTCTCTCTCTCTCTCTCTCTCTCTCTCTCTCTCTCTCTCTCTCTCTCTCTCTCTCTCTCTCACTCTCTCTCTCTCTCTCTCTCTCTCTCTCTCTCTCTCTCTCTCTCTCTCTTTCTCTCTCTCTCTCTCTCTCTCTCTCTCTCTCTCTCTCTCTCTCTCTCTCTCTCTCTCTCTCTCTCTCTCTCTCTCTCTCTCTCTCTCTCTCTCTCTCTCTCTCTCTCTCTCTCTCTCTCTCTCTCTCTCTCTCTCTCTCTCTCTTTACACAGGGTTTTACAAGGTAAGGTTTAGTGTTCCTAACTTGATTATTTGTCTTAAGACATAAACAGATATGGAACAGGATGAAGTTGGAGCCATCTGTTAGCCATCGATAGGCGGTAACTTTATGCTACCTGAACCCTTCAATGGTTATATGTTAATGGTTCATCGCCCCCGCGGCCCGGTCTCAGACCAGGCATCATGAACCGAAAAATAAATATTTGCATTAAAACTATTAAGAGACACACAGGAAATGTTAAGTAGATTATTATTATTATTATTATTATTATTATTATTATTATTATTATTATTATTATTATTATTATTATTATTATTATTATTATTATTATTATTATTATTATTATTATTATTATTGATTATTATTATTATTATTATTATTATTATTATTATTATTATTATTATTATTATTATTATTATTATTATTATTATTATTATTATTATTATTATTATTATTATTATTATTATTATTATTGATTATTATTATTATTATTATTATTATTATTATTATTATTATTATTATTATTATTATTATTATTATTATTATTATTATTATTATTATTATTATTATTATTATTATTATTATTATTATTATTATTATAAAAGCGCTAAACCACAAGGGCTATACAGCGCTGCAATGTTAAGTAGAAGTCTGTAAGATTTACCTGGGATCTTCCATGTTCCCGAAACACAGAAATGTCCAGTAATCCTGCAAGAGTTTAAAACTTTTAACAGGTGTATAAAACTACAGCATCTGTTAATCACAGAAAAAAACGTCTAAACGAAATGCTTATCTGGGGATATTCAGGAGTTTTATGTAGCATGTTTACTGTGGACAAATTCCTTTTGTGGAATTACAGAGGGAATTTTTTTTTTTTTTTTTTTGGGGGGGGCAAGTAATAACGGGAAACGAAATACATATTAATTTTTAAGCCGTGAGAGAATTACTTCGATAAATTTCGTGAAAGTGGTGTGAGCGTGCCAAGGTTACCACTTAATTAGTGTTGTGACGGCTTCCTAGACGGTGAAGTTATATAGCAGCCTCAGTCTTACACCCTGTGTCCCCGGGGGAACACGGGGTGCAAGACTGACAGGGTGTGTCTAACACCCTGGTCGGTATTGTCTACCATTCATGTACAACCTCTGTATTTGAACGAAGGAGTCTACTGTGTAAGCGAAACGTTGCAACAATTAAGATACGTGTCGCTGCGGGTTGCTCCTTCAGTCCTGAACGCTACGTCTCTCTCTTTCTGTACATCTTGCCGGTATCACCATACCATTTTCCTGATTCTTATATCTACCGCCTCATATTGTAAACTTATCTCAGGTAACACATCTGGGACGAGTTGCAACACAGGTGTCACCTTGGACAGGTGTAACAGGTGACGAGATCGAAACCTATTGAAGACACCGAAGGAAATTTAACCTCTTTGTTTACCGTGTACTAAACACAAGCTGGTCTACCAGTAAGCTACCTTGAACGAGTTTTTCTTCTCTTAATAAATTAGTGTTTATCTTGCCATTATCTGGATAATGTTTTATTGATATATTTGAAAATGAGTAAGAGTCTGGAAGGTCATTGAGCGCTTCAGTGGATTTTATTAAAATTAAGGTGAAGTCCTCCCTTACAGTGAAGGTTCCTGAAGACGGTAATCCATCACGCTCATGATGCCTCCCTCTCTCCCTCCTTCACTCTCTCTCATGATGCCTCCCTCTCTCCCTCCTTCACTCTCTCTCATGATGCCTCCCTCTCTCCCTCCTTCACTCTCTCTCATGTTGCCTCCCTCTCTCCCTCCTTCACTCTCTCTCATGATGCCTCCCTCCCTCCCTCCTTCACTCTCTCTCATGATGCCTCCCTCTCTCCCTCCTTCACTCTCTCTCATGATGCCTCCCTCTCTCCCTCCTTCACTCTCTCTCATGATGCCTCCCTCTCTCCCTCCTTCACTCTCTCTCATGATGTCTCCCTCTCTCCCTCCTTCACTCTCTCTCATGATGCCTCCCTCTCTCCCTCCTTCACTCTCTCTCATGATGCCTCCCTCTCTCCCTCCTTCACTCTCTCTCATGATGCCTCCCTCTCTCCCTCCTTCACTCTCTCTCATGATGCCTCCCTCTCTCCCTCCTTCACTCTCTCTCATGATGCCTCCCTCTCTCCCTCCTTCACTCTCTCTCATGATGCCTCCCTCTCTCCCTCCTTCACTCTCTCTCATGATGCCTCCCTCTCTCCCTCCTTCACTCTCTCTCATGATGCCTCCCTCTCTCCCTCCTTCACTCTCTCTCATGATGCCTCCCTCTCTCCCTCCTTCACTCTCTCTCATGATGCCTCCCTCTCTCCCTCCTTCACTCTCTCTCATGATGCCTCCCTCTCTCCCTCCTTCACTCTCTCTCATGATGCCTCCCTCTCTCCCTCCCACTCCTTCACCTCCCTCTCTCATGATGCCTCCCTCTCTCCCTCCTTCACTCTCTCTCATGATGCCTCCCTCTCTCCCTCCTTCACTCTCTCTCATGATGCCTCCCTCTCTCCCTCCTTCACTCTCTCTCATGATGCCTCCCTCTCTCCCTCCTTCACTCTCTCTCATGATGCCTCCCTCTCTCCCTCCTTCACTCTCTCTCATGATGCCTCCCTCTCTCCCTCCTTCACTCTCTCTCATGATGCCTCCCTCTCTCCCTCCTTCACTCTTTCTCATGATGCCTCCCTCTCTCCCTCCTTCACTCTCTCTCATGATGCCTCCCTCTCTCCCTCCTTCACTCTCTCTCATGATGCCTCCCTCTCTCCCTCCTTCACTCTCTCTCATGATGCCTCCCTCTCTCCCTCCTTCACTCTCTCTCATGATGCCTCCCTCTCTCCCTCCTTCACTCTCTCTCATGATGCCTCCCTCTCTCCCTCCTTCACTCTCTCTCATGATGCCTCCCTCTCTCCCTCCTTCACTCTCTCTCATGATGCCTCCCTCTCTCCCTCCTTCACTATCTCTCTCATGATGCCTCCCTCTCTCCCTCCTTCACTCTCTCTCATGATGCCTCCCTCTCTCCCTCCTTCACTCTCTCTCATGATGCCTCCCTGTCTCCCTCCTTCACTCTCTCTCATGATGCCTCCCTCTCTCCCTCCTTCACTCTCTCTCATGATGCCTCCCTCTCTCCCTCCTTCACTCTCTCTCATGATGCCTCCCTCTCTCCCTCCTTCACTCTCTCTCATGATGCCTCCCTCTCTCCCTCCTTCACTCTCTCTCATGATGCCTCCCTCTCTCCCTCCTTCACTCTCTCTCATGATGCCTCCCTCTCTCCCTCCTTCACTCTCTCCCACGATACCTCCCTCCCACTCACACCAGATCCATCCCTACTTTCTTCTCCATTCATACCTCCCTCCCTCTCCTTTCCTTTCTCACACCTTTCCCCCTAAAATATTACCCTATTCCTCTGTTTTCTAATCTTTCCCTCATTTTTCTTCCACCAGTATTTCTCCTCTCCCTCCTACCAATTGCTAATCTCCTCCTCTCCCTCCCTCTCCTCACCAGTCTCCTCCTCAGAGTCTTGTACAGTTTCTGAAGGTTAAGTTGTTCCTTAACTCAACTCACTCATCACAGCCTTTCAGAAGATAAGGAAGTAAACATCCTGGTGAACTTGCAGCCTTCATGCCCAAGGCTCGGACGGCCACGTACACACACACACACACACACAGGAGAGAGAGGGATAGGTAGACTGCATCTTTTTGGACTGTAAGAAGGCCTTCGACACAGTTCCACGCAATAGACAGGTTAAAAAGCTAGAGATGAAGGCAGGAATAGCAGGGAAAGTACAGTAATGGATCAGGGAATACTTGGCGGGAAGTAAACAATGCGTGTTGGCAAGTGGCGAGATGCCAGAGTGGGCGTATATGTCGAATGGGGTTCCACAAGGGTCAGTTCAAGGTCCGGTGCGTTTTCTTGTATATGTGAATCACATGACAGAAAGAACAGATTCAGAGGTGTCCCTGTTCGCAGACGATGTGAAGCTAATGAGGAGAATACAAGCGAATGAAGATTAGGTAGGCCTGCAAGGGGATGTGGACAGGCTACAAGCCCGTCCACATCCCTAGTAAGTGCAAATTTATGAAACTTGGGGAAAGACAAAGAAGACCGTATACGGAGTACAGCCTAAGAGGTCAAAGGATGCATGTGCGCCTGAGACACATATCAACCACATAACTGCTGCAGAAAATGAGTGCCTGGCAAACCTGAGAATACCGTTTCAACATCTAAGGAAGGAGTCATTCACGACACTACACCGTGTACGTCAGCCCCATATTGAAGTATGCAGCACCAGTATGGAACCCACACCTGGTCAAACACGTCAGAAAAATAGAGAAAGTGCAAAGGTATGCAACGAGACTAATCCCGGAGTTGAGGGGTATGTCCTACGAGGAGAGGTTAAGGGAACACTACCTGATAACACTGGAAGACAGGAGGGATAGGGACAGAATATTTCAGAGATGGGACACAGCAACAAGGGGTCACAACTGGAAGTTGAAAACTCAGATGAGTCAAAGAGATGTTAGGAAGTACTTCTTCAGTCATATAGATCTCAAGAAGTGGAATAATCTGGAGAGTGATGTAGGGGAGGCAGAATCCATACATAGCTTTAAGAAGAGATACGATAGGGTTCATGGAGGAGGGTGTGAGCGGACCTAGTAGAGACCAGCGAAGAGGTGGGGCCAGGAGCTGTGACTCGACCCCTGCAACCACAAATAGGTGAGAACACACACACATACACACTCTTTTGCTGGGAGTCAATAAGTCGTGGGTTCTGCAGGTCAACACGTTGTGGGTTCTGCAGGTCAACACGTTGTGGGTTCTGCAGGTCAACACGTCGTGGGTTCTGCAGGTCAACACGTCGTGGGTTCTGCAGGTCAACACGTCGTGGGCTCTGCAGGTCAACACGTGGTGGGTTCTGCAGGTCAACACGTCGTGGGTTCTGCAGGTCAACACGTGGTGGGTTCTGCAGGTCAACACGTCGTGGGTTCTGCAGGTCAACACGTCGTGGGTTCTGCAAGCCAACACGTCGTGGGCTCTGCAGGTCAACACGTGGTGGGTTCTGCAGGTCAACACGTCGTGGGTTCTGCAAGTCAACACGTCGTGGGTTCTGCAGGTCAACACGTCGTGGGTTCTGCAGGTCAACACGTCGTGGGTTCTGCAGGTCAACACGTCGTGGGTTCTGCAGGTCAACACGTTGTGGGTTCTGCAGGTCAACACGTCGTGGGTTCTGCAGGTCAACACGTCGTGGGTTCTGCAGGTCAACACGTCGTGGGTTCTGCAGGTCAACACGTCGTGGGTTCTGCAGGTCAACACGTCGTGGGTTCTGCAGGTCAACACGTCGTGGGTTCTGCAAGTCAACACGTCGTGGGCTCTACAGGTCAACACGTCGTGGGTTCTGCAGGTCAACACGTCGTGGGTTCTGCAGGTCAACACGTCGTGGGTTCTGCAGGTCAACACGTCGTGGGTTCTGCAGGTCAACACGTCGTGGGTTCTGCAGGTCAACACGTCGTGGGTTCTGCAGGTCAACACGTCGTGGGTTCTGCAGGTCAACACGTCGTGGGTTCTGCAGGTCAACACGTCGTGGGTTCTGCAGGTCAACACGTCGTGGGTTCTGCAAGTCAACACGTCGTGGGCTCTACAGGTCAACACGTCGTGGGTTCTGCAGGTCAACACGTCGTGGGTTCTGCAGGTCAACACGTCGTGGGTTCTGCAGGTCAACACGTCGTGGGCTCTGCAGGTCAACACGTCGTGGGTTCTGCAGGTCAACACGTTCGTGGGTTCTGCAAATCAACACGTCGTGGGTTCTGCAAGTCAACACGTCGTGGGTTCTGCAGGTCAACACGTCGTGGGTTCTGCAGGTCAACACGTCGTGGGTTCTGCAGGTCAACACGTCGTGGGTTCTGCAGGTCAACACGTCGTGGGTTCTGCAGGTCAACACGTCGTGGGTTCTGCAGGTCAACACGTCGTGGGTTCTGCAGGTCAACACGTCGTGGGTTCTGCAGGTCAACACGTCGTGGGTTCTGCAGGTCAACACGTCGTGGGTTCTGCAGGTCAACACGTCGTGGGTTCTGCAGGTCAACACGTGGTGGGTTCTGCAGGTCAACACGTGGTGGGTTCTGCAGGTCAACACGTCGTGGGTTCTGCAGGTCAACACGTGGTGGGTTCTGCAGGTCAACACGTGGTGGGTTCTGCAGGTCAACACGTCGTGGGTTCTGCAGGTCAACACGTCGTGGGTTCTGCAGATCAACACGTCGTGGGTTCTGCAGGTCAACACGTCGTGGGTTCTGCAGGTCAACACGTCGTGGGTTCTGCAGATCAACACGTCGTGGGTTCTGCAGGTCAACACGTCGTGGGTTCTGCAGGTCAACACGTCGTGGGTTCTGCAGGTCGTGGGTTCTGCAGGTCAACACGTCGTGGGTTCTGCAGGTCAACACGTCGTGGGTTCTGCAGGTCAACACGTCGTGGGTTCTGCAGGTCAACACGTCGTGGGTTCTGCAGGTCAACACGTCGTGGGTTCTGCAGGTCAACACGTCGTGGGTTCTGCAGGTCAACACGTCGTGGGTTCTGCAGGTCAACACGTCGTGGGTTCTGCAGGTCAACACGTCGTGGGTTCTGCAGGTCAACACGTCGTGGGTTCTGCAGGTCAACACGTCGTGGGTTCTGCAGGTCAACACGTCGTGGGCTCTGCAGGTCAACACGTCGTGGGTTCTGCAGGTCAACACGTCGTGGGTTCTGCAGGTCAACACGTCGTGGGTTCTGCAGGTCAACACGTCGTGGGTTCTGCAGGTCAACACGTCGTGGGCTCTGCAGGTCAACACGTCGTGGGTTCTGCAGATCAACACGTCGTGGGTTCTGCAGGTCAACACGTCGTGGGTTCTGCAGGTCAACACGTCGTGGGTTCTGCAGGTCAACACGTCGTGGGTTCTGCAGGTCAACACGTCGTGGGTTCTGCAGGTCAACACGTCGTGGGTTCTGCAGATCAACACGTCGTGGGTTCTGCAGGTCAACACGTCGTGGGTTCTGCAGGTCAACACGTCGTGGGTTCTGCAGGTCAACACGTCGTGGGTTCTGCAGGTCAACACGTCGTGGGTTCTGCAGGTCAAGTTTGCGTATAAGAGATGAAACAACGTAGATATAAATCCGATCTACTTTTGTTAACTTTTTGGGGGGCCTAGTTCCTAGGCCTTTTGTGTTGTATCATCTTGCGCTACCGTCCACTGGATGGCTATGAAGTACATGGTAAACTAGGCTCTTTGGTGTCAGAATAAGAAAAATCTAAACTGCGTTCAGTCTACATTTAACCCGCTTCATAGTGATGGTCGTACTCTATGTGGATCAGACGCTTTGCAAAACTTATTCACTGTTTTTAAATGCTCCAAGTTGGGTTGAGAATACACGAATATTATACCTTTTCGAATTGATAACTTTCTCATGTTTAAAGTCAAACACATAGCAGCACACATATATACCTGAAAGTGAGAAGATAAACACTCATATATACTTGGCAGTGTAAAGACAAACACATGTATATACCTGACAGTGTAAATTCAAACACACAGCAGCACACATATATACTTGATAATGTACAAACTAACACACAGTAGCGCGCATATACTAGGCAGTGTAAAGGCACTCTAGTCCATTTTTTATGAGGAAATAAGATATATAATGGATGTTTTCAAAAGACAATGAAATCTATTACTCTCGATGGGCGACTCTGGTAAGGGTTCTGTAGCTACGACAACTTTAAAGTTTCGTCCCAGTGAGTTGGAGTTACTAATACTTGGGAACTGCCATCTCTTGGGAATGACTACCCTAAATGAGAGGGAAAGGGAAGGGGATGTAAGAAAGTTTTAAAGTTTGAAGAGCGTTTTGATTTGGTGTGTGTGTGTGTGTGTGTGTGTGTGTGTGTGTGTGTGTGTGTGTGTGTGTACTCACCTAGTTGTACTCACCTAGTTGAGGTTGCGGGGGTCGAGTCCAAGCTCCTGGCCCCGCCTCTTCTCTGATCGCTACTAGGTCACTCTCCCTGAGCCGTGAGCTTTATCATACCTCTGCTTAAAGCTATGTATGGATCCTGCCTCCACTACATCGCTTCCCAAACTATTCCACTTACTGACTACTCTGTGGCTGAAGAAATACTTCCTAACATCCCTGTGATTCATCTGTGTCTTCAGCTTCCAACTGTGTCCCCTTGTTACTGTGTCCAATCTCTGGAACATCCTGTCTTTGTCCACCTTGTCAATTCTTCTCAGTATTTTGTATGTCGTTATCATGTCCCCCCTATCTCTCCTGTCCTCCAGTGTCGTCAGGTTGATTTCCCTTAACCTCTCCTCGTAGGACATACCTCTTAGCTCTGGGACTAGTCTTGTTGCAAACCTTTGCACTTTCTCTAGTTTCTTCACGTGCTTGGCTAGGTGTGGGTTCCAAACTGGTGCCGCATACTCCAATATGGGCCTAACGTACACGGTGTACAGGGTCCTGAATGATTCCTTATTAAGATGTCGAAATGCTGTTCTGAGGTTTGCTAGGCGCCCATATGCTGCAGCAGTTATTTGGTTGATGTGCGCTGGTGTTATACTCACCCCAAGATCTTTTTCCTTGAGTGAGGTTTGTAGTCTCTGACCCCCTAGACTGTACTCCGTCTGCGGCCTTCTTTGCCCTTCCCCAATCTTCATGACTTTGCACTTGGTGGGATTGAACTCCAGGAGCCAATTGCTGGACCAGGTCTGCAGCCTGTCCAGATCCCTTTGTAGTTCTGCCTGGTCTTCGATCGAGTGAATTCTTCTCATCAACTTCACGTCATCTGCAAACAGGGACACCTCAGAGTCTATTCCTTCCGTCATGTCGTTCACAAATACCAGAAACAGCACTGGTCCTAGGACTGACCCCTGCGGGACCCCGCTGGTCACAGGTGCCCACTCTGACACCTCGCCACGTACCATGACTCGCTGCTGTCTTCCTGACAAGTATTCCCTGATCCATTGTAGTGCCTTCCCTGTTATCCCTGCTTGGTCCTCCAGTTTTTGCACCAATCTCTTGTGTGGAACTGTGTCAAACGCCTTCTTGCAGTCCAAGAAAATGCAATGTGTGTGTGTGTGTGTGTGTGTGTGTGTGTGTGTGTGTGTGTGTGTGTGTGTGTGTGTGTGTGTGTGTGTGTGTGTGTGTGTGTGTGCTATAAATCAAGTTCGAAATAGCAGCCATCACTTCAGCATCCGCCCCTTCACTTCCCAGGACCTCGACATGACCCGGGGAAGGGGGTAATCATTTAATTACAGGCAAATATAATATGATTAAGCTCAGCACATGCATATAGAATATAGTCCCACGCCCACAAGCGTACACACAATACTCAGGAAGCCCACTATCGTGTACGAATGTTCTACCTACGCCCACATATACAGAGAGACGGGCCAACTCTACATACGAGAAGAGTAGAGGGTGCAGCCCCACTCTGTATTGATATATGCCTCAGTAAATTAGCTTTCATTATTCCTGATTTGCATCGTTTACTGATAAATTAGGCAACCCAAATGTCTTACTCTGACGAGAGTATAGCAGCAAGAAAGAAAACGGGAATAACATCCAAAGCTTGCAGACTATGATTTCTTTATTTACGTTATTAGAAATGCGGGTTTTTATAATTCATTTTACAGGCGAGGAGTTTGTAGTTTATATCAGTTCATCTCAAAGCCTATATCTACCAACTGCTTAAATAAAATTATTTTTTCTAGAGTACACTATAATATTAAACAGGGTGAAGATGGAGCCATCTGATAGCCCAAGCTATCAGATGGCTCCAAATGTCCTAAATCCGAGTTCGACGTGGAATGAACGCTCGTTGATGACTGATATCCTTGTACGATTAATAGCCAGCTGCTAGCTGCCCGTCTGCTAGTATAACAGTTGTCTTTAAAGGAAAGAGGCTTAGAGAATAATGATCTGTATATAACAGTAACGTCACCGATATATCCTCGATGTAAACAGCTGCTCAGCTGACAGCTCTATTTTATTTTAGTCAGTTTCAATGTATATTTGATATACATTATTTCACTTACTAGAATAATAATTATTAATTGCTATTAATAATGTATATTCCTGCTGATCCTTATGTAATTAAGGAGAATTAGGCTCATAACAAAGAATTCTGGTTCCATTCCCTGGCTTGGTGAGTTTGTACAGGCGTCTTGGTACATCTGCTTCCATTCTTCACTTAGCCATAAATAAGTACCTGGGTGTTTGTAAACTGTTGTAGGCCGTATGCTAGAGGATGGTCAGACAGGCCCTTCCTCTAACCAACCTATTCTTCCTCTATCCCCACTTCCCCACTCACCCCTTCTTGGGGTCTTACCTAGAATCTATCGTATCGTATCGTATCGAGGATGGTAGTATACCTTCTACAGAGCAGAGGTAGAATAACACCTCTCAGCCTATAAACGGACCGTAAAAATAATCGCATAACATTAGTTGACGTGAGAAAATTCTGGGCAGTCAGTATATATACACAGAAAGTTTACTTGAATCCCCATTTTAGAGATTAATTTTTGACTCTTGTTAGTGTATAGCCGAAATACAGCCTTAATTGTCCACGTTTAGTCGACAGGCTTTAAACCTAGCAAACTAATTAACCTATTACCAACCACGCCCCCAGAGACTATCACCAACCACGCACCCAGAGACTATCACCAACCACACACCCAGAGACTATCACCAACCACTCACCCAGACTATCACCAACTACGCACCCAGAGACTATTACCAACCACTCACCCAGAGACTATTACCAACCACGCACCCAGACTATCACCAACCACGCACCCAGAGACTATCACCAACCACACACCCAGAGACTATCACCAACCACGCACCCAGAGTCTATTACCAACTACGCACCCAGAGACTATTACCAACCACTCACCCAGATACTATCACCAACCACGCACCCAGAGACTATTACCAACCACTCACCCAGAGACTATTACCAACCACTCACCCAGAGACTATCACCAACCACGCACCCAGAGACTATTACCAACCACGCACCCAGAGACTATTACCAACCACTCACCCAGAGACTATCACCAACCACTCACCCAGAGACTATCACCAACCACGCACCCAGAGACTATTACCAACCACTCACCCAGAGACTATCACCAACCACGCACCCAGAAACTATCACCAACCACGCACCCAGAGACTATTACCAACCACTCACCCAGAAACTATCACCAACCACGCACCCAGAAACTATCACTAACCACGCACCCAGAAACTATCACCAACCACGCACCCAGAAACTATTACCAACCACGCACCCAGAAACTATCACCAACCACGCACCCAGAGATACTTCTCCTTCCTACATGGGTTCACTTTGATTTTTAATAATAATAATAATAATAATAATAATAATAATAATAATAATAATAATAATAATAATAATAATAATAATAATAATAATAATAATAATAATGAAGGTGACACTTAGTATATACAAAAAGGAAGATAAAAAAAAAGTGATCTAACCAATAAATTACCAATTTTTTTATCAAAAGAACTAAATGAATGTTTAGTTAACCTGGTCGGCCAGGAAGCCTAGCTGATAGTGACACCCAGCCTGCCAGCCTGCCAGCCTGCCAGCCTGCCTGCCTGCCGGCTAGCCATCTTATGCAGCCATTCATCACAGCCATGCAGCCAGATGGGCCCCTAGGTATTGACAGCTGGTCAATACCTGCTCAATTAAGGATACATTAAAGCCTCTGACGCGAGTGACACGCTTTTAATACAGATATTACCCAGTGAGGAATATCAACCTAACATCAAGAACACCAAACCTGGTGTAGACCAGGAGTGTAGAGACGTGTCTTACCCAGCATCAACATACTAGGATGAAGTCAGACGTGTGTTACCCAGCATCAACATACTAGGATGAAGTCAGACGTGTGTTACCCAGCATCAACATACTAGGATGAAGTCAGACGTGTGTTACCCAGCATCAACATACTAGGATGAAGTCAGACGTGTGTTACCCAGCATCAACATACTAGGATGAAGTCAGACGTGTGTTACCCAGCATCAGATTACTAGGATTAAGTCAAACACTTAAATTACTGGGGACGTTTGAAGTCCCTCGATCTGTTGTACTCCTTGGAACGTAGGTGACAGAGGTACTTCATAATCGACTCCTTGAAAATTCTAGGCGGCTTAGTGTCAAATCTACACACACAAATCATTTCCCATGAATTAAGAGGCTTGCCAGAGGGCGCTAAATACCCCGAATGAAAAGCAGAGATGCTGTGAGTACGCTGCGGGAAAACTCATTAAATGTAAGGGGACCAAGACTTACCAATGCCCTTACTTCATACATCAGAGTGCAAACAGACCCCTGGCTGTCTTCCAGAAGGAACCGGACAAGTTTTTGAAGTCAATGGGCTAGCACCAACAGCTTGGTTGATGTGGCCGTCCATCGGGATCCCTGATCTGGGCCACAGGGGGGGGGCACTGACCCTCTGAGCATTATCCAGGCAGATTTCAGAGGTATACCAGGAAAGTAGCCTAACGTACTACCAGGCCTCCTTTCACAGTCTGTGTAAGAGTTCTCCGTTGCAATTACTTAATAATAATAATAATAATAATAATAATAATAATAATAATAATAATAATAATAATAATAATAATAATAATAATAATAATAATAATAAAATTTACAGCATACATGCACCCAAAGATATGTATCTGCCATTGAATATATCTCGAGGGTTTGCATTAATTTTTATTTAAAGAACATAAGAAGGAACACTGCAGCAGGCCTACTGGCCCATGCGAAGCAGGGCCAATTCTCCCACCGGCTTAAGCCAATGCCATAACCTAGTCAGGTGAGGTCACGTTCACTTAAGAAAGAAGCCTGCCATCTGACCCAGTCTTAATAGCCTTTAAGCATATTTTAGGTTTAAAATCTCATATATTATTATAATTATTTTTAATATGTAAATGGACGCTGACACAACTTACGTTGCCACAATCAAATGTCACATTAGTTGCAGCTGTGTTGGTTATTCGTCAATTATTACATTATCAGAATTATCAGTACTGCTATATACTCACTACAACTCATTTTAGTAAACTATCAACACAGAATAGCGTAGACGCATCCATTCAAGAACACTTCAATTAGCCCAGATAAAACAGAGTTGTAGATAAAACACTTAGTGTTTTATCTACAACTCTGGGAATGCTGTTAACATAGACGACTCAAAGCCTAACTTCGGCAGCTCCTTCATTTCTTAAACGGCAATCCTTCCACATTTATTAAGACTGGCGATTTTTTTTTTTCAGTTCATAAGGTCCGTGAAAGTTTTTTTTTTATAAACCCACTGGTATAAATGGTTATTGTTCTCAGTTGGTAGTTTCGTCAGGAGAAATGGGAAGGATTTACCCCGTGATACGGGTTTTAAGTCATTTGATGACTCGCTTAGTGGAGGTTTTGGTCATTTGAACGAGGCTTTCAGCTGGCTTACCGGTCCACCCCGATAAAATAAATATCACATCATAAAATGTGATATCCAAGTTTCTCCACACTACTACTAAAAAAAATAAGAGGCTAGTTGGTGTGCTAGGTTCAAAGCCTATCGACTATACGAGTTACTGGGGCTGCATATAACCTGTGCACCCACAAAAACAGTTTACATGCTCAGATATTCACCCCTCTTAAGTGTATA
This sequence comes from Cherax quadricarinatus, assembly GCF_038502225.1. Classification (NCBI taxonomy): domain Eukaryota; kingdom Metazoa; phylum Arthropoda; class Malacostraca; order Decapoda; family Parastacidae; genus Cherax; species Cherax quadricarinatus. Next base: position 10,374,399 of record NC_091326.1, on the reverse strand, counting down.
CACATCACTGAACACACACCAAGAGAAAGATACTCTTCAGAATATATACGAAGTGAAACAAAGGAACCGTCGTCTTCTTGATTCGCCGGTACTCTCCCGGCTCGGGTCCTTTCCAAATGGTGACCCGGCCTTGGCTCCCTGTCTTGGGAGTGTCTGAGACCTATTTCTTCCATGGGAGGAGGTACAGGTACCTCCTCATCTTCTGGGACCAACTGTCCCCAGGCCTAGCCACATTCCCCGCCCTCACGGAGCTCGTAAGGAGAAGCTAGGCCTTTGGTCTGCCATTTTCCCCGTCCCAGGAGGGCTCGTGGAAATGGTAATCTTGTGAGTTGCAGGTGATAGCAAGCTCTGGCTCTGGCACCTTCCCCACCCTTGGAGGGCTCGTGGGAATGGTGTTTAAGGAACCGTCTTTCGTGTCCTAAGATAAGATTTACTTGCTGGTAAATTTATATTAATGTTAGCTATATGTAATTATTATTTAACCAAAAAATATTGATTCTTACTAATGTAGCCAGTTTTTTTTTAATTTTAAATCATTTTCTTAAACGGCACGTTTGAAACATGAGATTTTATTCTAAGATAATATTATTTAAAACATTTCTGACTTCCCAAAAATGATATTTTGAAAACATAAACCCAGAATATATACTCAACTAATTAATTCTCTTGAATAGTTAATAATAATAATAATAATAATAATAATAATAATAATAATAATAATAATAATAATAATAATAATAATAATAATAATAATAATAATAATAATAATAATAATAATAATAATAATAATAATGATAATAATAATAATGATAATAATAATAATAATAATAATAATAATAATAATAATAATAATAATAATAATAATAATAATGATAATAATAATAATAATAATAATAATAATAATAATAATAATAATAATAATAATAATAATAATAATGATAATAATAATAATAATAATGATAATAATAATAATGATAATAATAATAATAATAATAATAATAATAATAATAATAATAATAATAATAATAATAATAATAGAAGAAACAATATAAGATAATTCAATATTCACATTAAATTTTACACATTCAAATCACTAACATATGTGGATGTTTAGATATTGTTATTATTATTATTATTATTATTATTATTATTATTATTATTATTATTATTATTATTATTATTATTATTATTATTATTATTGTAAAATGTTAACTGGCTCTATGACTTGTTATACCACAAATATAAAATATTTTAAGCACGTAAGAGGATCGGGATTCCTATTTTCTCAACGTAGACAAATTTTCTCCTTCTGTCCAGATCTTCGAAAAATTGTTGGTTTTTGCAAGTTTATGAAATATATCTCCATGACAGAGTAAAAAAATATATGTTTACACTGATAAATTAGTTCGGTCCCCAGATCATAGGCACCACAGCCCGGCTAGTCAGGGACTGACTCGATGAACCTATCCAGTTCCCTCTTGAACATGAAAGGTGTTTAAAAAACTTTGTCAGTGTGCTCACTGCTTCTTTGCTTTTCACGGTCTGTCGAGCCTCTGGTTTCGCAGGGAGTGATTTCAGTGTGGAAATTTGGGACTTATCTCTCCAGAATTTTTCATGTATAAATTATGAAGCATCTTTCTCAACTACTGGTATGTTCCAAGATGTACAGTTCGAGGGACTTAAGCGTCTCCAATAATTTAGACGCCTGACTGAATTTATAAGAGCATTTAGAGTTCTCTGTAGTCTCCAGATCTGCAACTTCGCCTATCACTAGGTACTTAATATCTACCATTCATACGGAATTACTGACGTATATAAAATAACATTAAAATTAATCCCTTTTTCTACAACTGGCAGGAAGATCAAGCAAACTTTGCGAAGTGTCAGTGTGGGTGGGAAGGGATTTTCACACCACCTTCCACACCAGGTAATTGCCACTGACGTCACAGGATGACAACTATTCCCTTCAGTGAGGGGCCCTGCAGCCCCACTCCAGCACTGGCCTCTGTATATTTACACATTTCAAGGCTCCTGCTTTCTTAATGGGGATGAAACTCAATCTCTCAGGTTTTGTAAAATAAGTTATTACCACATAAATAAGTGTACAATGCGATTATACATACCAGATAATTGCATATCACTGCAAACATAGTCCCTCCTTGATTCAGGAGTATGGTTTTTAAAAGGGGTGAAAATACACAACGAAGAAGAGGTACTCTTTCTTTAACATTAAAATTTGACGGAATTCCTGCCTGCCCTCGACCATCGTTAAGTCTCTGGCAAACTGATAATAATTTAGAACATACGATATATCGTCCTGTTTTGATTTCCAGTTCGCCACTGTATAGTAAAAACAGGATAATTCTTTGTCCACCATAAATGTGTTACGGTACCTTTCCTTCTTCTGCAGGATACACACAATTTGCGTCGAGTCTCGTCTGACGACGGCTGCACGTCATGGGTAGCTCGGCTACACTTCTCTGTTACTCAGCTTTAACTAGTCTCTCACTTCACGTGTTAACAGACACACACAAATCGTTGTTGAAGCGCCAACATTTTAACTGCATTGAAAAACGTGTTAAGTCTCTCTCTGTTTGGAACAAAAGGCAAAAAAAAAAAAATTGTAGAGGGAACTTTAATGGACGTCTGGGGTCCTCTAGTTCTTTATAATGTTCCGAGAACGACCAGAACGTTGTGTAAATTGTGAGTTAGTTGTTAATTGTTTCAGCCAGGGTATTGTGACGTATTCTTCGGTATACACAACATATTTCTCCATCTGTATACAAGAAACTGTATCCCATTTCCAGTCATATGATTATTTTAACTCTCACATACTCTCCGTCAAGCCTAGTGCAGTCTTAAAATGTTTGCTGTGTTTTCCTTCATGTGGTACACAAAGCATTTCAGCGTAATCCTCACAGCAGCGACCCTTGTCAAGGAACCCACACAGCAGCGACCCTTGTCAAGGAACCCACACAGCAGCGACCCTTGTCAAGGAACCCACACAGCAGCGACCCTTGTCAAGGAACCCACACAGCAGCGACCCTTGTCAAGGAACCCACACAGCAGCGACCCTTGTCAAGGAACCCACCCAGCAGCGACCCTTGTCAAGGAACCCACACAGCAGCGACCCTTGTCAAGGAACCCACACAGCAGCGACCCTTGTCAAGGAACCCACACAGCAGCGACCCTTGTCAAGGAACCCTCACAGCAGCGACCCTTGTCAAGGAACCCACACAGCAGCGACCCTTGTCAAGGAACCCACACAGCAGCGACCCTTGTCAAGGAACCCACACAGCAGCGACCCTTGTCAAGGAACCCACACAGCAGCGACCCTTGTCAAGGAACCCACACAGCAGCGACCCTTGTCAAGGAACCCACACAGCAGCGACCCTTGTCAAGGAACCCACACAGCAGCGACCCTTGTCAAGGAACCCACACAGCAGCGACCCTTGTCAAGGAACCCACACAGCAGCGACCCTTGTCAAGGAACCCACACAGCAGCGACCCTTGTCAAGGAACCCACACAGCAGCGACCCTTGTCAAGGAACCCACACAGCAGCGACCCTTGTCAAGGAACCCCACACAGCAGCAACCCTTGTCAAGGAACCCTCACAGCAGCGACCCTTGTCAAGGAACCCACACAGCAGCGACCCTTGTCAAGGAACCCACACAGCAGCGACCCTTGTCAAGGAACCCTCACAGCAGCGACCCTTGTCAAGGAACCCACACAGCAGCGACCCTTGTCAAGGAACCCACACAGCAACGACCCTTGTCAAGGAACCCACACAGCAGTGACCCTTGTCAAGGAACCTAGACAGCATCGACCCTTGTCAAGGAACCCACACAGCAGCTACCCTTGCCAAGGAACCCAAGCAGCAGCGACCCTTGTCAAGGAACCCACACAGCAGCGACCCTTGTCAAGGAACCCCACACAGCAGCGACCCTTGTCAAGGAACCCACACAGCAGCGACCCTTGTCAAGGAACCCACACAGCAACGACCCTTGTCAAGGAACCCCACACAGCAGCGACCCTTGTCAAGGAACCCACACAGCAGCGACCCTTGTCAAGGAACCCACACAGCAGCGACCCTTGTCAAGGAACCCACACAACAGCGACCCTTGTCAAGGAACCCACACAGCAGCGACCCTTGTCAAGGAACCCACACAGCAGCGACCCTTGTCAAGGAACCCACACAGCAGCGACCCTTGTCAAGGAACCCACACAGCAGCGACCCTTGTCAAGGAACCCCACACAGCAGCGACCCTTGTCAAGGAACCCACACAGCAGCGACCCTTGTCAAGGAACCCACACAGCAACGACCCTTGTCAAGGAACCCCACACAGCAGCGACCCTTGTCAAGGAACCCACACAGCAGCGACCCTTGTCAAGGAACCCACACAGCAACGACCCTTGTCAAGGAACCCACACAGCAGTGACCCTTGTCAAGGAACCTAGACAGCATCGACCCTTGTCAAGGAACCCACACAGCAGCTACCCTTGCCAAGGAACCCAAGCAGCAGCGACCCTTGTCAAGGAACCCACACAGCAGCGACCCTTGTCAAGGAACCCCACACAGCAGCGACCCTTGTCAAGGAACCCACACAGCAGCGACCCTTGTCAAGGAACCCACACAGCAACGACCCTTGTCAAGGAACCCCACACAGCAGCGACCCTTGTCAAGGAACCCACACAGCAGCGACCCTTGTCAAGGAACCCACACAGCAACGACCCTTGTCAAGGAACCCACACAGCAGTGACCCTTGTCAAGGAACCTACACAGCATCGACCCTTGTCAAGGAACCCACACAGCAGCTACCCTTGCCAAGGAACCCAAGCAGCAGCGACCCTTGTCAAGGAACCCACACAGCAGCGACCCTTGTCAAGGAACCCCACACAGCAGCGACCCTTGTCAAGGAACCCACACATCCAGCGACCTTTTTCAAGGAACCCACCCAGCAGCGACCCTTGTCAAGGAACCCACACAGCAGCGACCCTTGTCAAGGAACCTACACAGCAGCGACCCTTGTCAAGGAACCCACACAGCAGTGACCCTTGTCAAGGAACCCACACAGCAGCGACCCTTGTCAAGGAACCAACACATCCAGCGACCCTTGTCAAGGAACCCACACAGCAGCGACCCTTGTCAAGGAACCTACACAGCAGCGACCCTTGTCAAGGAACCCTACACAGCAGCGACCCTTGTCAAGGAACCCACACAACAGCGATCCTTGTCAAGGAACCCACACAGCAGCGACCCTTGTCAAGGAATCCACACAGCAGCGACCCTTGTCAAGGAACCCACACATCCAGTGACCCTTGTCAAGGAACCCACACAGCAGCGACCCTTGTCAAGGAACCCCACACAGCAGCGACCCTTGTCAAGGAACCCACACAACAGCGACCCTTGTCAAGGAACCCACACAGCAGCGACCCTTGTCAAGGAATCCACACAGCAGCGACCCTTGTCAAGGAACCCACACATCCAGCGACCCTTGTCAAGGAACCCACACAGCAACGACCCTTGTCAAGGAACTCACACAGCAGCGACCCTTGTCAAGGAACCCACACAACAGCGGCCCTTGTCAAGGAACCCACACAGCAGCGACCCTTGTCAAGGAACCCACACAACAGCGACCCTTGTCAAGGAACCCACACAGCAGCGACCCTTGTCAAGGAACCCACACAACAGCGACCCTTGTCAAGGAACCCACACAACAGCGACCCTTGTCAAGGAACCCACACAACAGCGACCCTTGTCAAGGAACCCACACAGCAGCGACCCTTGTCAAGGAACCCACACAGCAGCGACCCTTGTCAAGGAACCCACACATCCAGTGACCCTTGTCAAGGAACCCACACAGCAGCGACCCTTGTCAAGGAACCCCACACAGCAGCGACCCTTGTCAAGGAACCCACACAACAGCGACCCTTGTCAAGGAACCCACACAGCAGCGACCCTTGTCAAGGAATCCACACAGCAGCGACCCTTGTCAAGGAACCCACACATCCAGCGACCCTTGTCAAGGAACCCACACAGCAACGACCCTTGTCAAGGAACTCACACAGCAGCGACCCTTGTCAAGGAACCCACACAACAGCGGCCCTTGTCAAGGAACCCACACAGCAGCGACCCTTGTCAAGGAACCCACACAACAGCGACCCTTGTCAAGGAACCCACACAGCAGCGACCCTTGTCAAGGAACCCACACAACAGCGACCCTTGTCAAGGAACCCACACAACAGCGACCCTTGTCAAGGAACCCACACAACAGCGACCCTTGTCAAGGAACCCACACAGCAGCGACCCTTGTCAAGGAACCCACACAGCAGCGACCCTTGTCAAGGAACCCACACAGCAGCGACCCTTGTCAAGGAACCCACACAGCAGCGACCCTTATTAAGGAACCCACACAGCAGCGACCCTTGTCAAGGAACCCCACGCAGAAGCGACCCTTGTCAAGGAACCCACACAGCAGCGACCCTTGTCAAGGAACCCACACAGCAGCGACCCTTGTCAAGGAACCCCACGCAGCAGCGACCCTTGTCAAGGAACCCACACAGCAGCGACCCTTGTCAAGGAACCCATACAGCAGTGGCCCTTATCAAGGAACCCACACAGCAGCGACCCTAGTCAAGGAACCCCACACAGCAGCGACCCTTGTCAAGGAACCCACACAGCAGCTACCCTTGTCAAGGAACCCACACAGCAACGACCCTTGTCAAGGAACCCACACAGCAGTGACCCTTGTCAAGGAACCTACACAGCAGCGACCCTTGTCAAGGAACCCACACAGCAGCGACCCTTGTCAAGGAACCCACACAGCAGCGACCCTTGTCAAGGAACCCCACACAGCAGCAACCCTTGTCAAGGAACCCACACAGCAGCGACCCTTGTCAAGGAACCCCACACAGCAGCGACCCTTGTCAAGGAACCCACACAGCAGCGACCCTTGTCAAGGAACCCACACATCCAGCGACCTTTGTCAAGGAAGCCACCCAGCAGCGACCCTTGTCAAGGAACACACACAGCAGCGACCCTTGTCAAGGAACCTACTCAGCAGCGACCCTTGTCAAGGAACCCACACAGCAGCGACCCTTGACAAGGAACCCACACAGCAGCGACCCTTGTCAAGGAACCAACACATCCAGCGACCCTTGTCAAGGAACCCACACAGCAGCGACCCTTGTCAAGGAACCCACACAGCAGCGACCCTTGTCAAGGAACCTACACAGCAGCGACCCTTGTCAAGGAACCCTACACAGCAGCGACCCTTGTCAAGGAACCCACACAACAGCGACCCTTGTCAAGGAACCCACACAGCAGCGACCCTTGTCAAGGAACCCACACAGCAGCGACCCTTGTCAAGGAACCCACACAGCAGCGACCCTTGTCAAGGAACCCACACAGCAGCTACCCTTGCCAAGGAACCCAAGCAGCAGCGACCCTTGTCAAGGAACCCACACAGCAGCGACCCTTGTCAAGGAACCCCACACAGCAGCGACCCTTGTCAAGGAACCCACACATCCAGCGAACTTTTTCAAGGAACCCACCCAGCAGCGACCCTTGTCAAGGAACCCACACAGCAGCGACCCTTGTCAAGGAACCTACACAGCAGCGACCCTTGTCAAGGAACCCACACAGCAGTGACCCTTGTCAAGGAACCCACACAGCAGCGACCCTTGTCAAGGAACCAACACATCCAGCGACCCTTGTCAAGGAACCCACACAGCAGCGACCCTTGTCAAGGAACCTACACAGCAGTGACCCTTGTCAAGGAACCCTACACAGCAGCGACCCTTGTCAAGGAACCCACACAACAGCGATCCTTGTCAAGGAACCCACACAGCAGCGACCCTTGTCAAGGAATCCACACAGTAGCGACCCTTGTCAAGGAACCCACACATCCAGTGACCCTTGTCAAGGAACCCACACAGCAGCGACCCTTGTCAAGGAACCCCACACAGCAGCGACCCTTGTCAAGGAACCCACACAACAGCGACCCTTGTCAAGGAACCCACACAGCAGCGACCCTTGTCAAGGAATCCACACAGCAGCGACCCTTGTCAAGGAACCCACACATCCAGCGACCCTTGTCAAGGAACCCACACAGCAACGACGCTTGTCAAGGAACCCACACAGCAGCGACCCTTGTCAAGGAACCCACACAACAGCGGCCCTTGTCAAGGAACCCACACAGCAGCGACCCTTGTCAAGGAACCCACACAACAGCGACCCTTGTCAAGGAACCCACACAGCAGCGACCCTTGTCAAGGAACCCACACAACAGCGACCCTTGTCAAGGAACCCACACAACAGCGACCCTTGTCAAGGAACCCACACAGCAGCGACCCTTGTCAAGGAACCCACACAACAGCGACCCTTGTCAAGGAACCCACACAGCAGCGACCCTTGTCAAGGAACCCACACAGCAGCGACCCTTGTCAAGGAACCCACACAGCAGCGACCCTTGTCAAGGAACCCACACAGCAGCGACCCTTATTAAGGAACCCACACAGCAGCGACCCTTGTCAAGGAACCCCACGCAGAAGCGACCCTTGTCAAGGAACCCACACAGCAGCGACCCTTGTCAAGGAACCCACACAGCAGCGACCCTTGTCAAGGAACCCCACGCAGCAGCGACCCTTGTCAAGGAACCCACACAGCAGCGACCCTTGTCAAGGAACCCATACAGCAGTGGCCCTTATCAAGGAACCCACACAGCAGCGACCCTAGTCAAGGAACCCCACACAGCAGCGACCCTTGTCAAGGAACCCACACAGCAGCTACCCTTGTCAAGGAACCCACACAGCAACGACCCTCGTCAAGGAACCCACACAGCAGTGACCCTTGTCAAGGAACCTACACAGCAGCGACCCTTGTCAAGGAACCCACACAGCAGCGACCCTTGTCAAGGAACCCACACAGCAGCGACCCTTGTCAAGGAACCCCACACAGCAGCGACCCTTGTCAAGGAACCCACACAGCAGCGACCCTTGTCAAGGAACCCACACAGCAGCGACCCTTGTCAAGGAACCCACACAGCAGCGACCCTTGTCAAGGAACCCACACAGCAGCGACCCTTGTCAAGGAACCTACACAGCAGCGACCCTTGTCAAGGAACCTACACAACAGCGACCCTTGTCAAGGAACCCACACAGCAGCGACCCTTGTCAAGGAACCCACACAACAGCGACCCTTGTCAAGGAACCCACACAGCAGCGACCCTTGTCAAGGAACCCACACAACAGCGACCCTTGTCAAGGAACCCACACAGCAGCGACCCTTGTCAAGGAACCCACACAACAGCGACCCTTGTCAAGGAACCCACACAGCAGCGACCCTTGTCAAGGAACCCACACAGCAGCGACCCTTGTCAAGGAACCCCACACAGCAGCGACCCTTGTCAAGGAACCCACACAGCAGCGACCCTTGTCAAGGAACCCACACAGCAACGACCCTTGTCAAGGAACCCCACACAGCAGCGACCCTTGTCAAGGAACCCACACAGCAGCGACCCTTGTCAAGGAATCAGACATCTCTGTATGAGCAGGAAACAATATATCTTTAATTAACGCACTGGCAGTTTCTGCGGTGTAATTCCTGTTATACGACACACCGAGATCTTTGGCTACTCGCCAACACGTCTGAAGTTTTAATGTACTCGACTCAGACAAAGTCAGAGTATCAATTAACTGTTTCACTTTGGCATACATCACGAAAATAATTGTACTGCGAGAGAGTGATTATGGGAAACTATAATCCTAATAGGAATTTTAGTGTTGGTTGTCTTAGAGCTAGAACTCATAAACAGTATTTCCATCTCCTTGGATCAAGAGACTCAGTCAAGTACATACATCCACCTGGTATGTTGTACAAGACTAAACTCAAAGTCTTCAGATTAGGAAAGTACTCAAAGTGTTTGATCATAGAGTTACTAGTATGTCAAACTGGACAATTTCTCCAACACCTTGGATCAAGAGCATCCCGGACAGGCCCCCATTTGTTACAAAAAACGCGATTCTAAAAGCTTAGAGATCTCCAGTGAATACTAGAAAGAACTGCCCTTCTAGCATCCAGCCTGTTACTGGGTTTTCGTAACAAGTAGTCAGTATCCTTGTCCAATTATCCATTAGAATTCAGTATAATTCAGTAGTGCTTCAGGATTACAACTGGTAGGCTACTAACTAGAGAAATTAAAATTTAATAAATTTATTAAGTCTAGAGGTATATTATCAAATTAAATTAAATTAAATTAATCACAGTAATCAAAATAATATCACTTCTCTCGAGTTCAATATTATTGTGCTGAAAGCACATATCACATTTATAATTCTTAAGTACCGTCTGGTACATTAACATTTAATAAGATATTACAAATGTGTACAAGTGTGTATGTGTGTAAGTGCTCTAAGTAGTTCGCTATGTCTCAAGACTCGACTAGACTTAAACAAGTGACTGACAAAGTCCTCAAATAAACTAACTTCTTGACCAACTGGCAATCAAAACAGTCTGCTTGAACAATGAAAAGAATGCTAAGCCCAATAGCAATATAACAAGCAACTGCGACACAGAATCAGGATCAAGGAGATAATATAACGACACTAAGTAGGGACCATCTGCAGATCCTCCACAAAAGTCACAAAACTCCCATACTACTGAATCTAAGTTCAGCATAAGAAAATCCCCAACTGTGATAATACACAGATACCAGTACAAATTAAGTGAGAAGCAACAGCTCAGGACCTGAGATGTTTCGAGTGTCTATGTGACACACAACCTCAGTACAACGTCGAAAATCACTATGTCTATACAATGTTCTGTGAACAGAGTTCTACAGAACTAACAAGAATAATGAGACAGACAATCTGTCCAACCACCAAGAGAGTCTAGACCAGACTGAATACTTCAGGCGAGGTGAGGACACCCCCCCCCCTCGATCACGTGATAGCTCCGTGGACAGTACTGCCCAGCAACAGAAGCCGGCAGAATAACGAGCAAAGAGCGATAATTACAGTAGTTAGACAATCAAGACTTGAACTGAGCACATAATATGTTACATCCTACCTAACAAAGGAAGCTACGTCAAATAACAATATAAAGCAATACATTTACGATTTAGCTATTATCGCAAATATAAGCAATATAAAATTAAATGAAAAGGTAATAATTATATATATACATAATAATCATTGCAACCCATTCAGGGGTTGCAACACACCCAGGATGCGACCCACACCAGTTCACTAACACCCAGGATGCCACCCACACCAGTCCACTAACACCAAGGATGCGTCCCACACCAGTCCACTAACACCCAGGATGCCACCCACACCAGTCCACTACCACCCAGGATGCGACCCACACCAGTCCAATAACACCAAGGATGCGACCTACACCAGTCCACTAACACCAAGGATGCGACCCACACCAGTCCACTAATACCAAGGATGCGACCCACACCAGTCCACTAACACCCAGGATGCCACCCACACCAGTCCACTAACACCCAGGATGCCACCCACACCAGTCCACTAACACCAAGGATGCGACTCACACCAGTCCACTAACACCCAGGATGCCACCCACACCAGTCCACTAACACCCAGGATGCGACCCACACCAGTCCACTAACACCAAGGATGCGACCCACACCAGTCCATTAACACCCAGGATGCCACCCACACCAGTCCACTAACACCCAGGATGCCACCCACACCAGTCCATTAACACCAAGGATGCGGCCCACACCAGTTCACTAACACCCAGGATGTCACTCACACCAGTCCACTAACACCCACGATGCCACCCACACCAGTCCACTAACACCCAGGATGCGACCCACACCAGTCCACTAACACCAAGGATGCCACCCACACCAGTCCACTAACACCCAGGATGCGACCCACACCAGTCCACTAACACCCAGGATGCGACCCACACCAGTCCACTAACACCAAGGATGCCACCCACACCAGTCCACTAACACCAAGGATGCCACCCACACCAGTCCACTAGCACCCAGGATGCCACCCACACCAGTCCACTAGCACCCAGGATGCCACCCACACCAGTCCACTAACACCAAGGATGCCACCCACACCAGTCCACTAACACCCAGGATGCCACCCACACCAGTCCACTAACACCCAGGATGCCACCCACACCAGTCCACTAGCACCCAGGATGCCACCCACACCAGTCCACTAACACCCAGGATGCCACCCACACCAGTCCACTAACACCCAGGTACCCAGTTTACTGATGGGTGAACATAGCCAGCTCGTGTCATAAGGAAACACGTCCTAATGCTTCCACCCGTACAGGGGATCGAGCCCCGAACCTCAGTGAGTTCAATGAACCAGCAATCGAGCTACGGAACTCCCATTATTGTTATATTAAAAAAAAATTCCGCTAAAGCCTTGAAAATACAGCACTGTCAATATCTGTACAAAAAAAAATCGAAAAAATTAAAAAAAAACTGTTAGTATTATATTGATAAAACGTTAAACCTGTACCAGTCATTTAACACTGGAAAATATAAAATCATTTACTAACGACTCTTGTCATATAAACTTTGCATTCAATAAGTTTTTTCTGGTGTTATTTATTTTTAATCTGTCTATATTACTAGGTTAGATTAGTCATTTATACTGGCCTGGCTAGACGTTGTCCTGACTAGGCTAGGCGTTATATTAGCTAGACTAGTCGCTGTCTTGACTAGGCTAGGCGTTATATTAGCTAGACTAGTCGCTGTCTTGACTAGGCTAGGCGTTATATTAGCTAGACTAGACGCTGTCTTGACTAGGCTAGGCGTTATATTAGCTAGACTAGACGCTGTCTTGACTAGGCTAGGCGTTATATTAGCTAGACTAGACGCTGTCTTGACTAGGCTAGGCGTTATATTAGCTAGACTAGTCGCTGTCTTGACTAGGCTAGGCGTTATATTAGCTAGACTAGACGCTGTCTTGACTAGGCTAGGCGTTATATTAGCTAGACTAGTCGCTGTCTTGACTAGGCTAGGCGTTATATTAGCTAGACTAGTCGCTGTCTTGACTAGGCTAGGCGTTATATTAGCTAGACTAGACGCTGTCTTGACTAGGCTAGGCGTTATATTAGCTAGACTAGACGCTGTCTTGACTAGGCTAGGCGTTATATTAGCTAGACTAGTCGCTGTCTTGACTAGGCTAGGCGTTATATTAGCTAGACTAGACGCTATCTTGACTAGGCTAGGCGTTATATTAGCTAGACTAGACGCTGTCTTGACTAGGCTAGGCGTTATATTAGCTAGACTAGACGCTGTCTTGACTAGGCTAGGCGTTATATTAGCTAGACTAGACGCTGTCTTGACTAGGCTAGGCGTTATATTAGCTAGACTAGACGCTGTCTTGACTAGGCTAGGCGTTATATTAGCTAGACTAGACGCTGTCTTGACTAGGCTAGGCGTTATATTAGCTAGACTAGACGCTGTCTTGACTAGGCTAGGCGTTATATTAGCTAGACTAGACGCTATCTTGACTAGGCTAGGCGTTATATTAGCTAGACTAGACGCTGTCTTGACTAGGCTAGGCGTTATATTAGCTAGACTAGACGCTGTCTTGACTAGGCTAGGCGTTATATTAGCTAGACTAGACGCTATCTTGACTAGGCTAGGCGTTATATTAGCTAGACTAGACGCTGTCTTGACTAGGCTAGGCGTTATATTAGCTAGACTAGACGCTGTCTTGACTAGGCTAGGCGTTATATTAGCTAGACTAGACGCTATCTTGACTAGGCTAGGCGTTATATTAGCTAGACTAGACGCTGTCTTGACTAGGCTAGGCGTTATATTAGCTAGACTAGACGCTATCTTGACTAGGCTAGGCGATAAACCAGCTTAGACGTTTATAAATAGATACTTGGGTATGTACTGCGGTAAAACATTTCGCCAACCAGTGGTGGGTTACATACGTGCTGCTGGCTAAGCTAGACGTTTTACTAGCTAGGTCAGACATATCATCTAGGTTAAACCTTGTACTAGCTAGGTTAGATATTATACTAGCTTGGCTAGACACGTTAAACGCCCGTGACGTGTACATAGGGATGGGATACCTTGGCTAGACACATTAAACGCCTGTGACGTGTACATACGGATGGGATACCTTGGCTAGACACATTAAACGCCCGTGACGTGTACATACGGATGGGATACCTTGGCTAGACACATTAAACGCCCGTGACGTGTACATAGGGATGGGATACCTTGGCTGGACACATTAAACGCCCGTGACGTGTACATAGGGATGGGATACCTTGGCTAAACACGTTAAACACCCGTGACGGGTACATAGGGATGGGATACCTTGGCTAGACACGTTAAACGCCCGTGACGTGTACATAGGGATGGGATACCTTGGCTAGACACGTTAAACGCCCGTGACGTGTACATAGGGATGGGATACCTTGTATAAAAAGGATTATTTGGTGTTCTGGTAGCGGGGTGTAAATGATACGTCTTCGGAGGCTTCTTACTTTATTGTTAAGTCGTGGTGGGTACACAGGCTTGTGTGTTGTGCCCATGGCCCGGGCAGGGCCATCCCACGAGAGAGAGTAGGCCTTGTGTCTTCCTGCTAGGCCACTGTGAGAGTGAGAGCGAGGCAAGGGCGGGCAGGCTGCCGTGCCCACCGAGAGGCCTAGCTACAGAGGGCAACACTTGAGTGGCGCGAAATATGAACTAAGCTGGCAGACAGCATGGGCTGTCTGTGCAGACAGTAGAGGCTGTCTACACTTGGCTAGACACGTTAAACACCCGTGGCGTGTACATAGGGGTGGGATACCTTGGCTAGACACGTTAAACGCCCGTGGCGTGTACATAGGGGTGGGATACCTTGGTTAGACACGTTAAACGCCCGTGGCGTGTACATAGGGGTGGGATACCTTGGCTAGACACGTTAAACGCCCGTGGCGTGTACATAGGGGTGGGATACCTTGGCTAGACACGTTAAACGCCCGTGACGTGTACATAGGGATGGGATACCTTGGCTAGACACGTTAAACGCCTGTGACGTGTACATAGGGATGGAATACCTTGGCTAGACACGTTAAACGCCCGTGACGTGTACATAGGGATGGGATACCTTGGCTAGACACGTTAAACGCCTGTGACGTGTACATAGGGGTGGGATACCTTGGCTGGACACATTAAACGCCCGTGACGTGTACATAGGGATGGGATACCTTGGCTAGACACGTTAAACGCCTGTGACGTGTACATAGGGGTGGGATACCTTGGCTGGACACATTAAACGCCCGTGACGTGTACATAGGGGTGGGATACCTTGGCTAGACACGTTAAACGCCCGTGACGTGTACATAGGGATGGAATACCTTGGCTAGACACGTTAAACGCCTGTGACGTGTACATAGGGGTGGGATACCTTGGCTGGACACATTAAACGCCCGTGACGTGTACATAGGGATGGGATACCTTGGCTAGACACGTTAAACGCCCGTGACGTGTACATAGGGATGGGATACCTTGGCTAGACACGTTAAACGCCCGTGACGTGTACATAGGGATGGGATACCTTGGCTAGACACGTTAAACGCCCGTGACGTGTACATAGGGATGGGATACCTTGGCTAGACACGTTAAACGCCCGTGACGTGTACATAGGGGTGGGATACCTTGGCTAGACACGTTAAACGCCCGTGACGTGTACATAGGGGTGGGATACCTTGGCTAGACACGTTAAACGCCCGTGGCGTGTACATAGGGGTGGGATACCTTGGCTAGACACGTTAAACGCCCGTGACGTGTACATAGGGATGGGATACCTTGGCTAGACACGTTAAACGCCCGTGGCGTGTACATAGGGGTGGGATACCTTGGCTAGACACGTTAAACGCCCGTGACGTGTACATAGGGATGGAATACCTTGGCTAGACACGTTAAACGCCCGTGACGTGTACATAGGGGTGGGATACCTTGCCTAGACACGTTAAACGCCCGTGACGTGTACATAGGGATGGAATACCTTGGCTAGACACGTTAAACGCCTGTGACGTGTACATAGGGATGGAATACCTTGGCTAGACACGTTAAACGCCAGTGACGTGTACATAGGGGTGGGATACCTTGGCTAGACACGTTAAACGCCCGTGACGTGTACATAGGGGTGGGATACCTTGGCTAGACACGTTAAACGCCCGTGGCGTGTACATAGGGGTGGGATACCTTGGCTAGACACGTTAAACGCCCGTGACGTGTACATAGGGATGGGATACCTTGGCTAGACACGTTAAACGCCCGTCGCGTGTACATAGGGGTGGGATACCTTGGCTAGACACGTTAAACGCCCGTGACGTGTACATAGGGATGGGATACCTTGGCTAGACACGTTAAACGCCCGTGGCGTGTACATAGGGGTGGGATACCTTGGCTAGACACGTTAAACGCCCGTGACGTGTACATAGGGATGGAATACCTTGGCTAGACACGTTAAACGCCTGTGACGTGTACATAGGGATGGAATACCTTGGCTAGACATGTTAAACGCCCGTGACGTGTACATAGGGGTGGGATACCTTGGCTAGACACGTTAAACGCCCGTGACGTGTACATAGGGGTGGGATACCTTGGCTAGACACGTTAAACGCCCGTGACGTGTTCATAGGGATGGGATACCTTGGCTAGACACGTTAAACGCCCGTGGCGTGTACATAGGGATGGGATACCTTGGCTAGACACGTTAAACGCCTGTGGCGTGTACATAGGGATGGAATACCTTGGCTAGACACGTTAAACGCCCGTGGCGTGTACATAGGGATGGGATACCTTGGCTAGACACGTTAAACGCCCGTGGCGTGTACATAGGGATGGAATACCTTGGCTAGACACGTTAAACGCCCGTGGCGTGTACATAGGGATGGGATACCTTGGCTAGACACGTTAAACGCCCGTGGCGTGTACATAGGGGTGGGATACCTTGGCTAGACACGTTAAACGCCCGTGGCGTGTACATAGGGATGGAATACCTTGGCTAGACACGTTAAACGCCCGTGGCGTGTACATAGGGATGGGATACCTTGGCTAGACACGTTAAACGCCCGTGACGTGTACATAGGGATGGGATACCTTGGCTAGACACGTTAAACGCCCGTGGCGTGTACATAGGGATGGGATACCTTGGCTAGACACGTTAAACGCCCGTGACGTGTACATAGGGATGGGATACCTTGGCTAGACACGTTAAACGCCCGTGACGTGTACATAGGGATGGGATACCTTGGCTAGACACGTTAAACGCCCGTGACGTGTACATAGGGATGGGATACCTTGGCTAGACACGTTAAACGCCCGTGACGTGTACATAGGGATGGGATACCAAAAACGCAAAAACCGACATAATTTATATGTTCATAACTTTTTTTATTGTCATCGCTTGCGTTAAGACCTTTGAAGGTGAGGACAATAATGCTTGCGAGGGGCTCTTGATCCAGAGAATCAGAGTTACTTCCCTCAGTTTAAACTTGATTACTTCTCAGTTTTCCCAGGTGCTGTATGATCCCTACGAGTTTAGAATTTCCCTATGAGTATAATATTTGTGGATTTTTTTTAATTTTCCTAAATTCAGCATGTGTAAACATGAATAATATAATAAGTGTGTATTAAAATGTGACGCTGATTTCACCCTTCAAGAAATTTTGTGATGGAGGGTGTGCAGCGGCCGTGGAGTGATACACACAGGAGGACGCCATAGTGAATTAATGTGTAAGCACTGGTTGTGGTAAAATCGTTTAGTAATCCGGCGTCATCAAGGCCAATAATGGGGTGATTCAGCTCGAATTTGTAATAGGAACCCGTATTAACGTCCCCTGCTGAAGAATTGGGACAGGAAATTTGCGGGACCTCCAGAATTACGTGTGGATGGTGAAAAATAAGGAGACTATGCCATCACTCACACAGGGAAGTACACCATTGTCCTTTCATTTAGATTTCTCACTGGCCAGTAGGATTTTATCTGTTAGGTAAGCATTGTGGGGTGATCCAAGTACAAAATAAATGATAAGATTGTGTATAAAATTTATTGTTCTAATGATATGGTTAGGAGAAAACCTTTCCTAGTCTCTCTAAAAATATTCCCATTAACCATTTCTAACAGTTGGGTCCTAAAATCATATATAGTCTACACTATTTTATAATTTACCATTATTGGTATTAATGTTTAATATTGCAGTTATTAATTTAATGTCAGGTCAAGCTTTTGTTGTGAGAGTGGTTAAGGAGTGGGCATCGAGGGAGTGACAGTTCAGTGACCTACTGTGACTAAGTCCCACTTACCTCACCCAAATTACTTGCAGGTAATAATTCAGGTAATACCCTATAAACCTCATGCAGGTAATTTCTCAAATAATAATAATAATAATAATAATAATAATAATAATAATAATAATAATAATAATAATAATAATAATAATAATAATAACAATAATAATAATAATTAATAATAATAATAATAATAATAATAATAATAATTAATAATAATAATAATAATAATAATAATAATAATAATAATAATAACAATAATAATAATAATTAATAATAATAATAATAATAATAATAATAATAATAATAATAATAATAATAATAATAATAATTAATAATAATAATAATAATAATAATAATAATAATAATAATAATAATAATAATAACAATAATAATAATAATTAATAATAATAATAATAATAATAATAATAATAATAATAATTAATAATAATAATAATAATAATAATAATAATAATAATAATAATAATAATAATAATAATAATAATAATAATAATAATAATAATAATAATAATAATAATAATAATAATAATAATAATAATAATAATAATAATAATAATTAATAATAATAATAATAATAATAATAATAATAATAATAATAATAATAATAATAATAATAATAATAATAATAATAATTAATAATAATAATAATAATAATAATAATAATAATAATAATAATAATAATAATAATAATAATAATAATAATAATAATAATTAATTAATAATAATAATAATTATAATAATAATAATAATAATAATAATAATAATAATAATAATAATAATAATAATAATAATAATAATTAATAATAATAATAATAATAATAATAATAATAATAATAATAATAATAATAATAATAATAATAATAATAATAATAATAATAATAATAATAATAATAATAATAACAGCCTGGTATAATCAACGTAGCTGTATAGAAGAAACAAATAATGCTAAAAGGTTCTCCCCTGATAGAAACTACAGAATAATTAAGAGAAATACACTGGAGTAAACACTTCCAGTAATTAACGGTATTACATTTCTGAGATGACTAATAACGGTAACGTACAGTGTATATGCAGAGTTTTCTATCTCTCTCTCATTATATGCAGAGATAAATATGTCTCTCGGTGTATATTCTCAGATATGTGTCTCAGTGTATGTACAGATTTAATCATTTAACAATTCGTGTTAAGCGTTAAACCCATGTGGGTCATTCAGCACAAGACCTGCTGGAGGCTTGATACTCCGTCTGCTGAGAACATTCACAGGTGTCTCTCTCAGTACATGTACAGAAAAGTAATGTATCTCTCAGAGTATATACATAGAAGTGTGTCTCTATCAGCCTAAGTACAGAGAAGTATACGTCTCTTAATTTACTTAAACAGCTTAAAGTTTAAATAAGTTTGTCTTCGCAATTGCCAGAACGTGATTGCTAATGTCTCAACTTTCCCCATCGTTAAAGTGTTAAATTTTTAGAACGTCAGGCGGAAAATTTTGCCTTTGGGATAAATTCAAATTTACCGAAAATGAGATTATTTCATGTGGAGACCTTGCCGGATATCTTGTGTATATCTATATATTTTACATTATCTTCTTTCCTTAACAAGTAAACATACCAGGTGTCCAAGCAGTGAATAAACAGCTATACACATTGAGGTATACATCTCTCAGAATATATATACAGTGGACCCCCGCATAACGATCACCTCCGAATGCGACCAATTATGTAAGTGTATTTATGTAAGTGCGTTTGTACGTGTATGTTTGGGGGTCTGAAATGGACTAATCTACTTCACAATATTCCTTATGGGAACAAATTCGGTCAGTACTGGCACCTGAACATACTTCTGGAATGAAAAAATATCGTTAACCGGGGGTCCACTGTACTTAGATATTACCTTATTTCCTGATTTTGGTATTACAATATTCTTGACTGATGTTGCACAGGTGATTTGCAGCCTCAATGACCCTCGTACATTTAATAAGAATTAAACCTAACAAATCAAGCGATACACCGACAATCGCATGTAATAATTACTGCCATAAATTCTTTGTGCTTCGCTGTATTTGAGGTAAACATCAGATTAACTATGGAAAACAGAAGTGATGCCTCAGTATAACTTCACAAACTTGATAATATACAAACAGATAAAAAAATGTTAGAATACAGACTGTGACCATCAAAGGCTTTCAAGATTAACATACAGCCTGTAGTTGCGATACTTCCATGTATTGTAAGCTCTACCAGGATAGAGTATCGCATAGTATCGCAAATTACCGTATCGGCCAAATTATAACGAAGCGACAGACTTTAATAATGATACACTATAAACAAAGCGTTCATTTAAAAAGAATAAAAGTATAAAGTCTTGATTATATTTAGTTAAATAGTATTTCACATGGCACTGATTACTTTACTCACAATAGTCGGTTATCAGCGAGAGCAAACATTACAGTCCGACCCAAAAGGAAAAACTATGTTATTGCAGACAGAAACATGTTGACCACACGTACTGAAAAGTCGGTCAATCTTTAAAAACTTGGTCATCTTCTACAGTGAAGGTCTAGAATTTGGGCCAAATGGATATTAACAACGGAATTCTATAATATATGACAAATGACGAATAATAAATGTGCCCGTCTTTCCTTTCGTGCATGCGTGATCACTTAGTAACGCATGCGTGATCACTTAGTATCGCCACATGATGGACCAATGAGCAAGCTGGTTGCTGGGAATACTACTTAACTGGTGAACCTACCAATCACATAGGCTGCACGGATGTCCATTATCTGGTGTTTCGACGGAAGGTAGTATTCCCTAGCGGGGGGCGGTAGGAGGGGAGGGGGAATCTGGTGCTGGCCTCCAACCACTTACTACACGTCAATAATATCGATAACCTCAATAACTGCTGCTGGATCATGTTGGGTCACAGACAAGGAGATAACTACTAATATATATATATATATATATATATATATATATATATATATATATATATATATATATATATATATATATATATATATATATATATATATACAAACATATATATATATAATATTATTATTATCAAATACACGAGGAAATGGAAAGCCCATAAGGGTCATACCTCGCCAGAGGAAGAATCAAGTGAGAACCTGGGAAGGTCAAGGCAGCACTAATTCCTTGGATCATAACCGCTCACCAGCATCAAGGCACCTACCTCCCTTGAAGGAACGAGCATCCCTGATTAGCTAGGTCATGCAAGGTGGGGAGATATCGAGGAATGAAGGGAAAGTTGTGCCCACTGACCCGAACACACCCCGTGGATAAAGAGCCCAACATTTTCTTTGGCTTAAATGGTGGCGGTACTTCATAAGCCAGAGAGTCTGCGCAGTGTAATCCTAATGGACCAGCACTTGGCAGCAACCCGCTGCTGGTGACACGGTCAGCGGGCTTACTATTTATGCGCCAACAGAGGCCAGCACAGCAATGCTGCCTATTCAATTAACCTGGAATTCCATACGCTTATAACACACTTTCCTTAAAATATACAATCTTCCGGGAGTATAAGTACTGCATTTCAAATTACTTTCTTCAAGTCACGTGACATACATGATCAGGTTACTGGTCAGAAATATGTGGTAATGGTTCAAGGGATAATCGCCTCCGAGGCTTGGTCTCGGACCAGCTCTCCAGTTGTTTACCAACTCTTCTCTGTCTAAAAGTTCTCGGGTGTGCACCTGTCTCGCCTGTCTATTGTTTGGCAGCTGTCTCGCGCTCACCTCTCTTGTCTTCCTTGCTGTTTAGACAACTGGGAAGGGCGAGAGGAGAGGAAAAGACGAGGATTGAGAAGAATTGGGAACTGGAAAGAGATAGGGGTGAAGGTGTGGGTGTGTGTGTTCTTACCTATTTGTGGTTGCAGGTGTCGAATCACAGCACCTGGCCCCGACTCCTCGCTGGTCGAACGAAGAGATGCGATGAAGTTCCATGAACTTTATCGCATCTCTTCTTAAAGCTATGTATAAATCCTGCCTCCAGTACATCACTGTGTGTACTCACCTAGTTGAGGTTGCAGGGGTCGAGTCCATGCTCCTGGCCCTGTGTGTGTGTGTGTGTGTGTGTGTGTGTGTGTGTGTGTGTGTGTGTGTTGTAAACTTACTGATGTGATGTTGATCTGTTGGAAGGTTCGATAAACGGGAGTTGGTAGCAGGGAAAACACCAATGGACTGTTATGGGAGGTGTTATGTTGAGAATACTTGGTACAGGCACCCAGCCTGCCTGTCTGCGCCTCTGGTCTGCCTACGAGGGTGCCGGAATCTGAGGCAGAGACCTCCCAGTGTTGGCCTACGTCAGGGGAAGATCACGTGACATCTTGGCTTGGCAAGGGAGCATTACTATAAATGTATTACGAATTACAAATATATATATATATATATATATATATATATATATATATATATATATATATATATATATATATATATATATATATATATACTACACAAGAAATGTTTGTTGACAGGTCCGTCTTACCCAACCTTACAACTGCGTAAGATGTTTGGCTTAATGTGCGTTTTTCTCTGGTCTGCTTCACTTTCCCACTGTTCTGAACCTATGAATGTGTCTCCCATGCCTCTACGAGTCATCTGTTGGTAGCGCACTCAGCTCACACACTGAGGTACATGATGCGATCCCGGGTACAGGTGGAAACATTGGGGCGTTTTATCTTAAGAAACCTGTTGTCCCTGTTCATCTATCAGTAAGCTGGTGTTAGCCGAAGAGTATAGGTCGCATCCTGGGGACAAATTTAACCAAGGGTAACAGAAATGCTCTACATAACCAGGACTTTCTATATAGTATGTCACTGATGTTGGATAGGTAGGTATAACTTGCAACATGTACTTGTAGAAATAAAGATTATTATTATTATTATTATTATTATTATTATTATTATTATTATTATTATTATTATTATTATTATTATTATTATTATTATTGTTATTATTATTATTATTAATATTATTATTATTATTATTATTATTATTATTATTATTATTATTATTATTATTATTATTTAGTGTTAAACACTATATATTTGTCTACTTTGTCTATTTCTCTGTTTTTATCATGTTCACCTTTCCTTTCTTCTATCATCGTGAGTTTCCATGGCTTTTCCTCTCTCCTCCTTTATTTCTTAGTTCTGGCACCAGTTTTGTTGCTAACATGTGCACCTTTATGTGTGTTGTCAGGTGTGGGTTCCTCACCACAGCTGTGTTTGCAAGGGTTAGCCCAACATTTCTTGAATAAATTGTTCCGAATGCTTCCATTTTATGGTTACTGTATGCCAGTCTTATATTTGTAAGTTTGGCATCTGCCGTCTACATTATTCAGTGTTCCTGGTGGTTGGCTTGTTCCTCTTCCCTCAGGGAATGTTACTGAGGCAAACCTCGGGAATTTCTCAATCTTTTTCCACAGCTTTGGACAAATAGGCCGAGGACAAATAGGCCGAGGACAAATAGGCCGAGGACAAATAGGCCGAGGACAAATAGGCCGAGGATAAATAGGAAGCGAGTCTGTCTGGCTCTCAGCAGACGGAAGATCAAACCTCCACCATGTTTTCCACTGAATGACCCACCTGAGTTTAGCGCTTAGAATGAATGACCAAAATTAAAATTAAATTTAGACGGGTTTTCTTCGGTGTTTTCTCCATTCTGGTATTGTCCAGTCTACAACGACTTGACTAACGATATCCACAATCTCACAGAACTTTCGTGAGGCTCTGGTAGGATCGTCAGTCTTTCCTGTGCCACTTGGTTGCTGGGTCAGAGTACCGCCTCTGGTGATGCAGTCGATACTGACTTGTTTCCATTCCTGGAGGCTGTTCCGGGGGGTGACCGCCTCCACGGCCCGGTCCATGACCAGGCCTCGCAGTGGAACAGGGTCTCATCCATCAGGCTGTTACTGCCGGTCGTACGCAACCCGATGTACGAACTTCAGTGCAAGGCTTAAAATCTCTTTCATTGTAGATTGTATAATAAATGTGTGTGTGTGTGTGTGTGTGTGTGTGTGTGTGTGTGTGTGTGTGTGTGTGTGTGTGTGTGTGTGTGTGTGTGTGTGTGTGTCTGTGTGTGTGTGTGTCTGTGTGTGTGTGTATGTGTGTGTGTGTATGTGTGTGTGCTCACAGAGTTACGCTTGTTGGGTTGAGCTACAGCTTCTGGCTCCTCCTGAGGCAGCCTTGACCACCTGGACACACGCGCATGCGTGTGCTCGTGCGTACAGGAATCCATCTCAAATGTCTTGCGTACGACCTCTTATCGTCCTTCCCTTGTGTTCTCCCTAATTGTTTTACTTCGGTCTTTCAATAGGGAACAAAGCGGTGTGTTTATTGCTTTAGTACGACGGAGAATCACCAGTGAGAGTTACAAGATTCTCTCTGTCAACATAATGATAATATATAGTATTATTACCAGTGATAATAATAATAATAATAATAATAATAATAATAATAATAATAATAATAATAATAATAATAATAATAATAATAATAATAATAATAACAGCAACAACAACAATTATTATTATTATTATTATTATTATTATTATTATTATTATTATTATTATTATTATTATTATTATTATTATTATTATTATTATTATTATTATTATCTTTGTATGTGTCCGTCTGTTACTCGATACATCTGTGTATTCCTTGCATAATTTTTGTATTTATAATATATCTTTGTAATGTTTCGACTTCTGACTATAAGACGAGTTTGCTGTTTACGATAATAATATAGTGTAGTGATAGTCAGTGATAAGTCTTGTTGCTGGAGGGGCGGGGGAGAGGCCGGGGAGGTAGAGGCCGGGGAGGTAGAGGCCGGGGAGGTAGAGGCCGGGGAGGTAGAGGCCGGGGAGGTAGAGGCCGGGGAGGTAGAGGCCGGGGAGGTAGAGGCCGGGGAGGTAGAGGCCGGGGAGGTAGAGGCCGGGGAGGTAGAGGCCGGGGAGGTAGAGGCCGGGGAGGTAGAGGCCGGGGAGGTAGAGGCCGGGGAGGTAGAGGCCGGGGAGGTAGAGGCCGGGGAGGTAGAGGCCGGGGAGGTAGAGGCCGGGGAGGTAGAGGCCGGGGAGGTAGAGGCCGGGGAGGTAGAGGCCGGGGAGGTAGAGGCCGGGGAGGTAGAGGCCGGGGAGGTAGAGGCCGGGGAGGTAGAGGCCGGGGAGGTAGAGGCCGGGGAGGTAGAGGCCGGGGAGGTAGAGGCCGGGGAGGTAGAGGCCGGGAATATTGTAGTTTTAGATGAAATGTAGAGGAACAGCGTTAAGAACAAAAAGGCAAAATACCGTGACTAAGGGCCCTTGTGGGGCCCTGGTGGGGCCCTTGTGGGGCCCTGGTGGGGCCCTTGTGGGGCCCTGGTGGGGCCCTTGTGGGCCTTTACCTCTCCTGTAGTCCTCCTTTATCTCGTCCTTAGACTGATCTTACTTCTATCTCAACTACATCTTCCCCTTCATCCATCTACTCTTGCTACTACCTTCACCCTTCACTCCCCTTCTCTTTTGTGTCACTAAACTACTCTCCCTACTTTCTACTACCACAGTTACTTCCACTACCAGCTATACCACTACCACAGTTACTTCCACTACCAGCTATACCACTACCACAGTTACTTCCACTACCAGCTATACCACTACCACAGTTACTTCCACTACCAGCTATACCACTACCACAGTTACTTCCACTACCAGCTTACCACTACCACAGTTACTTCCACTACCAGCTATACCACTACCACAGTTACTTCCACTACCAGCTTACCACTACCACAACCTCCGTTTCTTCCTCTCTTGGTCCCGTCCCAGCCTCCCTTCCCTCGCCTATATATACTGGTTCCTTCACTCTTTTGAGTTAG
The DNA here is from genome assembly GCF_038502225.1 of Cherax quadricarinatus. Taxonomy (NCBI): domain Eukaryota; kingdom Metazoa; phylum Arthropoda; class Malacostraca; order Decapoda; family Parastacidae; genus Cherax; species Cherax quadricarinatus. The sequence goes on along the minus strand of NC_091326.1, from coordinate 10,348,193 downwards.
TGTGACTTTGCAAATGGTCCAAGTCGGACCAAAATGTCGTCGTAAGTCCGTCTCGCCTATGTGCGGGTTATCTGTGTAACATGGCGTGTTAGAAATAATGTTAGCTAAAGAATGTGATGTTGGGAATGATGTTAGCTAAGGGATGTAGTGTATGGAATAATATGGACTATAGAGTATATGGCAACGCTCTCGCCTTAAAAACACACTGAGTGTCCATGGTTCGATCCCCGACACGAATAGAAATGCTGGCCGTGTTTTCTTACACCTGCTGTCCGTGTGCACCCAGCAGTAAGTACCTGGGTGTTAACCGACTGGTGTGGGTCGCAGCCTGGGGGACAAGACTGAAGGACCACACTGGAAATAAGACAAGACAGTCCCCCGACGTACTAACCTTCTTGGGATATCCTGGCTGGCTAAACCTTCGGGTTAAAAATCCGAGAATATCTTATCTTGAGAGCACAGGGCAGAAGGTTAGCGTGCTGGAGGAAGCCAGACTTCAGTGTTCATATAATGGCACCACAACAGAGGTTCTCATTACATGCTCAGTGTAATCCTCCACATTATCTGCCCTTGTCCATTATTCCTCAATATAGATTACATATTGAATAATAGATTATTTGACGAGGTAATTAAGGTGCTGTTGACATGATATCGGTAGTTCGTCAGACGAGCTATTATTGCATTTAGACAACGTACAAAACGCGATATAGATATACAATAAATAATATATAGGTCAGGAACCTGTTGTATACAAGATGTATAGATGTCAGTACTGTTAGTAGGTCAGCAAGGGTCGCGGCTCCTGGAAGGTCACAAGGATTGTTATACCTCTGAGAAAACTGCATGTAACATATATAAGAAAACGAGGGTTATAGCAGACCCGCTCTTATTAATATATCTTCCTCACACACACAAATGGCAGGACACCCTGATGCCCGTCAGTATAAAAAATCGGGAATCGAACCACGGACCCTCAGAGTGTGAAGCGAGAGTTTTGCCTACCAGGCCACGGGCCACCCTAATGAGCAGAAGGAAGGCAACGTCAGAAACTAAGTGAAAGGCTGGAAAAAATTGCAAAATGTGAGGAAAGGGATAACGAATGTTGAAGAAATGAAAGAAGGAGAAGGAAGATGAGAAATCAGGGAATGTAGCTGAGAATTACGATACATTCCATACTACCTTATTACGTGAACAATATAAGAGTTGTGGAGAAGACCAACACAGTGTTCCCTGTCATAAAGATGAGGAGCAACACAGTGTTCCCTGTCATAAAGATGAGGAGCAACACAGTGTTCCCTGTCATAATTGAGGTTGGAGAGTTGATGGAGGAGGTCTTGCTTCTCCAGGAGGAGATTAGGAGGCTGAAGGTCCGCCTCATTGGGTCTGGGAGAGAGTGTGAGGTGGCTGGAGTTGTGGGGAATGAGGCTTCTAGCAGTGAGGTGCAGTCTGTCTCTCGCTGTGAGGAGGCTGTAGGTGGGGAGGTAGCAACGGCTACCAGCAGTGAGGTGCAGCCCAGCACCTGCTACAAGTGGCGAGTGGTTCACAGTAATGGGAGGCGCATCAGAATAAGGAAAGTTAAGAGTGAAGATCTGAAGGTAGGAAATCGCTTCTCTGTTCTTCAGGATGAATGTACTTCAGTGGCCAGTGAAGGTAAGGGTACTACTGCCCCTACTAATAGAGGTAACCGCATTCTTGTGGTTGGTGACTCTCAGGTAAGATATATTGACCGTGCTTTTTGTAATAGGAATAAGAAGATGAGAGATAGAGTGTGCTTCCCTGGAGCTGGTGTTGGGGACATAGCCAACAGGCTGGATAATATCATGTCAGGTAATGGGAACAAGAACCTTATCTGTCTCAGTGCTGGTGGAAATGATATTGGGAAGGGTAGGAGAGAAGAGCTGCTAGATAAGTACAGGTCAGCTATAGATTTCATTAAGTCTAAGGGAGGGGTCTCAATCATATGTAGCATGTAAAGTAAAAGGACACAAGTGCAACTAATGTGACATTTATTGTGGCAACGTTTCGCTCTCCAGGAGCTTTATCAAGCCATTACAAACAATACATGGACACAGAGGGTATATAAAGGCTCAGAGTGAGGTGAATACTAGTGAGGTACCATTTCGATGTTCACTAGTGGTAGTAGTAGTAGTAGTAGTGGTAGTGACAAAAACAATTAATTCGTACATGAGTAAAAGGATATAAAAGCTATTACTTGGGTAACATAAAAATAGGTTGGACAAATATAAACTGGAATGAGGCAGGTTGTTTCAGTGTTCACTCTCTGTGCTTTGTGTAGTATAACAGGAGAGACTATGTGATGGCAGGGTTTACTGTTTTCAGGAGGATTCTTGCTAAGACTTCGGAGATGGTGAAGCTGCCGTTGTTTTGTTTAATTGTATTCGAAACAGCGATCAGTGCTGATTCAAGGCACTTGCGTGTGCGGAAATTAGTTTCTTTTATCACTAATTGGGCGTCTCTGAATTTCATAAGATGATTGGTGGAATTTCGGTGTTGTACACAGGCGTTGTTTAAGTTGTCGTTCCTACATGCGTATATGTGTTCATTGAGGCGGGTGTCGAGGTTTCTTGCTGTTTCACCTACGTAGATCTTGTCACAGCCTCCACAGGGTATAGTGTAAACTCCTGCGTTGACTGGTTCGTGGTGCTTGGGTTTTGTCCTGGTTAGATCCTTTATTGAAGTGGTAGAAGCGATGGCGACTCTGGTGTTAGCTTGTGAAAGTACTTTTGAGACGTTTAGTGCAACCTGGCTGTTGGGAAGAATTATAACTTTGTTGGGAGCGGTGTTGATGCGTGGAGAATTGATGATCTGAAGAGCTCTTTTCTTGCAGTCTTTGATGAAAAAAGAAGGAAATTGTAACTCAGTGAATGTTTGGTGAATGTAAGTACATTCCTCGTCAAGAAACTCAGGACTACAAATTCGGTATGCTCTTAGGAAAAACCCGATGATGATGCCTCTTTTGGTCTTGGTATCTTGACTGGAATAGAAGTGTGTGAGATCATTTTTATTGGTGGGTTTCCGATAAACTTGAAATCTTAGGTTGTTGTCTACTTTGTGAATGAGGACGTCGAGGAAAGGTAGCTTGTCATTGGACTCTTCTTCTAGTGTAAACTGAATCGCTGGTTCAACTGCGTTGAGCCTTGCCTGAAGATCCCGTACATCAAAACGTTTTGGAGTTATTACTAGGACATCGTCCACGTAACGTAACCAAGTGACGCTTGAAGGGATGATGTTGGCGAAGTGTTCGGACTCTAGGTGTTCCATGTATAAGTTGGCTAGGACGGCACTTATTGGGGACCCCATTCCCATGCCGTAGGTTTGTTTGTAGAGCTTGTTATTGAAGGAAAAACAGTTGAAGTTAACACAGAGTTCAATCAAGTCAACAAAATCTCCGGGAGGTAAAGGAAGATTAAGGTCCTGGTTGACTTTACGTCGTAGAGCCTCGATGGCTTTTTTGGTAGGTACTTTTGTGAAGAGGGAAGTCACATCCAAACTGCTTAGTTTCTTGTTACGGATGGAGAGGTTACGGATGCGGTTGAGAAGGTCGCCTGAGTGTTTAGGATGAGCGGGGCTGATGGTCCCCAGAAGGCAGGAAAGATGTTTGGCAAGAACTCCGGCTAGTTTGTGTGGAGCACTGCCTATTCCTGACGTGATTGGTCTGAGAGGAATATTGTGTTTATGGGTCTTGGGTAAACCATACATGTGTGCTGGTTTAGGGTTGCTTGGTAACAAGTACAGAAGTTTCTTCCCTTCTCTAGTGCGTTTGAGTATTTGTCTGCTTTTGTATAGAAAGTCTTTGGTGAGCGTCTCCCACTGTTGAGTGCTGATAGGTTCGTATGTAGATTGATCATTCAAAAGGTCCATCATTTTAGTGTTGTAGTCACTGGTGTTGAGTATGACGACTCCACCTCCTTTGTCGGCGGTGGTGACGATAATGTTGGGGTCGTTGGCGAGGTCCTTAAGGGCAGTGATGTATCTTCTAGGAAGATTAGAAGAAGAAGGTTCACATAAAGCTGCAGTTAGAAGGCCCTGTATATAACCCTTCTGGAAGTTGCTGTCACTGTGTCTATGGTTCCTGGTAACAAGATTGAGTTGATAGTTAGGTTTGCGTATGTTGGTGGTAAATTTGAGTCCCAGACTCAGTGCTTGTTTCTCGTAGTCGGTTAAGGTGCGTGACGATAAGTTGTTTATCAGGGATTCGCGTCCCATTTCCTTCCACCGACTGTTAGTGCAGAGGTACTGAAGTTTGCGATTGAGTTTGATCTTCTGTTGGAGGTTAGCTGTGGTGACTGTGCTGAGAATATGCTCAGCAGTGTGTTGGTCAATCTGAAGATTGGCCCTCATATTCCTTGCAGTTTCAAAGGTTTCCTTAGCGATGTTAGAAAGTTCTTCGGCACATTCAGTTAAGTAAGCTTGGGTAGCTGGAGAGAAGGGGTGCTTGGAGTTGGAGAGTTGTGCAGGAGTAGACTTAGGGATCACCTTCTCTGCCAGGCAATCTTGTAGGAAGTTGTGTCTGTTGCGATAGCTGTGAGCACTCAGGCGACCTTCTCAACCGCATCCGTAACCTCTCCATCCGTAACAAGAAACTAAGCAGTTTGGATGTGACTTCCCTCTTCACAAAAGTACCTACCAAAAAAGCCATCGAGGTTCTACGACGTAAAGTCAACCAGGACCTTAATCTTCCTTTACCTCCCGGAGATTTTGTTGACTTGATTGAACTCTGTGTTAACTTCAACTGTTTTTCCTTCAATAACAAGCTCTACAAACAAACCTACGGCATGGGAATGGGGTCCCCAATAAGTGCCGTCCTAGCCAACTTATACATGGAACACCTAGAGTCCGAACACTTCGCCAACATCATCCCTTCAAGCGTCACTTGGTTACGTTACGTGGACGATGTCCTAGTAATAACTCCAAAACGTTTTGATGTACGGGATCTTCAGGCAAGGCTCAACGCAGTTGAACCAGCGATTCAGTTTACACTAGAAGAAGAGTCCAATGACAAGCTACCTTTCCTCGACGTCCTCATTCACAAAGTAGACAACAACCTAAGATTTCAAGTTTATCGGAAACCCACCAATAAAAATGATCTCACACACTTCTATTCCAGTCAAGATACCAAGACCAAAAGAGGCATCATCATCGGGTTTTTCCTAAGAGCATACCGAATTTGTAGTCCTGAGTTTCTTGACGAGGAATGTACTTACATTCACCAAACATTCACTGAGTTACAATTTCCTTCTTTTTTCATCAAAGACTGCAAGAAAAGAGCTCTTCAGATCATCAATTCTCCACGCATCAACACCGCTCCCAACAAAGTTATAATTCTTCCCAACAGCCAGGTTGCACTAAACGTCTCAAAAGTACTTTCACAAGCTAACACCAGAGTCGCCATCGCTTCTACCACTTCAATAAAGGATCTAACCAGGACAAAACCCAAGCACCACGAACCAGTCAACGCAGGAGTTTACACTATACCCTGTGGAGGCTGTGACAAGATCTACGTAGGTGAAACAGCAAGAAACCTCGACACCCGCCTCAATGAACACATATACGCATGTAGGAACGACAACTTAAACAACGCCTGTGTACAACACCGAAATTCCACCAATCATCTTATGAAATTCAGAGACGCCCAATTAGTGATAAAAGAAACTAATTTCCGCACACGCAAGTGCCTTGAATCAGCACTGATCGCTGTTTCGAATACAATTAAACAAAACAACGGCAGCTTCACCATCTCCGAAGTCTTAGCAAGAATCCTCCTGAGAACAGTAAACCCTGCCATCACATAGTCTCTCCTGTTATACTACACAAAGCACAGAGAGTGAACACTGAAACAACCTGCCTCATTCCAGTTTATATTTGTCCAACCTATTTTTATGTTACCCAAGTAATAGCTTTTATATCCTTTTACTCATGTACGAATTAATTGCTTTTGTCACTACCACTACTACTACTACTACTACCACTAGTGAACATCGAAATGGTACCTCACTAGTATTCACCTCACTCTGAGCCTTTATATACCCTCTGTGTCCATGTATTGTTTGTAATGGCTTGATAAAGCTCCTGGAGAGCGAAACGTTGCCACAATAAATGTCACATTAGTTGCACTTGTGTCCTTTTACTTTACATATTGTCGGTAATTCTACCAACTTTATTACATATGTAGCATCTTGCCTAGAAGGGGAGTAGGAAATGAATGGCTGTCTAGGGCAATTGGTGTAAATTGCTGGCTAGACAGATACTGCAAGGAACTTGCAATCCCATTCATTGACAACTGGAACAACTTTTATGGCAAACATGATATGTATGCAAGGGATGGGGTACATCTCTCTGGGGCTGGGGTGGTAGCACTTGCAGACTCGATTGAGAAGGCCATTGGTGAAATGCCTATGATTTTAAACTGATAGAAGATAGAGGTATGGGTGTGTGTGGGAAACAAGCAGGTTGCAACACTAGGGTTGGAAACAGTAAATGTATAAAAGGCATTCAGTATGAAGTTAAAAATAAAGACAATAGATCAGGTCAGCAAACAAAGGGAGACAGCAGAGGGCAGCAAGGGACTAGCTCCCTTAAGGTTTACTATACTAATAGCAGGAGTGTAAGAAATAAGATAGATGAGCTAAGATTAATTGCAAGTGCAGGAAAAATAGATATTATTGCTATAACAGAGACCTGGCTCAATCTGAAAGATAGAGAGATGCCCTCTGAATGTCACGTACAAGGCTATAAATTATTCCACACTGACAGGGTCAACAGGAAAGGTGGTGGAGTAGCAATGCATGTCAGAGACAATTTAAATTGTTGTGTTAGACAAGATATAAAATTAGAAGCGTCAGCCACTGAATCTGTTTGGTTACAGCTTCTCGAGGGCCGAGAAAAACTAATTTTGGGTGTGATTTACAGGGCTCCAAATCTTGATAGGGAGTGCAGTAAACTTGACTTGGTTCTTGCCAGTAGGGAAAAACTAATTAATAATCTTGAGGTTAATGATGAGCTTGGGGAAAGTGATCACAATTCACTAAGTTTTAATATATCATGGAATTCTCCTAATAATGGCAATCAAGTCTCCGTCCCTGACTTTCGCTTGGCTGATTTCATAGGACTGAAAAATGACTTAGGTGGGCTGAACTGGAATGACCTGACTAAGAGTCAGGTAGGTGGTGATGGTTGCCGATATGACGCTTTCCAGGGCATAGTTCTAGCTGCTCAGTCAAATTATGTTCCAAATAGGGAAATCAGATCAAACAAATATGATCCTAAATGGATGAACAATAGATTAAAATATCTAACTGGTCAAAAGAGAGGCATATGTAGGCAAATCAAAAGAGGAGAGGGGCAATTAAGAAATCGATATATCCAGTTAAAGAGAGAAATAAAAAGGGAATTAGAAAAGCAAAAAGAGATTATGAGGTTAAAGTTGCAAGAGAATCGAAGACTAACCCAAAAGGATTCTTTCAGGTATACAGAAGTAAGATCAGGGACAAGATAGGCCCACTCAAAAGTTCCTCAGGTCAGCTCAATGACAGTGATAAGGAAATGTGTAGAATTTTTAACACATACTTCCTCTCAGTTTTTATACAGGAGGATACCAGCGATATTCCAGTAATGATAAATTATTTAGAACAGGACGATAATAAACTGTGCACGATTAGGATCACAAGTGACATGGCCCATAGGCAAATAGATAAATTAAAACCTAACAAATCCCCAGGCCCTGATGAACTGTATGCAAGGGTTCTAAAGGAATGTAAAGAGGAGCTTAGCAAACCTTTGACTAATCTTTTCAACATATCACTACAAACTGGCATGGTGCCAGATAAGTGGAAAATGGCAAATGTGATACCTATTTTCAAAGCAGGTGACAGGTCCTTAGCCTAACCTCCATAGTGGGAAAATTTATGGAATCAATAATTGCCGAGACAGTTCGTAGCCACCTTGAAAAGCATAAATTAATCAACGAATCTCAGCATGGTTTTACAAAGGGGCGTTCCTGCCTTACGAATTTATTAACTTTTTTCACTAAGGTATTTGAGGAGGTAGATCATGGTAATGAATATGATATTGTGTATATGGACTTCAGAAAGGCTTTTGACAGGGTCCCACATCAGAGACTATTGAGGAAAATTAAGGCACATGGAATAGGAGGAGAAATTTTTTCCTGGATAGAGGCATGGTTGACAAATAGGTAGCAGAGAGTTTGCATAAATGGGGAGAAATCAGAGTGGGGAAGCGTCACGAGCGGTGTTCCACAGGGGTCAGTGTTGGGCCCCCTGCTGTTCACAATCTACATAAACGACATAGATGAGGGCATAAAGAGCGACATCGGCAAGTTTGCCGATGACACCAAAATAGGCCGTCGAATTCATTCTGACGAGGACATTCGAGCACTCCAGGAAGATTTGAATAGACTGATGCAGTGGTCGGAGAAGTGGCAGATGCAGTTTAATATAGACAAATGCAAAGTTCTAAATGTTGGACAGGACAATAACCATGCCACATATAAACTAAATAATGTAGATCTTAATATTACGGATTGCGAAAAAGATTTAGGAGTTCTGGTTAGCAGTAATCTGAAACCAAGACAACAGTACATAAGTGTTCGCAATAAAGCTAATAGAATCCTTGGCTTCATATCAAGAAGCATAAATAATAGGAGTCCTCAGGTTGTTCTTCAACTCTATACATCCTTGGTTAGGCCTCATTTAGATTATGCTGCACAGTTTTGGTCACCGTATTACAGGATGGATATAAATTCTCTGGAAAATGTACAAAGGAGGATGACAAAGTTGATCCCATGTATCAGAAACCTTCCCTATGAGGATAGACTAAGGGCCCTGAATCTTCACTCTCTAGAAAGACGTAGAATTAGGGGGGATATGATTGAGGTGTATAAATGGAAGACGGGAATAAATAAAGGGGATGTAAATAGTGTGCTGAAAATATCTAGCCTAGACAGGACTCGCAGCAATGGTTTTAAGTTGGAAAAATTCAGATTCAGGAAGGATATAGGAAAGTACTGGTTTGGTAATAGAGTTGTAGATGAGTGGAACAAACTCCCGAGTACAGTTATAGAGGCCAGAACGTTGTGTAGCTTTAAAAATAGGTTGGATAAATACATGAGTGGATGTGGGTGGGTGTGAGTTGGACCTGATAGCTTGTGCTACCAGGTCGGTTGCCGTGTTCCTCCCTTAAGTCAATGTGACCTGACCTGACTAGGTTGGGTGCATTGGCTTAAGCCGGTAGGAGACTTGGACCTGCCTCGCATGGGCCAGTAGGCCTTCTTCAGTGTTCCTTCGTTCTTATGTTCTTATGTTCTTATGTATTAATAAAGGGGATATTAACAAGGTCTTGAGGATATCTCTCCAAGAGAGAACCCGCAGTAATGGATTTAAATTAGATAAGTTTAGATTTAGAAAGGACATAGGAAAGTATTGGTTTGGAAATAGGGTAGTTGATGAGTGGAACAGTCTACCTAGTTGGGTTATTGAGGCTAGGATTTTGGGTAGTTTCAAATTTAGGTTGGATAAGTACATGAGTGGGAAGGGTTGGATTTGAGTGGGACTTGCACATCAGAGCTTGTGTACGAATGGTATATAATACCGACAAGATGAGATTAAGACACATGTGCAACATCTGGGTATCTTTATTGTAGACTATGGTGCTCTTCGCACCTACTCCTAGGTTGAGGGACTGATTACCTCATCTTCTGTACATAGTTCTACTGTCTTCAAGTTATGTCCTAGAATTTGTATTGATAAAGCCACTGGATGGCGAAACGTCTACAATAAAGATACCCAGATGTTGCACATGTGTCTTAATCTCACATCGGAGCTTGTTTCTTGGGTGGCATTGAAAATTGGGTTGGTCAAATGTTTGTTAGTGGGATGAATTGTAAAGGACCTGCCTAGTATGGGTCAACAGGTCTGCTGCAGTGTTCCTCCTTTCTTATGTTCTTATGTTCTTATGTCATATGAACAACTATATTGTCACAAGAAGTCAATACATTCTCTCTTAGGTTCTTGCAGTGACTTGTTCAGCTGATTCATGCGATGAAAAATTCTGCTAAGTAGGCTAGCCTCTGCAACCATTTTTCATTTTCAAAGTTCTTGGGCAAAATCTTGCTTATTGTTGTCCTGAAAGTATTTCCTCTACTCAGCCACCGGATTTTCTTATGACCAAGTTTTCCCACAACTTTTTAAACTTTCTGTGGTGAACTGGTCTACGTTTAATGACGTTGACCATTTTTGTAGCATCATCAAAAGCTTTTGCAGTACGTGTAAAATTACGAATGTAATGACTTAATAATGCATTTACAAATGATTAGCTTATTTATCACCATTTCTTCGGAACCCCTAGCGACCTCTCGAGGAACCCTAGGGTTCCAGGGAATCCCGGTTGAAAAACGGTGCTTTAGTGAATGGTTGGACTGGGGTACGGGAGGCTGACGAAGTTAGGGAGATGAAGAGAAGTTCTAGTTGTTAATGGTTGGCCGGTGTGGTCCCGTCCCGGGTCTTATGAGGTGACCTGGCACTGACTTCCCTGGTGGGGGAGGGAAGGATCAGGGGAACAGTGGAGGTATTGGGTGAGAGGGACAGGGGGGAGGGGTAGGACGAGGAGAAAGAGGAACCTATAAATGGAGATGAAGCAGCGCCCAGCTGACACTGCCCTTCCACCCGCGAGTCCACACCCACCTAAGAAACCTTCCCCCTTCCACCAACACACACATGATCATATTTTCTAACCTGACTTACATTAACTACAAAACCCGAAATTTTTCCGACAGTTTGCTAGTAAGAGAGAGATAATCTAACCCGTATTACTAAATAGTTTATATATACATCAATGTGCATGTAGTAATTTAGAGTAATTTGAAGTTTATTCTTTCCCAGGTATATCAGTGTTTCAGTAACGCGAAATTGTATTTCATTCACAAATCACGAGATAAAGAAAACATTGATCTCAGCATAAACAAGTGCTGTTCCTTTACACAGAATAATTGTTCCTATCCTCGGCACGATAGAGAAAAGTAACTCGTAAAAATATGTGCTCAGAAATCTATAAATTATAGCTAAGTGAGTCATTTTTAAGATAAATACAGTTTTCCTTAAATCATCAGGAAACTCAAGTTCTGTATTTATAAATATTGTCCTAAAAATATGTGTTGGTAACAGACAGATGACAAGTGTTTGTGAGACAGAAAAACAGTGCGTAGAACAAGAACTTCCAGGATTACTGGTGTGAGGAGTTGACAGCTGTTTTGGGTGGACGGCGACCTGGTAGGACGTCATCCGTCATGGGTAGGACCTGTTGACCTTCTCAGGTCCCCCTTTACAACCTTCCACTGCATCAGGGTAAGTTGACCTTTCCTCTCATCAACATTAATCATCTGCTTTTCCTTTAATTGAAGGCATTCCCACGGTAGGAATATATCATAGTAATTGGCCTGGTAAGACGGTGTCCCGTGGTCTAGTAGGCAACGCTCTTGCTTCACACATGTCCGTGGTTTGATCCCCAGCAGGCGTGAAAATATCAGGCGTGTTTTCTTACACCTGTTGTCCCTGTTCACCTAGCAAGCAAGAAGGTACCTGAGTGTTAGTCGACTGGTGTGGGTCGCATTATGGGGGGACATGATTGAAGGACTCCAATGGAAATAAGACAGACAGTCCTCGACGACGAACTGCCTTTTTTGAGTTATCCTGGGAGGCAAGAACACACACACACACACACACACACACACACACACACACACACACACACACACACACACACACACACACACACACACACACAGGGACATGGCCACCTCTCCCCACTTACAAACTTTATGGATATCAACGTCTCCACAGTTTGCCGACAGCGGGGTGATTTAGAGCTGGCTGGTACCTTAACGACCGTCTGGGAAGCAAGAAGAAACCCAAATGGCTGTTAGCGGACCAATCAGGCTGTCGTACCCGTGGCTCCTCTAGTGGCTTTTCCATTGAAGGAAATCAAATACTTCACAGTCTCTCTGTTCCTATAATTGCTTAACGGCCCCGAAAGTTTGTTTAGATTTACTGTCTATCGATAACACATGAAGCATTACTACCGCAGTTTACCTTGGCACAAACTTTAAGAAAACTCTATTTCCTGTATTAGAGATTAAATAATACTCTGTGTATGTACACTAAGAGTGTGTATGTACTCTGTGTATGTACGCTAAGAGTGTGTATGTACTCTGTGTATGTACACTAAGAGTGTGTATGTACTCTGTGTATGTACGCTAAGAGTGTGTATGTACTCTGTGTATGTACACTAAGAGTGTGTATGTACTCTGTGTATGTACGCTAAGAGTGTGTATGTACTCTGTGTATGTACACTAAGAGTGTGTATGTACTCTGTGTATGTACACTAAGAGTGTGTATGTACTCTGTGTATGTACACTAAGAGTGTGTATGTACTCTGTGTATGTACACTAAGAGTGTATATGCACTCTGTGTATATACCCTAAGTAAATATACGGTACCCGAAGTCACTTTGGGTAATCACGGCCCCTGCGGCCCGGTCACAGACCAGGCCTTCTGGCCTGATCGAACAAGCTATTAGTGACCGCCACCTGCAGTCCAACATTTCCACCATAGCCAGGCAGATCAAGAACTGTTTCTTTTTTTAGGACTGTCGAGTTCCCTCTTGAAGACATCTAAGGGTGTGCTGTTAATCTTCCCTTATGCATGAAAGAAGAGTGTTGAAGAGTCGTGGTCTCCTAACACTTAGTGTAAATATCGCCCACCTTTTTTCATTGAAGGTATCCTGCGATGAGTGTATATACACTTAATGTATATACACTAAGAGTGTATATACAAGGAAGGAAAACAAAAAAACCGTTTAGCAAATGATTTAGACACAAAATTTATATTAATTAGAACCACACACACACACACACACACACACACACACACACACACATATATATATATATATATATATATATATATATATATAGGTAGTAGGTTGGTAGACAGCAACCACCCAGGGAAGTACTACCGTCCTGCCAGATGACTGTGAAACAAAAACCTGTAATTGTTTTGCATGATGGTAGGATTGCTGGTTTCTTTTTCTGTCTCATAAACACGCTAAGATAACAGGGATATCTTGCTACTCCTACTAACACTTTGGTCACACTTCACAGACACGCACATGCATATATATATATACATACATCTAGGTTTTTCTCCTTTTTCTAAATAGCTCTTGTTCTTTTTTATTTCTTCTATTGTCCATGGGGAAGTGGAAAAGAATCTTTCCTCCGTAAGCCATGCGTGTCGTATGAGGCGACTAAAATGCCGGGAGCAATGGGCTAGTAACCCCTTCTCCTGTATACAATTACTAAAAAAGAGAAGAAGAAAAACTTTATAAAACTGGGTTGCTTAAATGTGCGTGGATGTAGTGCGGATGACAAGAAACAGATGATTGCTGATGTTATGAATGAAAAGAAGTTGGATGTCCTGGCCCTAAGCGAAACAAAGCTGAAGGGGGTAGGAGAGTTTCAGTGGGGGGAAATAAATGGGATTAAATCTGGAGTATCTGAGAGAGTTAGAGCAAAGGAAGGGGTAGCAGTAATGTTAAATGATCAGTTATGGAAGGAGAAAAGAGAATATGAATGTGTAAATTCAAGAATTATGTGGATTAAAGTAAAGGTTGGATGCGAGAAGTGGGTCATAATAAGCGTGTATGCACCTGGAGAAGAGAGGAATGCAGAGGAGAGAGAGAGATTTTGGGAGATGTTAAGTGAATGTATAGGAGCCTTTGAACCAAGTGAGAGAGTAATTGTGGTAGGGGACTTGAATGCTAAAGTAGGAGAAACTTTTAGAGAGGGTGTGGTAGGTAAGTTTGGGGTGCCAGGTGTAAATGATAATGGGAGCCCTTTGATTGAACTTTGTATAGAAAGGGGTTTAGTTATAGGTAATACATATTTTAAGAAAAAGAGGATAAATAAGTATACACGATATGATGTAGGGCGAAATGACAGTAGTTTGTTGGATTATGTATTGGTAGATAAAAGACTGTTGAGTAGACTTCAGGATGTACATGTTTATAGAGGGGCCACAGATATATCAGATCACTTTCTAGTTGTAGCTACACTGAGAGTAAAAGGTAGATGGGATACAAGGAGAATAGAAGCATCAGGGAAGAGAGAGGTGAAGGTTTATAAACTAAAAGAGGAGGCAGTTAGGGTAAGATATAAACAGCTATTGGAGGATAGATGGGCTAATGAGAGCATAGGCAATGGGGTCGAAGAGGTATGGGGTAGGTTTAAAAATGTAGTGTTAGAGTGTTCAGCAGAAGTTTGTGGTTACAGGAAAGTGGGTGCAGGAGGGAAGAGGAGCGATTGGTGGAATGATGATGTAAAGAGAGTAGTAAGGGAGAAAAAGTTAGCATATGAGAAGTTTTTACAAAGTAGAAGTGATGCAAGGAGGGAAGAGTATATGGAGAAAAAGAGAGAGGTTAAGAGAGTGGTGAAGCAATGTAAAAAGAGAGCAAATGAGAGAGTGGGTGAGATGTTATCAACAAATTTTGTTGAAAATAAGAAAAAGTTTTGGAGTGAGATTAACAAGTTAAGAAAGCCTAGAGAACAAATGGATTTGTCAGTTAAAAATAGGAGAGGAGAGTTATTAAATGGAGAGTTAGAGGTATTGGGAAGATGGAAGGAATATTTTGAGGAATTGTTAAATGTTGATGAAGATAGGGAAGCTGTGATTTCGTGTATAGGGCAAGGAGGAATAACATCTTGTAGGAGTGAGGAAGAGCCAGTTGTGAGTGTGGGGGAAGTTCGTGAGGCAGTAGGTAAAATGAAAGGGGGTAAGGCAGCCGGGATTGATGGGATAAAGATAGAAATGTTAAAAGCAGGTGGGGATATAGTTTTGGAGTGGTTGGTGCAATTGTTTAATAAATGTATGGAAGAGGGTAAGGTACCTAGGGATTGGCAGAGAGCATGCATAGTTCCTTTGTATAAAGGCAAAGGGGATAAAAGAGAGTGCAAAAATTATAGGGGGATAAGTCTGTTGAGTGTACCTGGTAAAGTGTATGGTAGAGTTATAATTGAAAGAATTAAGAGTAAGACGGAGAATAGGATAGCAGATGAACAAGGAGGCTTTAGGAAAGGTAGGGGGTGTGTGGACCAGGTGTTTACAGTGAAACATATAAGTGAACAGTATTTAGATAAGGCTAAAGAGGTCTTTGTGGCATTTATGGATTTGGAAAAGGCGTATGACAGGGTGGATAGGGGGGCAATGTGGCAGATGTTGCAAGTGTATGGTGTAGGAGGTAGGTTACTGAAAGCAGTGAAGAGTTTTTACGAGGATAGTGAGGCTCAAGTTAGAGTATGTAGGAAAGAGGGAAATTTTTTCCCAGTAAAAGTAGGACTTAGACAAGGATGTGTGATGTCACCGTGGTTGTTTAATATATTTATAGATGGGGTTGTAAGAGAAGTAAATGCGAGGGTCTTGGCAAGAGGCGTGGAGTTAAAAGATAAAGAATCACACACAAAGTGGGAGTTGTCACAGCTGCTCTTTGCTGATGACACTGTGCTCTTGGGAGATTCTGAAGAGAAGTTGCAGAGATTGGTGGATGAATTTGGTAGGGTGTGCAAAAGAAGAAAATTAAAGGTGAATACAGGAAAGAGTAAGGTTATGAGGATAACAAAAAGATTAGGTGATGAAAGATTGAATATCAGATTGGAGGGAGAGAGTATGGAGGAGGTGAACGTATTCAGATATTTGGGAGTGGACGTGTCAGCGGATGGGTCTATGAAAGATGAGGTGAATCATAGAATTGATGAGGGAAAAAGAGTGAGTGGTGCACTTAGGAGTCTGTGGAGACAAAGAACTTTGTCCTTGGAGGCAAAGAGGGGAATGTATGAGAGTATAGTTTTACCAACGCTCTTATATGGGTGTGAAGCGTGGGTGATGAATGTTGCAGCGAGGAGAAGGCTGGAGGCAGTGGAGATGTCATGTCTGAGGGCAATGTGTGGTGTGAATATAATGCAGAGAATTCGTAGTTTGGAAGTTAGGAGGAGGTGCGGGATTACCAAAACTGTTGTCCAGAGGGCTGAGGAAGGGTTGTTGAGGTGGTTCGGACATGTAGAGAGAATGGAGCGAAACAGAATGACTTCAAGAGTGTATCAGTCTGTAGTGGAAGGAAGGCGGGGTAGGGGTCGGCCTAGGAAGGGTTGGAGGGAGGGGGTAAAGGAGGTTTTGTGTGCGAGGGGCTTGGACTTCCAGCAGGCATGCTTGAGCGTGTTTGATAGGAGTGAATGGAGACAAATGGTTTTTAATACTTGACGTGCTGTTGGAGTGTGAGCAAAGTAACATTTATGAAGGGATTCAGGGAAACCGGCAGGCCGGACTTGAGTCCTGGAGATGGGAAGTACAGTGCCTGCACTCTGAAGGAGGGGTGTTAATGTTGCAGTTTAAAAACTGTAGTGTAAAGCACCCTTCTGGCAAGACAGTGATGGAGTGAATGATGGTGAAAGTTTTTCTTTTTCGGGCCACCCTGCCTTGGTGGGAATCGGCCGGTGTGATAATAAAAAAAAAAATAAAAATATATATATATATATATATTATATATATATATATATATATATATATATATATATATATATATATACATATATATATATATATATATATATATATATATATATATATATATATATATATATATATATATATATATATATATATATATATTCAAGTACGATGTGGAGCCACATTATATAGTCAAGTATAACTTTGTTACCGTTATAATAAGAATCCCTACCCAGGATACGAGAATCACTAAAACTATGAGTAATGCACAAATTCTGCCGAATACATATCTAAAACACCTGAGATACAAGCGGATCACACATTTAGAAACGTTAACTTGAAGGCCTGAGACTTTCAGTCACTGATATACACTGGTCGTCAGATTAGTCACTGATATACACTGGTCGTCAGATTAGTCACTGATATACACTGGTCGTCAGGTCAGACACTTATGTAAACTGGTTGTCAGGTCAGTCACTGATATACACTGGTCGTCAGATCAGTCACTGATATACACTGGTCGTCAGGTCAGTCACTGATATACACTGGTCGTCAGGTCAGACACTGATATACACTGGTCGTCAGATCAGTCACTGATATACACTGGTCGTCAGATCAGTCACTGATATACACTGGTCGTCAGATCAGTCACTGATATACACTGGTCGTCAGGTCAGACACTTATGTAAACTGGTTGTCAGGTCAGTCACTGATATACACTGGTCGTCAGATCAGTCACTGATATACACTGGTCGTCAGGTCAGTCACTGATATACACTGGTCGTCAGGTCAGACACTGATATACACTGGTCGTCAGGTCAGTCACTTATGTACACTGGTCGTCAGGTCAGTCACTGATATACACTGGTCGTCAGGTCAGACACTTATATACACTGGTCGTCAGGTCAGACACTGATATACACTGGTCGTCAGGTCAGACACTGATATACACTGGTCGTCAGGTCAGACACTTATATACACTGGTCGTCAGGTCAGACACTTATATACACTGGTCGTCAGGTCACACACTTATATACACTGGTCGTCAGGTCAGACACTGATATACACTGGTCGTCAGGTCAGACACTTATATACACTGGTCGTCAGGTCAGACACTTATATACACTGGTCGTCAGGTCAGACACTGATATACACTGGTCGTCAGGTCAGACACTGATATACACTGGTCGTCAGGTCAGTCACTGATATACACTGGTCGTCAGGTC
Source organism: Cherax quadricarinatus (assembly GCF_038502225.1). NCBI lineage: Eukaryota > Metazoa > Arthropoda > Malacostraca > Decapoda > Parastacidae > Cherax > Cherax quadricarinatus. The sequence continues at coordinate 10,330,378 of NC_091326.1, read as the reverse complement.
AGACACTTATATACACTGGTCGTCATGTCAGACACTTATATACACTGGTCGTCAGGTCAGTCACTGATATACACTGGTCGTCAGGTCAGACACTTATGTACACTGGTCGTCAGGTCAGTCACTGATATACACTGGTCATCAGGTCAGACACTTATATACACTGGTCGTCAGGTCAGACACTTATGTACACTGGTCGTCAGGTCAGACACTGATATACACTGGTCGTCAGGTCAGTCACTGATATACACTGGTCGTCAGGTCAGACACTTATGTACACTGGTCGTCAGGTCAGACACTGATATACACTGGTCGTCAGGTCAGACACTTATGTACACTGGTCGTCAGGTCAGTCACTTATGTACACTGGTCGTCAGATCAGTCACTTATGTACACTGGTCGTCAGATCAGTCACTAATGTACACTGGTCGTCAGATCAGTCACTTATGTACACTGGTCGTCAGATCAGTCACTTATGTACACTGGTCGTCAGATCAGTCACTAATGTACACTGGTCGTCAGATCAGTCACTTATGTACACTGGTCGTCAGATCAGTCACTAATGTACACTGGTCGTCAGAACAGCCACTCATATACACTGGTCGTCAGATCAGCCACTCAAATACACTGGTCGTCAGATCAGTCACTCATATACACTGGTCGTCAGATCAGCCACTCAAATACACTGGTCGTCAGATCAGACACTCATATACACTGGTCGTCAGATCAGCCACTCAAAAACACTGGTTGTCAGATCAGTCACTCATATACACTGGTCGTCAGATCAGCCACTCATATACACTGGTCGTCAGGTCAGACACTCATATACACTGGTCGTCAGATCAGCCACTCATATACACTGGTCGTCAGGTCAGACACTCATATACACTGGTCGTCAGATCAGACGACCAGTGTGTATTTGACTTGGCAACTGTAAATAACTTCAAGATAATTCAGAGTGCAAACACCCCCCCATCCTCGCCGTGAGTGATTTAACTTATTGTTGCAGTCAGTTCTCTACTACAGAAGCAGCTGCTACGTGTGTGTGTGTAGCTTGATTTAATATTGCTCTCAGCTGCACTATGGAACTCAGAAATCCAATTTAATATTTCTCTCAGCTCCATTATGGGACTAGCAGCTGAGAATGTGCCACTCGTCCCTGAGGGAGAGAGGAGATAAATTAACATGTGTGAAGGGGTCCCTTTGTGCGGGTGTTGTCCCTGGGGCTCCTACCAGTTCTCACACGTGTTGGGCTCCTTCACCTCTAGTCCATCTTCTCCATTCCTCCCTCTTCATTCTCTGTGTCCCTTTCTGTATCATTCCATCTCCTGCCACCCTCCCTCTATGTTCCCCTCCATCTCCTGCCTCCTCCTCTCTACTTCCTTCCACATTCTGCCTCTCTGTCTCTGCTTCCTTCCACCTCCTGTACCTGCTCCCTTCTACCTCCCTCTCTCTGCTTCCTTCCACATCCTGTATCTGCTCCCTTCTACCTCCCTCTCTGCTTCTTTCCACCTCTTGCCTATCTGTCTCTGCTTCCTTCCATCTCCTGTCTCTGCTTCCTTCCACATCCTGCCTCCCTCTCTCTGCTTCCTTCCACCTCCTGCCTCCATCTCTCTGCTTCCTTCCACTTCCTGCCTCCCTCTCTCTGCTTCCTTCCACCTCCTGCCTCCATCTCTCTGCTTCCTTCCACCTCGTGCCTCACTCTCTCTGCTACCTTCCACCTACTGCCTCCCTCTCTCTGTTTCCTTCCACCTCCTGCCTCCCTGTCTCTGCTTCGTTCCACCTCCTGCCTCACTGTCTCTGCTTCCTTCCACCTCCTGCCTCCCTCTCTCTGCTGCCTTCCATCTCCTGCCTCCCCGTCTCTGCTCCCTTCTACATCCCTCTCTCTGCTTCCTCCCATCTCCTGCCTCCCTCTCTCTGCTGCCTTCCACCTCCTGCCTCCCTCTCTCTGCTGCCTTCCACCTCCTGCCTCCCTCTCTCTGCTGCCTTCCACCTCCTGCCTCCCTCTCTCTGCTTCCTTCCACCTAATGCCTCCATCTCTCTGCTGCCTTCCACCTCCTGCCTCCCTCTCTCTGCTTCCTTCCATCTCCTGCCTCCCTCTCTCTGCTTCCTTCCATCTCCTGCCTCCCTCTCTCTGCTGCCTTCCACCTCCTGCCTCCCTCTCTCTGCTGCCTTCCATCTCCTGCCTCCCCCTCTCTGCTGCCTTCCATCTCCTGCCTCCGTCACTCTGCTGCCTTCCACCTCCTGCCTCCCTCTCTCTGCTGCCTTCCACCTCCTGCCTCCCCCTCTCTGCTGCCTTCCACCTCCTGCCTCCCTCTCTCTGTTTCCTTCTATCTCCTGCCTCCCTCTCTCTGCTGCCTTCCATCTCCTGCCTCCTTCTCTATGCTGCCTTCCACCTCCTGCCTCCCTCTCTCTGCTGCCTTCCACCTCCTGCCTCCCTCTCTCTGCTGCCTTCCACCTCCTGCTTTCCACCTCCTGCCTCCCTCTCTCTGCTGCCTTCCATCTCCTGCCTCCCTTTCTCTGCTGCCTTCCACCTCCTGCCTCCCTCTCTCTGTTTCCTTCTATCTCCTGCCTCCCTCTCTCTGCTGCCTTCCATCTCCTGCCTCCTTCTCTATGCTGCCTTCCACCTCCTGCCTCCCTCTCTCTGCTGCCTTCCACCTCCTGCTTTCCACCTCCTGCCTCCCTCTCTCTGCTGCCTTCCATCTCCTGCCTCCCTCTCTCTGCTGCCTTCCACTTCCTGCCTCCCTCTCTCTGCTGCCTTCCACCTCCTGCCTCCATCTCTCTGCTGCCTTCCACCTCCTGCCTCCCTCTCTCTGCTGCCTTCAGCCTACTGCCTCCCTCTCTCTGCTGCCTTCCACCTCCTGCCTCCATCTCCCTGCTTCCTTCCACCTCCTGCCTCCCTCTCTCTGCTTCCTTCCACCTCCTGCCTCCCTGTCTCTGCTTTCTTCCACCTCCTGCCTCCCTCTCTCTGCTGCCTTCCATCTCCTGCCTCCCTCTCTCTGCTTCCTTCTACCTCCCTCTCTCTGCTTCCTTCCATTTCCTGCCTCCCTCTCTATGCTGCCTTCCACCTCCTGCCTCCCTCTCTCTGCTGCCTTCCACCTCCTGCCTCCTTCTTTCTCCTGTCTTCCACCTCCTGCCTCCCTCTCTCTGCTGCCTTCCACCTCCTGCCTCCCTCTCTCTGCTGCCTTCCACCTCCTGCCTCCCTCTCTCTGCTTCCTTCCATCTCCTGCCTCCCTCTCTCTGCTGCCTTCCATCTCCTGCCTCCCTCTCTTTGCTGCCTTCCACCTCCTGCCTCCCTCTCTCTGCTGCCTTCCACCTCCTGCCTCCCTCTCTCTGCTGCCTTCCAACTCCTGCCTCCCTCTCTCTGCTGCCTTCCATCTCCTGCCTCCCTCTCTCTGCTGCCTTCCACCTCCTGCCTCCCTCTCTATCTGCTTCCTTCCATCTCCTGCCTCCCTCTCTCTGCTGCCTTCCATATACTGCCTCCTTCTCTCTGCTGCCTTCCACCTCCTGCCTCCCTCTCTCTGCTTCCTTCCATCTCCTGCCTCCCTCTCTCTGCTGCCTTCCATCTTCTGCCTCCTTCTCTCTGCTGCCTTCCACCTCCTGCCTCCCTCTCTCTGCTGCCTTCCACCTCCTGCCTCCCTCTCTCTGCTGCCTTCAACCTCCTGCCTCCTTCTCTCTGCTGCCTTCCACCTCCTGCCTCCATCTCTCTGCTGCCTTCCACCTCCTGCCTCCTTCTTTCTCCTGCCTTCCACCTCCTGCTTCCCTCTCTCTGCTGCCTTCCACCTACTGCCTCCATCTCTCTGCTGCCTTCCACCTCCTGCCTCCCTCTCTCTGCTGCCTTCCACCTCCTGCCTCCCTCTCTCTGCTTCCTTCCATCTCCTGCCTCCCTCCCTCTTCTGCCTTCCATCTCCTGCCTCCCTCTCTCTGCTGCCTTCCACCTCCTGCCTCCCTCTCTCTGCTGCCTTCCACCTCCTGCCTCCCTCTCTCTGCTGCCTTCCACCTCCTGCCTCCCTCTATCTGCTGCCTTCCATCTCCTGCCTCCCTCTCTCTCTTCTGCCTTCCATATACTGCCTCCTTCTCTCTGCTGCCTTCCACCTCCTGCCTCCCTCTCTCTGCAGCCTTCCACCTCCTGCCTCCCTCTCTCTTCTGCCTTCCACCTCCCTCTCTTTGCTGCCTTCCACCTCCTGCCTCCCTCTCTCTGCTGACTTCCACCTCCCTCTGCTGCCTTCCACTTTCCTCTCTCTGCTGCCTTCCACCTCCCTTTCTATGCTGCCTTCCACCTCCCTCTCTCTGCTGCCTTCCACCTCCCTCTCTCTGCTGCCTTCCACCTCCCTTTCTCTGCTGCCTTCCACCTCCCTCTCTCTGCTGCCTTCCACCTCCCTCTCTCTGCTGCCTTCCACCTCCCTCTCTCTGCTGCCTTCCACCTCCCTTTCTCTGCTGCCTTCCACCTCCCTCTCTCTGCTGCCTTCCACCTCCCTCTTTCTGCTGCCTTCCACCTCCCTCTCTCTGCTGCCTTCCACCTCCCTTTCTCTTTTGCCTTCCACCTCCCTCTCTCTGCTGCCTTCCACCTCCCTTTCTCTGCTGCCTTCCACCTCCCTCTCTCTGCTGCCTTCCACCTCCCTTTCTCTGCTGCCTTCCACCTCCCTTTCTCTGCTGCCTTCCACCTCCCTTTCTCTGCTGCCTTCCACCTCCCTCTCTCTGCTGCCTTCCACCTCCCTTTCTCTGCTGCCTTCCACCTCCCTCTCTCTGCTGCCTTCCACCTCCCTCTCTCTGTTGCCTTCCACCTCCCTTTCTCTGTTGCCTTCCACCTCCCTCTCTCTGCTGCCTTCCACCTCCCTTTCTCTGCTGCCTTCCACCTCCCTTTCTCTTCTGCCTTCCACCTCCCTCTCTCTGCTGCCTTCCACCTCCCTTTCTCTTCTGCCTTCCACCTCCCTCTCTCTGCTGCCTTCCACCTCCCTCTCTCTGCTGCCTTCCACCTCCCTCTCTCTGCTGCCTTCCACCTCCCTCTCTCTGCTGCCTTCCACCTCCCTCTCTCTGCTGCCTTCCACCTCCCTTTCTCTGCTGCCTTCCACCTCCCTTTCTCTGCTGCCTTCCACCTCCCTTTCTCTGCTGCCTTCCACCTCCCTCTCTCTGCTGCCTTCCACCTCCCTTTCTCTGCTGCCTTCCACCTCCCTCTCTCTGCTGCCTTCCACCTCCCTTTCTCTGCTGCCTTCCACCTCCCTTTCTCTTCTGCCTTCCACCTCCCTCTCTCTGCTGCCTTCCACCTCCCTCTCTCTGCTGCCTTCCACCTCCCTTTCTCTGCTGCCTTCCACCTCCCTTTCTCTGCTGCCTTCCACCTCCCTTTTTCTGCTGCCTTCCACCTCCCTCTCTCTGCTGCCTTCCACCTCCCTTTCTCTGCTGCCTTCCACCTCCCTCTCTCTGCTGCCTTCCACCTCCCTTTCTCTGCTGCCTTCCACCTCCCTTTCTCTTCTGCCTTCCACCTCCCTCTCTCTGCTGCCTTCCACCTCCCTCTCTCTGCTGCCTTCCACCTCCCTCTCTCTGCTGCCTTCCACCTCCCTTTCTCTGCTGCCTTCCACCTCCCTTTCTCTTCTGCCTTCCACCTCCCTCTCTCTGCTGCCTTCCACCTCCCTCTCTCTGCTGCCTTCCACCTCCCTCTCTCTGCTGCCTTCCACCTCCCTTTCTCTGCTGCCTTCCACCTCCCTTTCTCTTCTGCCTTCCACCTCCCTCTCTCTGCTGCCTTCCACCTCCCTCTCTCTGCTGCCTTCCACCTCCCTCTCTCTGCTGCCTTCCACCTCCCTTTCTCTGCTGCCTTCCACCTCCCTTTCTCTTCTGCCTTCCACCTCCCTCTCTCTGCTGCCTTCCACCTCCCTCTCTCTGCTGCCTTCCACCTCCCTCTCTCTGCTGCCTTCCACCTCCCTCTCTCTGCTGCCTTCCACCTCCCTCTCTCTGCTGCCTTCCACCTCCCTCTCTCTGCTGCCTTCCACCTCCCTCTCTCTGCTGCCTTCCACCTCCCTTTCTCTGCTGCCTTCCACCTCCCTTTCTCTTCTGCCTTCCACCTCCCTCTCTCTGCTGCCTTCCACCTCCCTCTCTCTGCTGCCTTCCACCTCCCTCTCTCTGCTGCCTTCCATCTCCTGCCTTCCTCGTCTCACACACTGTTGCCAGGGAAACAAATAATTAAACATTGGTAACACTGCAATCATAATGATTTTATTTATTAATTTATTTTTGGATACTTTTACGTTCTCAGTTTTTGTCAAACATAAAAAATAATAAATTTATTTTTCCAAAAAAGTGTGTAGAGTAAATGTACAAATTTGTCTACCTACCTGGAGTCTACCTGGAGTCTACCTGGAGTCTACCTACCTGGAGTCTACCTACCTGGAGTCTACCTGGACTCTACCTGGAGTCTACCTGGAGTCTACCTACCTGGAGTCTACTTGGAGTCTACCTACCTGGAGTCTACCTGGAGTCTACCTACCTGGAGTCTACCTGGAGTCTACCTACCTGGAGTCTACCTGGAGTCTACCTACCTGGAGTCTACCTACCTGGAGTCTACCTGGAGTCTACCTGGAGTCTACCTACCTGGAGTCTAAATGGAGTCTACCTACCTGGAGTCTACCTACCTGGAGTCTACCTGGACTCTACCTGGAGTCTACCTGGAGTCTACCTACCTGGAGTCTACTTGGAGTCTACCTACCTGGAGTCTACCTGGAGTCTACCTACCTGGAGTCTACCTGGAGTCTACCTACCAGGAGTCTACCTACCTGGAGTCTACCTACCTGGAGTCTACCTGGACTCTACCTGGAGTATACCTGGGGTCTACCTGGAGTCTGCCTGGAGTCTACTTGGAGTCTACCTGGAGTCTACCTGGAGTCTACCTACCTGGAGACTACCTGGAGTCTACCTGGATTCTGCCTGGAGTATAGCTGGAGTCTACCTGGAGTCTACCTACCTGAAGTCTTCCTGGAGTCTACCTACCTGGAGTCTACCTGGAGTCTACCTGGAGTCTACCTGGAGTCTGCCTGGAGTCTACCTGGAGTCTACCTGGAGTCTATCTACCTGGAGTCTACCTGGAGTCTACCTGGAGTCTACCTGGAGTTTGCCTGGAGTCTACCTGGAGTCTACCTGGAGTCTACCTACCTGGAGTCTACCTGGAGTCTACCTGGAGTCTATCTGGAGTCTACCTACCTGGAGTCTACCTGGAGTCTACCTACTTGGAGTCTACCTGGAGTCTACCTACCTGGAGTCTACCTGGAGTCTACCTACCTGGAGTCTACCTGGAGTCTACCTACCTGGAGTCTACCTACCTGGAGTCTACCTAGAGTCTACCTGGAGTCTACCTACCTGGAGTCTACCTGGAGTCTACCTAGAGTCTACCTGGAGTCTACCTACCTGGAGTCTACCTGGAGTCTACCTGGAGTCTGCCTGTAGTCTACCTGGAGTCTGCCTGGAGTCTACCTGGAGTCTACCTGGAGTCTGCCTGGAGTCTACCTGGAGTCTATCTACCTGGAGTCTACCTGGAGTCTACCTACCTGGAGTCTACCTGGAGTCTACCTGGAGTCTGCCTGGAGTCTACCTGGAGTCTACCTGGAGTCTACCTGGAGTCTACCTGGAGTTTTGCTGGAGTCTACCTGGAGTCTACCTGGAGTCTACCTAGAGTCTACCTGGAGTCTACCTACCTGGAGTCTACCTGGAGTCTACCTGGAGTCTGCCTGGAGTCTGCCTGGAGTCTACCTAGAGTCTACCTACCTGGAGTCTACCTGGAGTCTACCTGGAGTCTGCCTGGAGTCTACCTGGAGTCTACCTGGAGTCTACCTACCTGGAGTCTACCTGGAGTCTACCTGGAGTCTACCTACCTGAAGTCTACCTGGAGTCTGCCTGGAGTCTACCTGGAGTCTACCTGGACTCTACCTGGAGTATACCTGGGGTCTACCTGGAGTCTACCTGGAGTCTACCTGGAGTCTACCTGGAGTCTACCTACCTGGAGTCTACCTGGAGTGTACCTGGAGTCTGCCTGGAGTAAAGCTGGAGTCTACCTGGAGTCTACCTACCTGAAGTCTTCCTGGAGTCTACCTACCTGGAGTCTACCTGGAGTCTACCTGGAGTCTACCTGGAGTCTACCTTGAGTCTACCTGGAGTCTATCTACCTGGAGTCTACCTGGAGTCTACCTGGAGTCAACCTGGAGTCTACCTGCAGTTTGCCTGGAGTCTACTTACCTGGAGTCTACCTGGAGTCTACCTGGAGTCTACTTGGAGTCTGCCTGGAGTCTACCTGGAGTCTACCTGGAGTCTACCTGGAGTCTACCTACCTGGAGTCTACCTGGAGTCTAACTGGAGTCTACTTGGAGTATACCTACCTGGAGTCTACCTACCTGGAGTCTACCTGGAGTCTACCTGGAGTCTACTTGGAGTCTGCCTGGAATCTACCTGGAGTCTATCTGGAGTCTACCTGGAGTCTACCTACCTGGACTCTACCTGGAGTCTACCTACCTGGAGTCTACCTACCTGGAGTCTACCTGGAGTTACCTACCAGGAGTCTTCCTGGAGTCTACCTACCTGGACTCTACCTGGAGTCTACCTACCTGTAGTCTATCTGGAGTCTACCTACCTGGAGTCTACCTACCTGGAGTTTACCTACCTAGAGTCTACCTACCTGGAGTCTACCTACCTAGTCTACCTGGAGTCTACCTGGAGTCTACCTGGAGTCTACCTACCTGGAGTCTACCTACCTGGAGTCTACCTGGAGTCTACCTGGAGTCTACCTGGAATCTACCTGGCGTCTACCTACCTGGAGTCTACCTACCTGGAGTTTACCTGGCGTCTACCTACCTGGAGTCTACCTGGCGTTTACCTGGAGTTTACCTAGCGTCTACCTACCTGGAGTCTACCTGGAGTCTACCTACCTGAAGTCTTCCTGGAGTCTACCTACCTGGAGTCTACCTGGAGTCTACCTGGAGTCTGCCTGGAGTCTACCTGGAGTCTACCTGGAGTCTATCTACCTGGAGTCTATCTACCTGGAGTCTACCTGGAGTCTACCTGGAGTCAACCTGGAGTCTACCTGCAGTTTGCCTGGAGTCTACCTGGAGTCTACCTGGAGTCTACCTACCTGGAGTCTACCTACCTGGAGTCTACCTACCTGGCGTCTACCTGGAGCCTACCTGGAGTCTACCTACCTGGAGACTACCTGGCGTCTACCTGGCGTCTACCTGGAGTCTACCTACCTGGAGTCTACCTGGAGGGTATTCCATGGATCATCGCTCCCGCGGCTCGGTCCATGACCAGGAGTTCCGGTGGATCAGGGCCTGATCAACCAGGCTGTTACTGCTTGCCGCACATAGTCCAACGTACGAACCACAGCCCAGCTGATCCTTCATTGTAGAGGAATATACCTTATTTTACCTCAAGGGCGGGAAGATTGATTCCTTATTTTGTCTCTGGAAGAATAGGAAGATTCCTTATTTTATTTCCTAGAGCAGGGAGAGGAGAGAGACATTTGGTTTTTTATCTCTCGGAAAGTGACAGAGATTCAATATTATATCTCCTTATTTTATCTTGACTCACCAGATCGTAATAACACGACAGTACAACACTGGCAGGCCAGTGTTGGCCAGATGGTAGGCCTGATACTACAGATGTCTATGCCATTCCTGGTTACACAGCCATACACAACTGTAGGCCAGACCAACAAGGGGGTGGCACAGCTATATACTACTCAGACCAACTAGAATGTATCACTAATACTTGCACAAGGGATGAACATGGGGAATATATAATAGCTAAATTCAAATCCAAATACCTACAAAAACCTCTCACATTGATAAACATCTACAGAGTTCCACAGTCAAACATTAGCCAATTTAGTCAAAACCTAGGAAGTATGATAACAGATGCACGCATGAACAAAGATCACTTACTACTCTCAGGTGACTTCAATATAAATCTCCTGCAAGACCAGGACCCACACGTTACTGAATTCACAAACACAATGAGTAACTGTATGTTGCTACCAACAGTAACCAAACCTACAAGAGTTACAGAGACTAGTGTTTCCCTACTTGACCACATCTGGACCAACACCATATCCCCTTTAAAATCAGGCATAATTACAGATATTACCACAGACCACTACCCTACTTTCCTCATAACAACTCTTGGTAAATTACCCGAAGACACTACTAAAGTCACCTTCAGACTTCACAATGAGGCAGCCATTAATAACTTCACAACAGCAGTAACAAACATTGACTGGCACACTGAGCTAGAAATCTATACAGATATTGACGAATGTATTAATAATTTTCTAAAAAAGACCCAATACCTCTATAACAAGCACTGTCATAAAAAAACTAAACAGATGACAGCTAAGAGACTGAACAGTCCCTGGCTAACACCCAGCATTCTCAAATCCATAAATACAAAACACCGATATGAAAAACAGTACAGAATGGGCCACATAACCAGAGACCAAACAAAACGTTACTCGTCAATCCTAACCAGCCTGATAAGAAGGGCAAAAAAATTGTATTATGAGAACAGATTATCCAACTTACGAGGTGATATAAAAAAGACCTGGAAAACCCTATCAGAAATTCTGGGAACAAAAAAGATATCACGAAATAGCGAAATAAAATTAGCAAAATCAGATGAACCCCAACTCCCACCAACAGAAACAGCAAACAGACTCAATGATTTCTTCTCCACTATAGGACAAAACCTTGTCAATAAAATCCCAAGCTCAGATACCCCACCAAATGACTACCTCACTGGCAACTACCCGAACACACTGTTCCTAGCTCCGACTAACCCATACGAAGTCTCCCTTATTATCAACGCACTAAAAAACAAGGCAGGAGATTTAAATACCTTACCACCCTTTACATACAAAAAAGTGTCACAAGTACTATCACCAATCATTGCAACACTCTTGAACAAATCCATTGAATCCTCCACCTTCCCTACAGTTCTCATAATAGCAAGGGTCACCCCGATCCATAAAGGAGGAGACCAAACAGAGTTGAATAACTATAAGCCAATATCCAATTTACACCCTCTCTCAAAAATCTTCGAAAAATTAATTAATAAACGAATCTACTCCTACCTCATCTCCCAAAACATACTCAACCCCTGCCAATTTGGATTCAGGCCTAATAAAAATACTAATGATGCTATTATACACATGCTAGAACATACATACACTGCAATAGAGAAAAAAGAAGTCCCACTGGGGATCTTCATTGACTTACGTAAAGCTTTTGATACAGTTGACCATGACTTGCTCCACGTAAAATTGTCACACTATGGTATAAGAGGGCACTCCCTCAACTACCTCGTCTTACCTCAGCAACAGAAGCCAATATGTGTACGCAAATGGGGCAAGCTCTTCCGCACAACCAATTACAGTTGGTGTCCCACAGGGAAGTGTCCTTGGCCCTCTTCTCTTTCTCCTATACATAAATGACCTACCAAATGCTTCGCAATTACTCAAACCCACACTATTTGCAGATGACACTACATACGTCTTCTCTCACCCGAGCCCAGTCACGCTAGCCAATACTGTAAATACCGAATTACAGAAAATATCTACCTGGATGAGGACTAACAAACTTACACTAAACATTGACAAAACCTACTTCATTCAGTTTGGTAACAGAGCTACAGATGTCCCTCTTAACATAATGATAAACGGATCACCTATCACAAAGCTAACAGAGGGAAAATTCTTAGGAATCCACCTTGATAATAGACTCAAATTTCATACACATATACAACAAGTTTCTAAGAAAATTTCCAAGACTGTAGGCATACTATCGAAGATACGGTACTATGCTCCACAGTCAGCCCTCCTGGCCCTATATCACTCTCTAATTTACCCCTATCTCACCTATGGAATTTGTGCATGGGGTTCAACAACAATTAACCATCTCTGACCACTAATTACCCAACAAAAGGCTGCAGTTAGAATGATAACAAATTCTCACTACAGGCAGCACACTCCACCAATATTCAAAACACTCAACCTACTCACCATACAAAACATCCATTCTTATTATTGCACCTATTACATACATAGAACACTTAACTCTGATATTAACCCTCCCCTCAAACATCTCCTTGCCAACCTCAACAGAACACATGACCATAACACAAGGCACAGATCACTCTTTGATGTTCCTCGTGTCCATCTCACACTATGCAAAAACTCAATGCACATAAAAGGCCCTAAAATCTGGAATTCATTACCTGTAAATATAAAAGAAACACTACCTGTTTATAAATTCAAGTCTCTTCTCAAAGATCACTTACTCACTCAAAACCAAATAAATATTGAATAACTTAACCATATAAATTGTATATCCTAAATGTTACTCACAATTATATCACACAAATGTTAAAACCTAGGACCCAATCTAACTTTGTTATTTTTTTAAATACACTACCTAACAGAATACTCCATTCTACTGAATGTACAACAATGCAAGCAACCATATGACCTGTCTTTGTAATACTCATTTGTACTTTATAGTTATCTGTTTACAATAATGTCTTATCACTGATTACATCATTGCTTAGTTAATCTTAAGTTAATTTTAAGCCAGCCCGTAATGCTATGCATATAAGTGGCTTTGGCATGTTGCTCTTACCTGTATTTTTTTGTACCTCTGTATGTATGCTCAAATTACTAAATAAATAAATAAATAAATAAATTCCTGATCTTCTCAACGCCTCTGGAGTGAGTCAAGTGGCCGCCGCCGCTGTGGTCTGGTCAACACTCCCCGTCTTGATCACAACATAAATCCTGCTAATTACATGAAGAATTTCACTGATCTAAAATCAGTTTACCCCAAACCTGAAGGCATGTAACCAATACAGTTTACACCAGTTTTATTTTTTTCGGAGTATACCTCAGGGTCAGTTTAATTTGCTCAGTACACTGGTATGTACACAAGTTGCTGTAGACTAACATATACACAAGGTGCAGTAGACTAACATATACACAAGGTGCTGTAGACTAACATATACACAAGGTGCTGTAGACTAACATATACACAAGGTGCTGTAGACTAACATATACACAAGGTGCTGTAGACTAACATATACACAAGGTGCTGTAGACTAACATATACACAAGGTGCTGTAGACTAACATATACACAAGGTGCAGTAGACTAACATGTACCGTAAGTACTTGTACAATAGCATGTACAGGTACAGAAAACTAGTAGATACAGAAGGTACAGTAGCATAAATAAGAGGAGGCGGGCGAATACGGTGACTGGAGGCGGGGGGGGGGGGGGGAACCGGAGAGGGAG